>NC_051154.1:273651086-274016670 GCF_013339745.2 Dermacentor silvarum | reverse complement strand
GAGCCAATCGAACCTTGCTGGCTAGCTTCCTATTAATATTATGGCGTGTACCCACTACGAAGGATTGGCAAAGGAGCCGGCGAATAAACGGGTGGGGCGGGGGGAGAAAACTTGAGGTAAAAAGTAAATGCACGCTCCTCTCTCTCTCGTGGCCATGCGGTTCCTCGTCGTTGCGTGGAAGCCACAAAATCCACATCATTACAGTGAGAGTCGGTGATCGATGTTCTTATGTCCATGAAACAAGAAATAAAGTGAATTGCATTGAACTGTAAATATAGAAAAGATGGTGTGACCCCAGAAGCGTAACATTACCCTCGCGGTGGGCAAGGGGGAGGAAGACGAAGTGTTTCTTCTGTGGAACGCATCTCGCCCGTCTCTGTGTTTTTCTGGACTTCTAACTGCAATTGTGGGGTCTACCGCCCCGCATATCGCGGTGATGGACGGACAAGTTCACGGGGCCCCGCCTGGTTCCGGTTCACCGGCGGGCATCGCTTCGAGGAAGCGAGGCAACACGTCCAGTGAGAGCGAAGACACCGAGCTGTACTCCGCCTCAGGTGACGAGTCCTCGGAAGACAACTTTCAACCTGTCTTGCACCGCAAGGCCAAACGAAGGATCATGAACGCGTCTTCGGCGTCAAGTTCGACAACCGTGAAAAATGCGCCTCAACGATGGCCTCATTCCATCCTGTTCGTGCCGCAGAACACAACTGACAATCTGCGCGTGCTCAACAGGCAAGCACTTTCCTTGTATCTAGAAAACACCGTGCCGAATGAGATTAAAGATGTCAGGCTGAATACAAGGAAAAACATTATGGCGATCGATGTGAAGAACTCGAGTGCGCTGAACACATTCCAGCATATAACGCAACTGGGCAACATCAAAGTCCGATCCATCGTGCCCGCTGATGGTGCCACTGTAACAGGAGTCATTTATGACATCGACAACGAAATTTCCAATGCAGACCTGCCAATTCTCATAAAACCTGCAAGCGAAAACGACGTCATTGTGTACGTGGGCCGCCTCGGCAACACACGTTGTGTCAGAATAACATTCAAAGGCGACTGTCTTCCCTCGTACGTGAAGGTAGGCCACTTTCGCCACCCGGTTCGACCATATGTTCCGAGGCCTATGCAGTGTTTCAACTGCCAGAAGATGGGCCATGTGAAGGGCGTTTGCAGAAATTCCGCAATATGCCCCCGATGCGCCGAACCCCACCCAGAAGACAAGTGCAGCGCAACTACTTTGAAGTGCCCAAACTGTCAGGGTGCTCACAGTGCTTCTTCCAAAGACTGTCCACAGATTAAGAAAGAGATTTCTATTCTTAGACAAATGGTGAGAGACAGCTCAACCCACAAAGAGGCCGCTGAAAAAGTCCGACGAAGACGACGCAACCGTGGAAGGTCCTCACGACGGACAACGTCAACTTTTAAAGATAGGTCGACCGTTGATAGAACACAGCCAGCTGCTGCTCTGAGCGCGACAAACGCCGAGGTTGGAAGAGAGAAAACTGGGAGATCTCTCTCTACAAAGGAATGGCCACCTCTTACGCCTACACGACCTGTAGCAGAGCCACAGCAGAAGCCACCTCCACCAGTACAGCAAGGTGCTGCGTCAGATGACTTGCAGAATACAGATAAGCAAGTGGTCGCTCTTCTGCGACCCCTAATGAGTGCCATTCGCGTGTTATTGAACAACATGCAGACACCGTCAGCCAGAAGTGCACTTCAAGTACTGGACGCTCTGAGTCCGGTGCTGGCAGCCCTTGAGTAGACCATGGCTCAACAGCTACTGCCTTTCAGGGATGAGGTCCGAAAAGCAACAATTTTTCAGTGGAATGCCCGGGGACTGAGATCGCGCATTGCTGATTTTCGTCGGTTCGTTTACGCCCATATGTTTCCGATCATTGTCATCTGCGAACCGAACTTATCCCGCACAATCAGGCTCTCTGGATATGAATCATTCATGTCATCTACTACTGGTGAAAACAGCAAGGTTATGGTGTTTATTCGTCGCAATCTCACTTACATTCTCCAGCCTGTGGCTCCTCATGACGACAATCAATATATATGTCTAACAGTGAAAAAGAAGAAACTTACCATCACCGTTGTGGGCGCTTACCTGTCTCCATCAAGTCGATTTGATCAAACAAGACTACGCGACATCCTATCATCAACTCCTGATCCGTGGGTCATCATTGGGGATTTCAACGCTCATCACACACTGTGGGGCAGTACGAAGATCAACGCGAAAGGCAGACATTTGGTATCCGTCGCTCATGACAATGAACTTTTGTTGTTAAATGACGGCAGTCCTACATTCTTACGTGGCTCCACGTACAGCAGCTGTCTGGACTTGGAGTTTGTCTCACGAAGCCTCGTCAGACGTGCTGGGTGGTTTGCAGATATAGAAACACATGGGAGTGACCACATTCCCACATACGTCAAAATAAGCGGATTATCTCCTTCCAAGATACGCGATACCATCCAAAGAGTGGACTGGACCAAATTTCAGTCTCTCATGGAAGAGCACTGTCAAGACAACATTTCACATCGTTTGGAAGAGACTAACAAGAGTGCAGTACAAGATACTATGTGCACTCTCACATGCTCTTCGAAGCTAACGGAATTTGATATAGAATTAGAACGACTTCGAGCAATTCGTCGACGTGCTGAACGAAGGTACCGCCGCACGCATGCAATGGATGATTTACGGACCGCCAGACGCATCCAAAAGAAGATCCAGCGCCGGTTAGCTAAGCTGGAATCACAACGCTGGGCTGCGTTCTGTGAGTCTCTAGACCCTCGCAAGCCTTTATCGCAATTGTGGAGGACGGTACGAGGTCTCCGGACACTGCCCGTGCAGCGGTTTCCATTCAAGGCCCTAGCCCTTTCACAACAGCGACCCGATATTGACGTGGCAGAAGAGTTCTGCGCCAGATTATCCGGCCAACTCACTTCTCCCAACAATTTTCCGCCTTTGAGTAGCTCTCCACCACCGCGAGATCAACGCATGGATCTACCTTTTTCAATCCATGAACTTAAGGCAGCACTAGCTTTGTGTGGACGCACATCGGCTCCAGGACCTGACGGCATTTCTTACAGAGCCCTACGTCATCTGGGTGAGCGCGCAAGCATTGTTCTCCTAGAGCTCTACAATGAATCTTGGCGAGATGGCACGCTCCCGATAAACTGGAAAACCAGTCGCCTGGTTCCACTACTGAAGCCTGGCAAATAGCCTTTGGAGCTCTCATCGTATCGCCCGATCGCTTTGGCTAGTTGTGTGGGCAAAGTAATGGAGAGAATGATCCTAGGACGCCTGGAGTGGTACCTAGAGTACCACAACATTTACCCAGAGGCTATGACGGGCTTTCGCCGTGGTCGATCATCAATAGATAACGTCGTCGACCTAGTCACCTACGTTCAGCACGAAAAATGCCGAAAGCGTCTTTGCGCTTCCTTGTTTCTTGACGTGAAAGGGGCATATGACAACATTACACATGAAGCCATACTTACTGCTCTCGAAGAGGTAGGTGTGGGCGGCCGGATGTTTCAATGGATACGCGACTACCTCTCCATGCGATCCTTTTTCGTGAACACTGAGGACGGGCACACCTCTCTACATTACAGCTACCGCGGCGTCCCCCAGGGCGGTGTCCTCAGCCCTGTGCTGTTTAATCTGACTCTCCTGTCTCTCATTGAGCACCTGCCAAGCACAGTTCAGCTATCAATGTATGCGGATGACATCTGCGTTTGGACGTCTGCAGTAACACGCCTACAACTGCGTGCGAGGATCCAGAAAGCCGCATCTCAGACTGCTACTTACCTCCGGAATCGAGGTCTGGAAATATCGTCTGAGAAATGCGCACTTGTGGCATTTACACGGAAGCCCATGGCAGACTACAGCGTATTGATAAATGGCCAAAGAATACCCTACATTCGATCTTACAAGTTTCTAGGCGTTATAATTGACAGAGACATGTCATGGAGCCATCATGTTTCATACATGAAGAAGCGGTTAACAGGCATCTGTCACCTGTTCAAGTTCTTCGCTGGAAAGACATGGGGAATGTCCACAAGTGCTATGCTGCAACTATACAATGTGCTTTTTCTTGGCTTCCTGCGGTACAGCTTGCCAGCCTTAACTAACGTCAACAAAACGAGTCTGCGCTCCATACAAAGTGTTCAAGCACAAGCGCTCCGCATTTGCCTAGGCCTGCCTCGGAGTGCATCCACAGTGGCGACTATAGCAATTGCTGGAGACCACCTCGCCAAGACTCACATTGAGGTTGAAGCATTAAGGACACATATGCGACATCTTGCCCGGACTCCCCACCACCACCTGGCATCTCTGCCAGCGGACAGACAACGTACCTCTTTCTGCCAAACAGTAGCCACGCATGGTGAATCATTACCAACTTGCTTCACTCCTGCCGCAAGACCTTCGATTCCTCCGTGGTGCCTTACACAGCGAAATATCAACCTGACAATACCTGGCATCCACAAAAAAGCAGAGCTGTCATCACCAGCCCTTAAACAGCTCGCCTTACTTCTGTTGTACGAGAAGTACCAAGACTCTGCCCATATATACACCGACGGCTCCGTCCTGCCGAACAGCTCTACCGCGGCAGTGGTGATACCAACGATGGGCACAACTATTAAATTCAAGACGTCTCACGTCACAACATCGACGGCAGCAGAGCTCACTGAACTTTGTGCCGCGCTGCAATTCATTAGTGATCAAGTGACACACAAATGGACAATTTTCTCCGACTCAAAGGCGGCTCTGCAGTCTTTACTATCACCTTTACACCGCGGTCCACACGAGCAGCTGGTCTTTGAGATTGCCGAGGCAATACACAATCTGACTGAGATAGGGCAAGAAATAACTTTTCAGTGGCTTCCAAGTCACTGTGGAATTATCGGCAATGAACGGGCCGATCAAGCTGCCCGCACAGCTCATAAAGAAGATCACAAACGACCCATTCCACTTTCTAGGACTGACGCTGCACGGAAGCTCCGCGTGATCGCCCGCCAACGCACAAGGTCACAATGGAATGAATCGCACTTCATGCATGCTCGCTTATACTCTCTGGACCCAACCCTAAGCCTTCGAGTACCATCAAGGCTTCGCCGAGGAGACGCAACACTTTTGTGCAGATTATGGTTGGGCGTTGCGTTTACCAACGCCTATGCGTTTCGCATAGGAATGGCCGACAGCGCAGCCTGTGACCACTGCGGCAATGAAGAATCAATTGTATATATTTTGTGTGACTGCCCGCGGTACAGTGCCCAAAGACATTCTCTTACCAACGCGTTCAACCAATTGGACGACCGGCCTCTGTCGGAAGAAAAAATTCTCCACCACAGACTGGACCCAACGTCACAGAAGAAGGCCGTGCAGGCGCTTCTGCGCTTCTTACGAGCCACCGGCCTATCTGACCGACTGTGATTCGAACGCTCTTCCGGTGCAACGAAAGAATCGCACACCTTCTTTGTGAGTACCCTCGTTTTAACCCGAAGAGAGCAGCTCTCTCAGCCATGATAGGTCAACTGGACAAACGCTTAATAACGCAAATCAACATCCTTGTAAACTGGCCTACACGAAAAACAGCGCGAGCCACCTTGAAGGCACTGCTGCGTTATTTAAAAGACACCGAACTCAGTGACAAATTGTGACTGTACACTGTGTGACGTAGGATGGGACGTTGACACTATTCAACACTAGAATGCCTTCGCAGACTGACAATGCCCACAGAAACAGTTCAGTTGTGTGTGTGTGTGTGTGATTTTTTTTCTTTCCTTTCTTTCCCCTTTTTTGTACTTATTTTCTCTCTCTCTCTCCTGTCGAATCCCTTTACCCCTCCCCCGGTACAGGGTAGCCAACCGGAGATAATGTCTGGTTAACCTCCCTGTCTTTCCTTCACCTTTTTTTTCTCTTTTTTTTCTCTCGCGGTGGGCAACGGCTCTACGACACAACATGATCCCGGTGCTGGCTCACGTTGAAGTGATTTTCTTGCCGTTGACCTGCACCACGATGTTGCAGACTTTAGACGAAGGCATAATAGTGCAGGGTGCTGAATTTCAAGAAAGTTTCAAAATTATGCATCGGCTTTTATTGCGATAACAATTATATGGACACTTCAACCGGATTTCTGCCGTCGCCGTGAGGTTCCGTATAGATAAAATCTTCGCCGTGCGCCGTATGCCCGAGCGGAAGCGTGCGGGGACGCGCGCTATCACGGAGAGCGAACGCACTCAATCTCCCACGCCCAAGCAAGGAAGCGGGACGCCAGCGCCGGAGGGAGTGGGAGCGAGGGGGGGGGGCGCACTTCTACTCTGCCAACAACCGCGCTCGTCGCTCGCCGATCGATCTCCACACGGCTCTGACCTTTATGCGCTGTGCATTCGCCGCTCAGTTTCCGTTGAAGAGATAGACCGCACGTACCTTCGCCCGCTGTGGCGTATGCGCTTGCTGCCAGCATTTTGACAGTCGTTGTCTGCAGTCATTCAGTGTGATCTATTCGTGTTTGTTTGTGCGCGCTCAGACCACGCTTGTTCATTCAGTTGGTAATAGTCGGGCCACATTTTCCAACGCACGCTACACATGCAATGCTGCCCGGATCGGCAGTGCAGCTCCATCGGTGTGTCCATTCGCACGAGCTGCCCACGAGAAGCGCTTCTCATCAACACCACCGTTTCACACGCGCCTTCTCGTGGTCATCGACTCTCTCTTCATGTCGGTCTACTTACGCCGCAGCACACCTGCTTACTTAATCAGCTCATGTTTACTACAATTCATATTGCTACCAAAGCCGCTCACCTTACTTCGTATGACATTGGTGTGTTGCTATCGCATTCATTGCTTCGCCCTTCGGGCGAAACTGTGACATTTTTTTTAAAATAACATTCCACAGTAAGACTAAAGTTTGCTTTGTTTCAGCACTCTTATTTTGCCTTATTTAGTTCACTAAGGCATGCGACCTTTATAAAGAACTGACCTGAATAACGTCGGATATTCCGGGTCCAGTTTGCTTCGTTATAAAGGCGTTTCACTGTATTGCATTATCTCTTCTTGTATACACGAGAGAACAACGGAGAGAACGCTTGACGCCACTCTCAATCACCTGCATACAACTGAAATGATACACTTGTACGAACAACACGTCACTGAAGTAGAATCAACGGCTGCTGGTAGCTGCGTCTGGTCCGAACCAGACCGATCCCGAAGGCGCTGCAATGTCACATCGCATTGTAAACTGTTAGCTGTAACCAAGTAAACTGTTGTAATGAGTAAATCGTTGGCTATGTTCCAAGCCCATCTTTGTACGCGTATTTTTTAATATAATTGAGGCTGCTATTGAGGCAACCCGGCCTGTCGCACCAAGAAAACGTTCGAATCGATCCCAATAATGCTTCACAATAAAGCAATGCGAGCTCATCTGTGAGAGGTTTCGCAGCGTTCTAGCAATGATAAAGACGACAGCAGGTGAAGGGATCTGGAGCCGTATTCTGTAACGATTCGGTTTCCCAAGAATTCAGCTTGGCGGTGGCGTCACATTTGGGCGGTCCGCTGACGTAATGAGAACGGGGGGAAGGACAGAGGCCAATCTGCACGCATTTCTTTTCTTTTTTTTCTGGAAGCGAACGTCACACCCCAATGAAAAATATAGCAAATTAGGAACGCCTCTTGGCAAATAAAAAATAATTGTCTCCTTAATTCTTCGTCTGCCATCTGAAACGCGTCTTTCGATGTCGAGGTCGTCGTTGTCTGTCACGGATGCTCAATAAAGCACTAACGCAGGCGCCACAGGGATCACCATCACCGTCATTTTGCTAGGAACGCCGATCTCACCCGTGCACATGAAACGCACAGGCTCTGAACACGGCACGCAGCGCCTTCGAATCACACCGAAGCACCTCGCGTCACTTCACTTCGTAGCAGATGACAATTCGGTTTCCGCATGATTGACATGTGCGTGACCATAATATGCGTGCGCGCGCCGAGGTGATGGCGTAACCCAGGCGACGACCAATCACTGCTCGCAAAGCGAATTTTTCGAAAGCCGAAGCGTTACTGAATACGGCTCCTGGCTGTGTGGGTACAGGAAGTGGGAAGATATGTTGATCAGATCATATTTCCCATACAAAGTAAAAATAATGGATAGCCTTGTATACGCCAGTGCGGAGTAAAAAGCCGCCATAATCCTTAAACTACAGTCCAAAGTACTCAAAGGGAAATTAGAATTTTGATCCATTGGACTAGCTGGGTTCATCCTGCATTTCTGGTGAAAAATATGTCGCAGTTGCGCCCGAAAGGCGAAGCATCAATTGCGATAGAAAATTGTTAGAGAGCTATTCGGAGTCGGGATAGTAGTTTTATCGGCTGCATAAACTTGGACACATACGCTTACTAACTGAATTAACAAGCGTGGTGTCAGCGCGCACAAGCAAACATGAATAGATCACAATGAATGACCGCAGACAACGACTGTCAAAACGCTGGCAGCAAGCGCAGCCGCCGCAGCGGGTGAAGGTTCGTCCGTGCTATCGCTTCAACGGAAACTGAGCGGCGAATGCACAGCGCATACAAAGGTCAGAGCGGTGTGGAGATTTGAGACGGTGCGGGCGACCGCCACAGCCGGGCAATGTACGAGCGCAGTTGGCAGAGTAGAAGCTGCACCCCCCCCCCCCCTCTCTAGCGCGCTGCCTTCCCGCTTTCTTGCTTTCGCGTGGGAGATTGAGTGGCCAGTTCCCATTGCGCCCGGTTGCAAGATACGCTTTTGGTGCCGTAGCTCAGCGTCGCCCCGCCTCCCTCCCTCCCATACCCCCACGGCCTTTCGCGCGACAGTCGCTTTTGCTTTCCGCCGTGCGTTCACTCTCCGTGATAGCGCGCGTCCCCCGCGAGCTTTCGCTCGCGCATACGGCGCGCGGCGACGATTTTATCGCCCTTGGACTTTATACGGAACCGCACGGCGACGGCGACGCCGACGGCATAAATCCCGTTGAAGTGTCCATATAATTGCTATCGCAATAAAATGGCCACGAACGAGTTACGCTGCAACGGTCCTTTTAATTTTCTAGGAATGCCATAGGCGAGCTGGTTTTGTCTCAATGCTTTGTTGTACTTCGGGTAGATGACAGTACACAATCCATGGGCAGCGCAAGCAGGAGCGAGGTTATTCTGGCCGATCAAGGAAGTAAAACAAGTTCGCAACTGGGGTCTTTTAAAAATGGCGCAGCCGGCACTTCAAGTTTTTTTGGCTTTGCGAAAAAGAAAAGCTGGCTTGTGCGATCAATCGACTGATTTCGAAAATGAAGTGCACTGCTCTTCGAGTGAAAAAGCTTAGGCATAGGCCCTCTCTCAAGGAGTACAGGAGGCATGTGTGAAGATCTTAGCAAATATCTACAAGGATTGCACAGCAACCTTGGTTCTCCACAGGAAAAGTAGAAAGATACCTATCAAGAAAGGCGTCAGGCAAGGAGACACAATCTCTCCAATGCTATTCACTGCATGCTTAGAAGAAGTATTCAGGCTCTTGGACTGGGAAGGCTTAAGAGTGAGGATCAACGGCGAATATCTCAGCAACCTTCGGTTTGCAGATGACGTCCTATTAAGCAACAATGGAGACGAATTACAGAAAATGATTGAGGACCTTAACCGGGGAAGTGTAAGGGTGGGGTTGAAGATTAATATGCAGAAGACAAAGATAATTTTCAATAGCCTCGGAAGGGAACAAGAATTCAGGATCGTCAGTCAGCCTCTAGAGTCTGTAAAGGAGTACGTTTATCTAGGTCAGTTACTAACAGGGGACCCTGATCATGAGAAAGAAATTTACAGAAGAATAAAGTTGGGTTGGAGTGCATACGGCAGGTATTGCCAAATCCTGAGTGGGAGCTTACCACTGTCGTTGAAAAGAAAAGTGTATAATCATTGCATTCTACCGGTGCTAACATATGGGGCAGAAACTTGGAGGATAACAAAGAAGCTCGAGAACAAGTTAAGGACCGCACAAAGAGCGATGGAACGACAAATGTTAGGCCTAACGTTAAGAGGCAGGAAGAGAGCGGTGTGGATGAGAGAACAAACCTGAATAACCGATATTCTAGTTGACATTAAGCAGAAAAAATAGAGCTTGGCAGGCCATGTAATGCGTAGTATGAATAACCGGTGAACCATCAGAGTTACAGAATAGATACCAAGAGAAGGGAAGCGCAGTCGAGGATGGCAGAAAACTAGGTGGGGGGTTTAAGTTAAGAAATTTACAGGCGCAAGTTGGAATCAGCTAGCGCAAGCCATGGGTAATTGGAGATCACAGGGAGAGGCCTTCGTCCTGCAGTGGACATAGATTAAGGTTGATGATGATGATGATGATGATGATGGGCCCTCTCAAAATTTGTGTTATCATTTAGTTGACTAATGCTTCGTTTTGAATGTTTGCCTTTACCGCTTTTGGTATATTGTTGGTTGTATTTTGCAATCAATTCAGTGTGGCGAATTGCCCTCGGGGGTACGAGCCATGTTGGAGGCATCAACAGCAATAACAAGACAGCGAGATTCTCGATGCGCTCAGTTCGCCTTCTGACAGCGGCGCCCACCACCCATTATCAGAGGCAAGAAGTAATGAAGTCAGCAACATAAGCCATCCCCGTGGTAGTCGTGTACATTGCGCATTTCTGTCGCCCTCAAATAGAGGCCACGCCTGCATCTAAACATTTGCGTCATTACATTACATTTCCCTGATCATGCTACGTTTGGCTAAACACTGGATTGCCCTTTCGTAATTGACGTTTTAGTTGCGTAAAATAACACTTAATTCACGTCATTTTCTGCAATCATTTTGGTAATTAGCGTTACGTTTGCATTTACTTTGCCATTAAAGGGGCCCTGAACCACTTTTTATCGAAGTTGAGAAAGGCATTTGAAGTGAAAATAGGCTATTTAAGAAATACTTTGCCGCAAAAAGCACTTCAATGCGTTCAGCGTAGTTATTGGCAATCAAACACGGTCTCCGTGGTGCTTCCATACCTTTTGCAATGCCTTGCACTGCGAAGGATACGGTGGAGCGGGCGTGGCCACAACGCTCCGCTTTCTCAATCTCACCTATGACGCGCTAAACGTAAGCCAAACGCGGTTGTCCTCAGCGAGCCGCAGTGCGCTTAGCCAGTGGACTCGTGGCGGCACACCGCGGTGGCCGCGGTATCTACGCTGCGCAGCCGACCGCAGCTACCTATAGCAGTAACGTATGGGAATCCGCTTTACTACAAAATAAAGCGTCCAGAAGAGAGTGAGGAGCAGGCTTCTGTTTGAAAAGAGAGCGTTTGAGAGAAAGGTGACTTCGCGCTCCGCTTGCGAGCTCCACTTACCGCGTACGACAGAAAAACATGGCTGAGATGTTCGCAGCAGCGTATGCTATCCGCGGACTATGTTATTTCACAAAGCTCGTGAAGTCGTTCAGGGCCCCTTTAATCTTTATTTAACATATTGCTGCATCACGTTCGTCCTGTCCAAATCCTCCTTTGACGCTCCTCACGAACACGAACCTAATTGAAGTAGATGTAGATGGTGTCCCGTTGACAGCATTGATTGATACTGGAGCCCAAGTGTCCATAATGAGCGCTAACCTATGTCGTCGCCTCAAAAAAGTTCTTACGCCTGCCGTCACTCGAGCCGTACGCGTCGCCAATGGCGCCACTGTTGCCGTCTGTGGTATGTGCACTGCTCGCGTAGGAATTGCTGGCCGCCAAGTTCCAGTCCTGTTCTCCGTGCTGACCAGTTGCCCTCATGACCTAATCTTCGGGCTCGACTTTCTGATGACGCATTCTGCCCTCATCGACTGTTCCACCGGTACGCTGTGCCTAGAGCTTCCTCTTGTTTCCGACGTTCGCCCCGAACAACCGAACACCCTATGCACTACAGCGTTTGTTCGGCTACCTCAAAAAGCCCTAACCTTCGTCGAATTGGCCTCAACGGCAACCGTGTCTGATGGCGACTATGTCGTCGCCCCTATTCGTGATGTCCTCCTGGCGCGCGACATCTCTGTGCCACACTCCGTCGTTACCCTTGCCGCTAATCGGATGTGTCTCCCCGTTGTCAATTTTGGCTTGACGAAGCAAGTGTTACCTGAAGGCATAGCGGTGGCCACGCTCCGGTCAGTGACAGACGACCACGTCACTGCTTTTGCAGCCGACGCGTCTCCAGATCCTCCTGATTACCCGCAGGATGCCTTGAACCTCGACGGTGCTCCCAGACCACGCAATCCTGCTGAATGGCGAACACCTGACGACAAACCGATCTGCTTCCGCTGCCACCGCGTTGGTCACGTATCCCGCCACTGCCGCACCACCTGGATGCCGCCGTACTGGAGCTTATTCCCTGCTCCTCGCCCATACGCCGACGCTCGCCGTTACTCCCCTCGCCGGCCGTCCGTACCCTACTTCTGATGTCCCTGACAGCCGCTCCTCCGGGCGATCGCCGTCGCCTCAACGCCGTCGCTCCCCGTCACCCCAACCTCGCCGCATTTTCACGCCTTATCACGATTCTGACAAATCCACCGATCTTGGCCCACTTTGACCCATCCGCACCTACAGAGGTCTGAACCGATGCCAGTGGTTATGGGATCGGCACAGTCTTAGCGCAACGGCAACACGGACACGACCGCGTTATAGCCTACGCTAGCCGGCTCCTGACAACTGCAGAGCGCAACTATTCGATTACCGAGCGCGAATGTCTTGCGCTCGTCTGGGCTGTTTCAAAGTTCCGCCCATATTTATATGGCAAGCCCTTCTCAGTAATCACAGACCATCATGCGCTGTGTTGGCTTTCGTCGCTCAAGGATCCTACTGGTAGGCTCGGTCGTTGGGCTCTCCGACTACAAGAATATCCCTACACAGTGACGTACAAGTCGGGACGCCAACACCAGGACGCAGATTGCCTCTCTCGCTACCCAGTCCAAAACCCGACCTCTACATCTGATACTGATACCGACGCCTGCGTTCTCTCCGTTTTTCCACTGGTCCATGTCGCCGACGAGCAGTGCCGTGACCCATCCTTGCGTATCATCATTGGCCACCTGGAATGGTCACTTGCCGACAGCTCCCTTCGCTTATTCACACTTCAAGATGGCGTACTCTACCGCCACAACGTTCACCCCGACGGCCAGCAATACTCCTTGTGATCCCTAAACACCTTCGCTCGGCTGTTCTCCACGAACTTCACGACCTCCCCACTGCCGGTCACCTCGGTGTGTCACGTACCTACGACCGGATCCGCCGACGCTTCTTTTGGCCAGGGCTTGCTCGCTATATTCGAAGATACGTAGCGGCGTGTGAGAAATGCCAGCGACGCAAGACACCGTCGACGCTCCCTGCTGGGTACCTTCAACCAATTGACATTCCCGCGGAACCATTCTTTCGGGTTGGTTTAGATTTACTTGGTCCTTTTCCTCTTTCTACCTCTGGGAACAGGTGGATCGCTGTGGCCACAGATTACGCCACGCGCTACGCCATCACCCGAGCGCTCCCTACAAGCTGCGCCACAGATATTGCCGATTTTCTTCTATGCGACGTGATTTTATTACATGGAGCTCCGCGACAACGTCTCACAGACCGTGGCCGGACATTCCTGTCAAAAGTTATCGTGGACATCCTGCAGTCCTGTGCCACGAGGCACAAGCTATCCACGTCATACCATCCGCAAACGAATGGCCTCACGGAGCGTCTTAATCGCACTCTCACAGACATGCTCGCGAAGTATGTGTCTTCCGACCACACTGACTGGGACCTCGCTCTAACGTTTGTCACCTTTGCGGATAATTCCTCACGCCACGACACAGCCGGTTATTCGCCATTTTTCCTTCTGTTCGGCCGAGAACCAGCACTGCCCCTCGACACAAGCCTCCCTGTTCACGCAGCACCCACCAGTGAATATGCACTTGACGCCGTCGCCCGCGCTGCCCACGCAAGGGAAATTGCCCGTGACCGCCTTCTGCACTCCCAAGAGAGCCAACGGCGTTTGTACGACCAGCGACACCGCGACGTGCACTTGCCGCCTGGTTCTTTGGTGCTTCTATGGTCTCCGTCGCGTCAGGTCGGCCTGTCAGAAAAACTGCTGTCTCGTTACACAGGCCCCTACCGAGTGCTACGTGCCGTGACTCCCGTCACCTACGAGATCGCCCCTGACGCCCCATCTGCTTCCCAGTCCAGTGATATCGTGCACGTTACACGACTGCAGCAGTATCACCCTCTCAGTGATGACATTTAGACGCTCCGGGACGTCGCTTCTGCCGCCGGGGGATTATGCTACACGCGTGTGGTATTTGGTTGTTTGAACGAGGCCCGCGGGCGCCTTCACTCGAGAACAGAAGAGGAAAAAGGTGCTGGGCTCGCGGTGTGAATCTAACTGCTGAGCGCTGCAACCACTGTTGTAAATACAACCTGTAAATAGCTGGTAGTCTTACTGACTCGTCCTTCGCGTAACAATATTCTTTGTGATTTGCACAAGTTCCTACAAAGCTTCGCTTGACACCGATTCCCGTATAAGCGTGGGATCCGCAAATTTTCCCAATGTAATTTCTCCGCTTTTAAAGAGCACCCCTTTCTTTTATCCTCTATGTTTACCTTGCTGTACTGAATCTTGAAAAGTTTTCAGAACCCTCTTTCTCCCTCTACTTCTTTCAAAGGTGTTCGCTTTTTTCGTTTACCAATAGGCTTCCCGTAGTGGCGGTGAAAGAAAACCCTTTTCGTGAGGAAATCCATGCCTCGCAGAAGAAGAAGAAGAGTCTTAAGTTTTTCAACTTCGGTGCTCTAAGAAAAGCAACTTTCAGATCTGTACTCCGACGTGACATGTTTCGACGGCATGAAATGAGTTGATAGTTCTGTTAGCTCTTAGTAGCAGCACGTTTTTGTTGAGGTGCTGAGGATACGTGCATCGCAATGATAAGCGCAGAATTTGCCCTACCTGCATTTATGGCGAAGAGAACCGTGTCCTTGAACTCAATTGGGAAAAAGGTAGTAGCCCGATTTCCTTGCATAGTAAATACTTCTGAACAACTTCTATGTGCAACGCTGCCATGTGCGATGATGTGTAGTTGGGCAAAACGAGTGGCAGCTGTGGAAGACAGTAGCGATGTTACGGAACCATCGTTCCACGAAGCACAGTATTCTGTTTGCATACACATGCTTTACACAACGGCGAAGTGTGGAAATTCGACTTCTCTCTGTAATCCATTATGAAAACGTTTTGTTCTTTCGTTTTTCTTTTTGTTTTTAAACTCGGCTTCTTACGCCATCATAACGTTCAAAGCCAGTATTGCAAGGAGCGCTTCTATGCCGATATCGGACAGCCAATAAATATGAGCATGTTCTTGCATCCGAAGTAGACGACATGTAAGTTTTACTAGAATAGAACAGAATGAAGGAACATTGAACTCTAGTCAATGTTACACAACATACGTGGATCTCCTGGGACGAGAATAACGCTGTACGTGTGCACGAGCCGTCAAGGGCACAACGCGTACTACAGGTGTACGTAAAGAGTTGTTTGTATTGTCATTTACATTGACAACTGTAAGATCATATATGGAGTTCAAACTCGAGCGTACTAGACTTGTACACGTTACAGGAGAAAAGGTAACCGATTACAATTAAAATTAGCTAAAAAATTCAATGATTAGAGTTAACAATTACTGCCCCACAAAAGTAATTGAGTAATTACGTAACTGCAATCGATTACTTTGACGTTACTTTCCACCCTATTTTTCTTAACCTGACACAGTATATATAACGAGCTGTGCTGGCTCTTTCAATGCGTCCGTCCGCACCCCTTCACACACTGTTCATCTTCACTAAGAATTACTTTTTAAAGTTTTCTTCGGTAATTTTCCCTCGTTTTATTGCGAAGACATCTGCAGTGACTATGGAAACTCGCACGATCTATGGGCTGGAGAGGAGGTTTGTGTTGTAACGTACGAACACCTCGCTCGCAAGATTGTGATTACTCAGTGCCGCAGTACCCGGGTCTGGCTCCTATATATGAAGCGCAGCGCTTCATTGCTGCTGGCGCTAAACGAGAAGGCGATTGCGATAGGACCAGTGAAAAGCCGAAAAATCGTCCATCGGTGATTTCCTGGCATCAACAACCGAAGTGGCCATCGCTATTAAGCGGTAGGATCGCGGTTTTTATTTGATGTTCATCATCTGGTGGACTTCCTACCGTCGTCCGACACTCGTTGTCCATTTATACTTAAAGGACTAATTATAACGGACCCCAGCAAACGTTGCAAGTATGCAATGTAATTCATTATAAGTCTGCAAAATATTCAGGCCTAAATATATTGCTCCTGCAATCACAGAACTACGTGCGTGTAAACCACGTGTATATGAAACAGATAGTAACATATACGTTTAACGGCAGGGAACTTCTGTCTGTATCAGAGAATTCATAACTTGTACTAAGCGAGCAAGGTCGGAGCACCAGCTTTTACCGCCTATGAAGGCCACTTAAATGTGCTTAAAGGAGAAAGAGAGATGCAAGAGAAAAAAAGCTCAGAAGTCGTACTTCGAAGGGAGGTGGGCAAATCTGCAAGCCTGCCACGTTCAGGTGATCTAGGTGCAGTTGCAGGACGCTCATTGCGGAAAGTAACCGATGTATGTACATGCTTTCATACCTTTGGACACTGTAGGTGCCGACAAATTGAAGTGCTCAAAAAGAGCGTCGCCCATTATATCTTGTTTCGTGAGAATGTAACTGGTTACGCGTAATTGGTCACTCAGAAAAGCAATTTAATTATAGCGAGCATTACGGAGTCAGCAAAGTAATCGGTAAATTACAAAATGAGTGAAAATGTAATTGATTACAAGTAATTATTTAGATGTAATTCGTTGCTTACAAGTCTGGGGCGTACCCATTGGCTTCAGCTAAAACAAAGATAATTGAGCAGCCATTTTCAAATCATGACAAATAATGAAAGAAACACTTACGATGCGCCACGACACTCGAGTGGCATCAGACGATTACATTTGACTGGGAGAAGAGGTGCGCCGAGCACCTCAGCTCTTGCTCGTAATTTGATTAAATTATATTCATTACAGATAAATGTTCCTAAAGCACAATATGTCACCCGCTTTCTCAGAACGCCAGATGGTGATTGGTGAAGCGAAACATTTCAGTTATTTTTCAGTTGGCCGCCATACGCAGGGCAGTCAAGTCTGGCTATTAAATGAGAAAGCGCGGAAAAAATAATACATGTCAAATTCCTCATAGTCTTACATATAAACTGTGTAAACTGCGTGTGTCTTCCATAGTGTTCAGATGCATTTGACAGATACGTTTCTGATAGTAACTTTAAACAAAAGAAGAACAATTAGTTTTCGCATTCTTTTGTCCCAATACCACACGAAAAGAAACGTCGTACATCATCAAATCTAAATCCACACGGATACAAAAGATCACACTGGACCAACCTACTTTGCTAGAGTGACGCTTCAGCTAAGAGATCCCTATGTTATTCAAGCATCGATGTACTTTCAGGGAAGACTCCCGAATAAAGGAGATTTTGCCCCCGATTTTGGCACATTGTTTGGCATGGCGGAGGGACTCTCATGGTAGTGACCCTTATGACCCTCTGTACCTGCGGACCTGCGAGGCACAACTGTTCCGGAAGCTTCGTTTGTCGAACTCGCGCACCCTATCCTCCTGGGACCTGAAGACAGCTTGGGAACATAATAACGTTTCAAGACGGTTCTTATTAGTGACTGGGGTGTCACGAATGGGAAAAACTCATTTTTGGCTTAAATAACCACACAAGAAAATAGATAGATAGATAGATAGAATGATAGATAGATAGAATAATAGATAGATAGATAGATAGATAGATAGATAGATAGATAGATAGATAGATAGATAGATAGATAGATAGATAGATAGATAGATAGATAGATAGATAGATAGATAGATAGATAGATAGGCTCAAAACGGTTGAAATAGGCAAATAATGCTATTCGCGTTAAAACAAATAGGGAAGGGTTTGACAATCCCTTCTTTACCTTGTTCTCTGTACGTTTTAACAAAGGAAAAAAGCACAAACGTAGTGCAGATGGGCGGGCTCGTGCTCCACAGGAATGTGATGGTTACTGTATCTTACGAGCCCTTTTTGACCTACATTGTGATAAGCATTGGGAGCATTTCTGTGGCTATATTAGGAGGGGGGGGGGGAGGGGAGGAGGCCCTTGGACTTTCGTCATTGCCTGTTGTCTTCCTGGTTTGCTGGTTCCCAGTATACGCTCCTGCAGCAGAATTATTGGAATGCCAACGAGACAACTCTTCTTTGAACGTAACGTAATTAGGTGGACAATCTTCAACGTCACAGCTACCATTCGCAATGCAGAGCAGTGTCAGCACTGCGTTAATTTGCTTCGTAGCCCATTAACGCAGTTTACGCTCATGCGACATGCAGGAAATGCGACACAACGCGTCAGTGCCGTATTCATGGAAATGTAGGCACTACAAAAGTCACAAGCTTTTGTTCACTCGAGGCTGGCAGGCGCTAAATATAAGCCTTTTTTGTATATATGCCGGTTTTCACTTGAGCGTTAAGCAAAAACGAGACATATACCATAACCATATTGATATGAATTCATGTTAGTATCATGATGTATCTTGACCACTTGCTCACAAAAGGTGGGTATCGCTCATTAATTTTGTGACACCTGCATTCATTACTACTCTTTACTAAAGAGTGAACTTCGGGTGGAATCCGGTTTAAGCTGATTATAATAAACATTGTTCGTGGGGTGGCAATTATTGGGTTTTACCCCAAAACGACGGCAGGAACATGCTGAGGGAAAGTTACATTGCTGCAACAGTACATTATTATGAACGTTGTACCTAAAAGTTCCTACAGAGCAAGAACATATGCCGAGGGAAAGTTGCATTCTTGTACCAGTTCATTATCTTGAAAGTTGCAACACTCTTAAGTGACTGCAGGGCAAAAACATAACGAGAGAAAGTTACTTTGTACCTGTAAAGGAAGAAAAAGAAATTAAGTTTCTCCCCTAACACAAAGCAGTGACACGATAGCTGGCGTAATATAGAAATATAATACGTTGGAAGCCTTCGACCTGGTTTGTTCAATGTTTGTTGGACTGATCGAACATCCACAGGTATGAATGAGCGATCCCCTTTCGAGAACTAGTCTGACTCGTTTTTTTTTTTTTTTTTTTTTGAAGTTTGGCCTTGCAGTGGTGAAATGAAAAGGCTCAGCTTATCTTTCTCCGCTTCGCTATATGGACTTAGCCTCTAGTATCTACTACAACAACCCTTCAGCATCTTACTGCTGTATTCGTTCGACTTTCATCAAATTTGTACTTCGGCTACTACATTTATAGGTCTCACGCTATCCTTGAAGAAAACGACATGACGTCAGCGCTATCCAGTAAACTTTAGAAGAAGTAACGAATACGAAGCGGACGCGCTTAATCGTTGTGATTACATGGGGAACAAAGCTTAATATAGGACCGCCTCTGCAACTGAGAAGGCAACATGCTAAAACACGAAGAATGCACTCATGCCATCGTGTACCCAGTACACACATGTTAAGCGGGCATTAGGCAATCATGGGAGCTACTGGCGGGCGCGATCGCCCTCTCCAATATCAGTATCCCCCACTGCTGAGCGTCGGCAGAGTGGTTAACAGATAGAATCATCGAGTAACAATGTGACAATATGTTGGCTGTATAATTTTATCCTCGCTGTACAATGAGAAATTTCTTTTAATGCGTTAGTATTCTTAGGGTATATGCCGCACTTTCCGGGGGCAAATTATCTATCTGTCTATCTAAGCCTCTAACCATTTTCTTGCCTACCTGATTCAATAGGAAGTCCATGTTCAAATGGGTAGCGTATCCGGCTGTTGTGGTGTGTCAAAAAGGTAGGAAACCAACAGTCGCACCTTCTTGAATCACTGAGTATGTGGTAATCCGTGTATACGCGCCGCTCTTAAACGAACCTCTTTTACTCCGACATGGTCACTTCAGATGCAGGAATGGGTAGGTACCATTGTTCAATGAAGTTCTTTGACGCTGAATTGGGGCACTGGGTATGGGCCCCAAGGCCTGTACTAGTCTTCAATGAATGTTATTGACGCCAACTTTGGTAACTATGTATGTGCAATAGGTAGGCGCAATTTTGACTCGGCTAGCGCAAGACAGGTGTAATTGGAGATCGAAGAGAGAAGCCTTCGTCCTGCGGTGGTCATAAATATAGGTTGTTGATGATGATGATGATGATGATGATGATTATGTGCAATTCGGAATGTGTCGCTCTACAATGGCGATAAACATCCCTTAAATTGAACCTGCGCACAAGGGTTCCTCGATGACAGCAACCCGACGCTTAGCAGGCTGCGCCACAAATACATTGGGTATGTGCCGCTTTTCAGTGAACGTCTTTGACGCTGGCGCTTTAGCGAGCTGCGCCAAGAATTCACTGGGTGTCTGTCCGCTCTTAAATGAGTCTCTCGCCAACTTCGGTCACTGATTATGGGCCACTGCGTTTGCGGCAAGCGAGAGAAGAATTCTCAGCGTTGCACGCACTCCACGCTTCTAGTCTCGAGGGCCACGCGTGGACGTATCGGCAGTGCCTCTAGCTTGCTCAGCGTGTCCGGAAAGAAGCGCGAGATGAGAACTCAGATGCCGCATGACGCGTTTCTCAGCGTTAGCACGCACTGGCGTGCAATGAATTTCAAAGGCCACGCAAAGGCTTCGCGGCGGTGCGGCTAGATCGCGCCATATAGGGAAGCACGAAAGAGGAGTCCCGCTGCGGCACACGCCTCATAACTTCTTTCGATGGTGGCAATATATATAATTGCGTCGCTATATTGATTCAATGCTAAACGTATTACCGCCCACAGTCATCGTAAGATTGGTTGTGCAGAATTTTTTATTGTAATTTTCTCGTACAGTATTAAGGGATTGCAGCAATGGACACCGGCAGACATAAAAATGACCAGGGGAGCGACCCCATAGCAGTTAGCGCAGTAAAAGAGCACGCGGAGAAAAAAAATAATTCTAGGATTTTACGCGCCAGAACCACGATCCGATTATGAAACACGCTGTAGTGGGGGACTCTGCATTAATTTCAACCACCTGGGGTTTTTTAAACATGCAACTAAGGCACGGCACACGGGCGTTTTTGGCGTTTCGCTGCCATCGAAATGCGGCCGCCGGGGCCGGGATTTGAAGGCGCAACCACGTGCTTAGCAGCACAATGGCATCCACTACAGCGGTTAATTCGCGTAGACCAGAGCACTGATATTGACAGTCAATATCGGAACGTTCTTTGGACGACGCCTTCATAATGAACTCAACAAAGTGCTACAACGCGCAGCTCATTCGTGTTGGGTATTGTAAATAACAGAGGACTCAAGACCGCAATGGATACAGTTTAAGTGCATAATTAGGTTCACTTTGACGGGTTTATAATGATAGTGTGGTTTCTCAGGTCATGGTAGACATCAATCAATGTGATCGAGAATTATTGCGTGTGCAAGTCACGTTTCTTTGATTTATTCATTTTAATTCATTGAATGAAACGTGCCGAAACAACTCCGGGGCTATGAGAGGCGCCGTTTTGGGTTATTCCGGATCAATTTTCACCAGCTGGGCTTTTCTCACGTGCACCAAGATCAAAGTACACGAGCGCTTTTGCATTTCGCCCCTATCGATATGCGGCTGTCGCTGCCGGATATCGAACCCGCGACCTCGTACTCAGCATCAGAACGAGACAGCCACTGCGCCATCGTGGCGGGTGTCACATGGCGTTCTCCAATGCCGAGACGAGTGGCGAAATGCGCCAGTTACATCGTGTTGGATTTTCGAGGTTGAGAGCTTCTTATGGGACGCCCGGTAGCTCGCTCTTCTAGGTCTCCGGCCAGAGATGATATTGCTGCAGAAGAATACTGACGCTTGGTGAATTAAGGAGCAATTAACTTGGTTTATTTCGCATTTTTGCCGGCATTCGGCCAGAAATAAAAATAAATATGAAAGGAAAGGTGAGATGAAAGCAAAACAAGCGCTGGCTTGAAAAGTTGTCTAAGTATGAGTAAGCACTGTGCCACTTGCTCATCTCCACACATACGATGCGACGGATGTTGTTTGGCGCGATTGACGAAGCAGTAAACGGTTCATTAAATGTATGCCTTATTAGCCTTGTAATCTGCTTTGGATCTTGATCTGATCAGTGTAAACCCTTATCAACCCTTATTGGTCGTTATCAACCTTATAGGACTTGACCTAACTCTTATGGACCCCTATCGATCGTTCTCAACCTTATCGGACTCGATCCTACCCTTATCAACCGTTATCAGTCGTTATCAACCTTATCGCAATTTATCCGACCCTTATCAACCCTTGCCCACCATATCAACCTTATCGCCTGTCATCCGACCCTTAGAAGACCCTTATCACTCTTTCACCCCTTATCCACCCGCGTCTAACCATTAGCAACCGTGATGAGACCCATATAACTCTTCATCACTCCTTATCAATGTTATCAGCTCATTGACTGCTGAGCTGTCTGTGTTGCGCGACCACATAGAAAACGCGGTGCAACGCATTCGTATGGTTCAGATATATTCACTTCCGCAAGCATGGGTGTTTAGCCCAGTGGGATAGACACTCAGCTTTTGAGCGTGGGGTGTATAGTGTCGAAACTCGCCATCGCCAATGATTCTCTTCGAATTTTTCTTTTCGCACTCATTATACTTTTCATTACGGAGCGCATTGCGCTACGCGCTACGGGCGGACCGACGGAAAGATTTCCTGGGTGATTCGCCTAAAAACGCTTACGCATTAAAAACTCAAGCCGCTAATGTGTTCCGATAATATAACGCAACGCTTTCACAAACGGTGCAACCGATGAATGACTGATGCAGGAACTTTTCTTCTTCGAGATGGACAGGTGGTTTATTAAGGCGAAAGCCTTAGGTGTCTATGTAGATGGTGCCCTTGGCGGTGACCTTTCAGTGATTGTGTTAACGGATCAAGAGTAGGATCAGAAAATATAAATCTATTGAAGCCATAGCAGCGCAATGAACCACGGACGAAGAAGAGGACAGAACACCACAGGCGCTATGGTGTCTTGTCCTCTTCTTCGTCCGTGTTTCCCCGTGTTTCTTTGTGCTACTATGGCTTTAATCAACCAAGTCGCCCAAGAAGTTTTACTGCATAAACTTGTTTCGTGATTGAAATTAAACGTGAAAAGTATTGGTAAATGAACAAATGTGCTACGCACCTTCTTTATCAGAGCAATCAAGCTGGGAATAAAGTTACACAGAATGGGAAGTACGATGAAAATGTGAGCGATTAACTACTATCGATGCATGTACACCAAAAACGGGGTATTCAAACCAAAGCATATTTACAGGGCGTTTCAGCGAACACGTTCAAAAATGTTTAGCGGTTGGCTGTGGTAGATAGCACAATTCTAGTTCATCAGCTGGTCTACTCGAAGAGGTGGATATTACTTGCACAAACAATTGAAATGCATAATAGACTAATTACCAAAAATTGACTAATTCAGTTTTTAACTAATTACCTTATGGCCCACATTGCAGTTTACAAATTCTAGCCGTGGTTCGCAAGTCTAATTCACTTGGAACGAATTCTCACGATGACACCGGTTTCGAGATATTGATTAATGAACTTTGCGGAGACATGCATTGGCGTTCAAGCTACTTAAAAAACACGTCCCTTTTTGAATTAAACCACAAAAGTAATTGGAACGTCAATGCATTTCTCCGCAAAGTTTGGGAAATAATATCTCGAAACTGGTGTCACCCTGAGAATTCGTTCCAAGTAGATCCGCCTTGCGAACGCCCCGGCTAGAATTCGTAAATTGCAATATGGGCTTTAAGGTAATTAGTCAAAAACTGAATTAGTAACTTTTTGTGAATCAGTAGATTATGCATTTCAATTTTTTGTGCAAGTAATGTCCGCCTCTTCGAGTAGACCAGCTCATTAACTTAGAATTGCGCTATCTGCCACAGGCAACCTTTGAAAATTTGTTTAAGTGTTTGCAGAAACACCCTGCATATCTGGCGTTCGTAGTTAATGCGAGGATGCCCATGGCCTTGGAACTGCTTAGTGCATTCATGAGCGGGGGGCTGCGGATTCCGTTTTTATTGGGATAGCAACTACATGGACGCTCCAGGCGCATTCTGCTGGTGTCGTTGCCTTCAACATCGGCGTCGGCGTGATGTTCCGTATAAAGTCGAAGTGCGATAACATCGTGGCCGCGCGCCGCATGCTGTGGGTGTGAGTAAAAGCGTGCGAGGGTGAGCAGAGGATGGTGGCACGATCTCGCAGGCGCAAGGGAGAAAGGCGCGCGGAGGTAGCGCACCGTCTTCCATCGCGCTCAAGGCATCGGGGTGGGGGGGAGAGGAGTGGAACGTTCTACTTTGGTGGCGGCTGCGTATGGCGCGGCTCAGCGCGTCCGCGCGGGCACTATATTAAAAGCGATCTGCAATTAAAACATAGTCTAGATGCGGCGAGGGCTGATATTTTCGTGTACGCTGTAATCTCGCCGCTTGGTTCGCGTTGAAGCGAGAGGCAGCACGAATGTCAATTCGTTGCGGCCGCTCTTCCTCACGCCAGCGTTTTGACAGCCGCGAGTCTCCGCGGTCATCGAGGGAGATGTGTTCATGTTTTCCTGTGCACGCGTGACACCATGCTTGTTGATTTAGTTAGTAAGCGACTGTTTCTAAGTTTGTACGGTCGAGAGAGAGAGATGGATATAAGGAATTCAAGGATGTTAACCAGTCAAGAGTCCGGTTGGCTACCCTACGCTGGGAGAAGGGGAATATAAAGAAGGGAGAGAGTGAGGGTGAAGGCATGGAGACGTGCACGGACCGTTCTACAGAGTCAAAGGTGCTCGTACAAACCAGACACTCTCAGAGAGCATAAAAGTGCCTTCACTGCCTCCTGAGCCGATAATCGGTGGGGACGGTGTTATAGTATAGTCTATTCAGTCAGAGGACGATCCTCTAGTTTCCTGAATGCGTTCGTTATAGATTGCCTTTCTGCTTTACACTGAGGACAGTGACACAATCAGTGCTCAATGTTCTCCTCGCATCCGCAGACATCACATGCAGGACTGTCAGCCATTCGAATTAGTGCAGAATAAGCTATCGTTAAGGCAACTCCCAACCATAACCGACACAGAAGAGATGCCTCGTGTCTGTGCAGTCTGGTGCGCCTTTTATGTGCTGTATTCCACCCGGCTAACGAGTGTGTGCGTGCCAGAATGTGAAGCTGCCCCACAGCGTCGGTCCTTGAGAGACTATTGGGGACGGGGCGGTCTTCTCGGTTGGACGTCTGTGATGTGCAGGTTCTTGTTTCAAAGCAGGTCTCTAAGGCAGGGCCTCAGAGGACCGAATCAAAGGACGAAGCCGTTGGTTTCAAAGAACAGAACGAGACATTTAATACACACGTTATGAAGGCAAGTAGGAGAAAGGAATTGAAGAGCAGGAAATGAATAGAAAGGAAGGCACAAGTAAAATCCAAGTTAGAGAGGGCTAGGCATAGGTGACAGCGCGCGTAACAGTTCGATGTGGAAGGGTGGTTGGCGACGAAAGAAGGGCGTTCGTCTCACCAACGTTTCGGCGTCGCTGTGCGATGGGCCGGAAAGCCGAGCGCAGCAGCTTTGGCTTGTAGAAGGAACGCTGGCGGTGTGGCGGCACGGGCAGTTGGAGGCGGCGTCGTAGCCAGGCAGCTCGGTGCAAACTCAGGCCCGTGGCCCGACAGCTCGATCGCTGCTTACAGACGCTGGAGCTCGTCAGTTTCAAGTAGCAGTCTGTGACCGAGTGGACTGGCGATGCCCAGGAAGGCAGGCGGCTTGGCAGCACGGGCAGACGGCGGCGGCGTTCTGGCCTGGCAGCTGGTTGTGGAACTCGGGCCCGTAGCCCGAAGCTCTCGTTCTGCCCACGGGCGCAGACGCTCGCCGCCTCGGGCAGCAGTTCCCGAACGGATGGAGTAGCGACGCCCAGGAATGGGTTTGTAGGAGGCCCCGGCCGGGTGAAGTCCTGGTGGCTCGAGTCCGGAACCCGACGGCAGTCTTCAACCCCCGATCCGGTGGCCGACCTTCCCCTGGTGCCGCTTCTGGAACTCTTTCCCCCGTCTGCCAGCGTGCCTCGTTTTTCTTCCCTCTGGTCCGTGTGTTGCTTTTGGATTGGTTATCTTCGGGCTCCGTGGGCATCGGTCATTGGCCCCCGTGAGCGCCGTGGTCCTTTCCAATTGGATGGTGCTTGGTTTGTTTTCTTTTCCTTGCGCCGCGGCGTCTCGTGCTTGACGCTCTTTGTCGTCGTCTTCGCCTTGCGCTCACCATGTTCTCGTTCACACGCGCACAATTCACTAAGCTTTGTCTTCGCGCACTACCACACACCACAACGTCCGAGCTGCCTTATCTGCGTCATCATTTCCAATGACACCGCAATGGCCTGGTATCCATTGAAAAGAGATATCATGGCCTTTTTCCCTCAAGTGATGGATAACTTCCACGATTTCGCATGTCAGCTGATCGTGAGCTCCATGTCGGAAAAACAACTGTACTCATTGTAAAGCCAGCCTTGAATCACAGAAGACTGCACATTTTCCAGGACTCTCTGTACTTACCGCATGAAGCGCGCCACGGAGAGCCGCGAGCTCTGCACCTGTAGACGTAGTGATATGGGAAGTCTTGAATCGCTGAGTTATTCACTCTGTTGGGATAACTACAGCGCCACCGGAACTGGTTGGTGTAGTTGAGCCGTCAGTATAGACGTGTATTCAGTCGCTGTATTTCTCATACTAGAGGAGTAAACAAAGTTGCTTCAGTGCAGATGGCGATAAGTCCGAATTTTCCTGAAGTCCTGGGATTGTGAGGTTCACTTGAGTACAGCTTACACACCATGGAGGAATGGAAGGTGTTGCCACAGGTGCGTACCCTGACGTATGAGAGGCGTGGTAAGCGAAGACAGTTGCACTGAATCTCGTGTGGGGCCTTTGTACAGGGAGGTTTGCGAGGTAGTGGGTCGGTGTCCGGGCGAAGTGTCGTATGTGCACACGAATTGTTTCAATGTCAATGTGCGTTCTAATAGTGTAATCTTGAATGACTGCAAGAACTTCTGTCGTTGACGCGCTCCACGATAGATCAAGGGATATCGTGAGGGCTTGGGCTTGGTTGCCTTGGACTATATTCAGGTTAGTTCTGCAGGTGTTGGAGATGACCGGTAGGCTGTACCGCAGAAATCCACTAAAGACGACCCTGTACAGTTGCAGAATAGATTGTACTAACACCCCTCGGGTGTTACCTGCTAAGAACATAAACATATGGCAAATTCCCGTCAGTCGTTTTCTCACAGAATTCACATGAGGGGTCCAGAAGAGATTTCTGCCAATAACCACCCCCAAAAATCTGTGACTAGTGCTGTACGAAATCAGCTGTCCGTCTACGGAAATCACGTATAGAGACATTGGTTTCCTGCTAAATGCCACCACTGCACACTTTTCACATGATATTGGAAGTCCTCGTTCTCGAAGGTAGGACGATGTTAAAGTGACTGCCTTCTGAAGCCACGCGCGAAGCTGAGGTTGTGTCACAGCTGACGACCAAATACAAATGTCGTCGGCATAGATGGAGAGCTTAATGCTGCATGGAAGGATGTCGGCGAGTCCAATGAGCGTTAGATTGAACAGCTTTGGGCTCAGTACTCCGCCCTGAGGGACGCCACGGTTGCTGTAATGCTGGGAGGTTGGGCCATCCTCGGTAAGTATGAAAAACGGTATCTTTTGTAGATAGCTACTAATCCAGAAATAGATGTTGCCGCCAAGTCCTACGGTCTCTAACGTGCTGGAGATCGCTTCGTGTGTTACGTTCGATAAAACTACTATTCTTACTATGTACAGCTGTACAATAATTTGCTATTACAATCGATGCTTCGCCTTTCAAGCAAAACTGCGATTTTTTTTTCTTTTTAGTCTGGTTTGTGCTGGCACTAGTAGTGCGTACTAGAATGCAAAACAGCACGAAATAAAAAGAGAATTTATTTCTTGTAGCCAGTAATATTCATTACTGCCTACGTGTATAGTCCTTCTTACTTCGGGAAATGCAAAACAGACTACCCGAAAGTGTCTTTGTTCTCACATTTACCTCTCCGCCCGCTACGTAAACTGATGAACGCACATCGATTGCATTTTGTTTAATGAAACACGAACCACTCCACGGAATTAGCCAGCACTGGAGAATAGTAGGCCTTGGGACGTGGTTTTGGTTTTCTAAGACACCGAACCTCTTCGGCTGAAAGTAGCATGCTGCCACACTGCGTCGGACTACAGCACGAGTTTTAAAACATGATATTTCACTAAAAACTGTCAGCCCTTCCACTGGGGTGGAGATGAAAGACCAGCGAAGCTGTACTATGGTGGGAATTATGTATTTCCAATTATCGCTATTAAGATGTGATGGTGTAATTGGTTATTTTAACTAATAAAGACCGAGTAATATATATGATCCGGTGGTTTTCATTTATTTAGTGACCACAGGGACCATGGCCTTATGGTCGCTACGGAACACCGCCATAGGGTTTAGGGCAAAGTTTGGCACGTTCTTCATAAACACGTCACCAACGCCACGCGCATTCGGTGCACTAAAAAGTCTGTTTTGACGTGCAGAACAGGCTAGGAAATACAAGCTCACAGGTGTGGAGAGCAAAAAGGAATGCGCATGTGCGTCACTTTGCGTTAGGTAAGCCTAATGGAGACTACGAATGGCGTCAACGTTAGCACTCAAATTGAGCCTGCCATGACATGGCCCCGAGTGCATGGAAAATGGCTTCAGGTTTCCCTTCCAGAAGTTCCGGTAAATTTTTCTCTAGCAGTGGGCCAAATAAAGATAATGTGAATACTGCTCAGTAATTCTTTATCGTGCTCCGCTGTTAACGACACCACTATTTTTCTTTGCGAAATACCCGGTGTTTCATGCATTTAAGTTTTCTTGAATTTAAGCCTTTATACGCTTAAACACGTCCAGCCTTCAGTCTTGAGTACCGCATAAACATGTCTGGACAAAAGCGACGTCCGTAACGCGACACGCATGTTAACGAATTCCTACGATGCAATTTTACCACCTCGCCCCCCCCCCCCCCCCCCCACACACACACACACTTTTTTTGGTGTTGTTGTTCGTTCGTTAACGCGCACCTGAGCCCAAACGCGCATATAATATGCTCTCGCGTAAAAGCCACCCGAGAGGACGGAAGAACAGCACTAACCCAATGAACACGGCAGCCCCACGCATAGCACCAGTCAGGCTTCCGCCTCTGCGAAATAAACGACGTTAACTTGCTGCTTCCGGGTAAAGTGAATGCATGTGCTCGCTTTGGCCAAAGCCGACAAGCGCCGCTTACTTTTTTTGTTCTTCTCCTCTCTTTCTTTCTATCGTCTTGTCCCCGAGTTCACGCCTCGGTTCGCATTGCCGAGCTCGAAGGCATACAGCCCGAAGCGCTAGTATAAGTAACGGCGCCTTCCGGACAAAGCAGTGGCTCGCAGGGCGGCAGCGCAGCGAACAGGCGGGACGAAATGCTGCCACTAAAAGAGAACGCGCGCACGCGTTCCGGGCGCGCGGCGCTCCTTTCCCCGGCGCGTCTCAGAGACGCGCCGAGAACAGCGGCTGCCGTTTCGGCCCCGGCTGCGGGTGCGTAGCGCGAGTGCCGCACGTGGACGAATAGGAATTCGATTAGGCATCGAGTGGGCCACGACAAGTAGCCCCCGCCATCCGGCCCAGCTGGCGGCGCGTTTCCCAAGGCACTGCAGGCAGACATTATGCGTGGCATGGAGTGCCACTGGGGCTGCACGAACGGTGTGCAGTAAAAAATGGCCCCGGTAAATTAATAGCTTCGAAAAACAAGAACCGTTGCGACAGTAGTGCCGCCGTACGGCGTTCATTGTGTTGCTTATTAGGGTGCCTCGATGCCAACTGCGTGTAGTAATGCAGCGACAGCTGCTATATGCTCGCAGTGTCCTGCGTTTAAGCCAAAGCAGAGCCGGTGGGTGCCTGGGCTGATAAAGTTTGTACACCATGCCTTCGTTGACTTCGCTTATACTAAGAATGTTTTGTTATAGTCCAGTTATGTTGTACTCAACTGTTGCAATGCTTTAATGTTGCGGGATTTTTCTTCTGGTATATTTTACTGAAATTGAAAGGAGCTTTCTACATGCGACCTTTTTTGTATACGTACTACCTATATACTACCACTTCCAGCAGGTGGTGGTATAGAAACACCATGGCTGTACACGTTACGACGAATATTGGCGATTTCTGACGTGTGCCAGCATCTCTGAACACCGAATTTTTATCGCATCTTCCGCACAGAGTCTGGAATGGAAACATGTATTCCGTAACCCACCGTGGTTGCTTACTGGCTATGGTGTTGGGCTGCTAAGCACGAGGTCGCGGGATCGAATCCCAGCCATAGCGGCCGCATTTCGATAGGGGCGAAATGCGAAAACACCCGTGTACTTAGATTTAGGAGCCCGTTAAAGAGCCCCATGTGGTCGAAATTGCCGGAGTCCCCCACTACGGCGTGCCTCATAATCAGATCGTGGTTTTGGCACGTAAAACCCCATAATTAAATTTTTTATGTATTTCGTGGTAATACACCGACACATCATCAACCTAACATAGGTCGACTCCAGGACGAAGAATCTCCCAGCGATCTCTTTTACCATTCTCTTGCGTCAGTTGAATCCCATCTTATGCCTAGAAATCGCCTAATTTCTGCACACCATCGAGTTACCTGCCTTTCTCGATGCCGCTTCCCCTTCCCTCGGCACCCACTCGGGAACTCTAATAGACCATCACATATGTGCCCAACGCATTACATGGCCTGTCCAACAAAATAGATGTTAATTGCAACTAGAGCATCGGCTACCCCGATTTGCTCACAACATTCACACCACTGCCTTACTGTTTAACGTAGCGCCTAACGTTTTTGTTCTATCAACTGTTTAGGGGCCTTTGGTTTCTTTGTTAATCTCCAAGACGATGCCTCGTGTGATGACTGTGGTAGCGAGGAGACTCTTCAACACCTCCTCTGTGACTGTCCTCGCTACAATTTACAGAAACGATCGCTCGCAAGCGTGATAGCATGCTTGGGCCAAAGACCGCTAACAGAAGAAACCGTTTTAGAATGCCGACATCACAAGACATCGCAGTGGAAGGCGACGAGAGCTCTGTTGCAGTTTTTAAAGACTACAGAATTGGACAAGCGGCTGTAGCCTGAACTTCTGTTTACAGTGCTACTGTGCAGTGCAGTGATTGTATGCGGTGACAGTGACAGACTGTAATTGTGTATCTCTACTCCCTTTCTTTCCATATATCTGTTTTCCTATCACTTTACCTCCACCTCCCCTCTCCCCCAGCGTAGGGTAGCAAATCGGACCTTCCCCTCTGGTTAACATCCCTGCCTTTCCTCTTTCTTCTGTCTCTCTCTCCAAAATTCTGACCCATATGTTATACCAGTTTGTAGAATGCAATGAATGTAAAGGTTGGTTTTCAATGGTAACGTTATGCTCCCGCTCATGAAGGAAAGGAAGGTAGGAAAATAAGAGGAGAAAGGCAGAGAGGTTAACCAGGTAAAGTGTCCGGTTGGCTACTCTGCACAGGGGGATATGGGGTAAGGGCAGAAAAGATTAGAAAACAAGAGAAGATTAAAAATAAAAGAAAAACAAACGCATCAGCCCGCACATTCTGTTTATCACGAAGTTCTGTTTCTTTTAAAAAGCGTACTAGCGCTTTTAAAGCAGGTCGTTTCGGCGTCGGCTGGGACCAGGGACCAAGAAGTCTGGCTTCCGTAAGGGGACGGCGGTCTATCTTGTCGAGCGTTGTGCTGAGTACTTTCTTTGTGCACTAAAACGACGACAATCACACAGAAGATGTGCTATCGTCTCTTTGCATCCACAAGTTTCACAATCTGGACTTGTGGCCATTTATATAAGGTAAGAGTACGCGTTGGTAAAAGCTACTGCAAGCCATAGGCGACAAATAAGAGTTACCTCCCGTCCTGGTAAGCCGCGTGGAAGGCGGAGCTTCAGATTAGGATCCAAAGAACAGAGGCGCTAGTTTTAAAGTCCATTGAATTCCAGTGGGCTACCGTAAGCTCGCGAGCAAGCACACGGAGCTTTCCTGCTGCGTCTCTTCGGGACATAGGGATAGCGACGCAATCAGCACTGGCATGTGAAGATCGAGTGGCTGCGTCTGCTTGCTCGTTTCCAAGGATACCACAGGGGCTTGGCAGCCATTGAAAGACGATTTCATGTGCTTTGTCAACTGCCAGATGGTAAATTTCGCGTGTCTCCGCGACAAGTCGTTCGTGGGGCCCACGGCGTAGTGCAGAGAGCAAACTCTGGAGGGCGGCCTTGGAATCCAGAAGATAGACCATTTCTGGGACGGTTCCTGATCAATAAATTTCTTTCCTGCACACAGAGCTGTAAGTTCGACAGCCGTCATCGATGTCAAGTGTGATGTCCGGAATTTTATCACTGTAGATTCTGCTGGGACAAATACTGCAGCTGCTGAACTGTAGTGCATGACCGACCCATCGGTGTGAACATGTAAGCGGTCCCTGTGGACCTCATGTAGTAGCAATAATGTTGCGTGCTTCAATGCTGCTGACGGCATTTGTGCGTTCTTGTTGACGCCTGGAATGGTAAGGCATATTCGAGGTGAATGCAGAGACCACAGTGGCAACGAAGGCCCATGCTGCTGGGACGTAATTCCATGGTAGCGATGCTCCGTGAGTAGTCAGGCAGACGGCTAAAACTCGTATGCCGCCTAGTTGTTGGCAGGCAAGCAGGATGGTGAAAAGGCGTCCTTGCGACATGTCGAATGTGCACTCTTAGAGCGTCGACTACAAGGTACGTTGATATAGGGTCTTCACGTGCTATGGTGATAGTGGCCGCTGTGGATGCACACTTAGGGAGGCCGAGGCACGTCCTGTAGAACTTGGGCTTGCATACTCTGGAGTGTTCGAAGGTTTGTTTTACTGGTGCTCCCCAGCATGGGCAGGCTGTATCTTAGGAAGCCCATAAATAATGCATGGTACAGCTGTAGCATCGATTGCACAGATGCACCCCAAGACTTTCCGCCGACAAATTTGAATACATGCGCTATTGCAGTCAACCTGTTTTTCATATATAAAATATGTGGCATCCAAGACAAAGCACGGTCGATGATGACTCCAAGGAAGCGCTATTTTGTTTCGTAAACAATTAGTTGTCCATTTACGCGTATAACATATGGAGCCATTGATTTGCGCGTAAATGCGACTAATCGGCACTTTTCAGAGGATAGTTCTAGGCCTTTCATACGCAGATAAGACGACGTCTGTGTGACCGCCTTCTGCAGTCTCGCTCGTATCTGCGAACTAGTTACGCCGGACGCCCAGATGAAGATATCATCTGCATGGAAGGATATATGGACCGCCCTTGGCAATGATCCAACAAGGCCTAGCAGTGCTACGTTGAAAAGCGTGGAGCTTAACACTCCGCCTTGTGGCACACCTTTGCTGGTGACATTGTGGGATGTCATTCCATCTTCTGTAAGTACGAAGAAGTATCTATCCTCCGAATAGCTGTGAATTCAGCGCAGTGCACCGCCACCAATTCCCACATCGGTCAAAGCATCGATGATTGCTTGGTGCGCTACATTATCATATGCGCGTTTCACATCAAGAAATATCGCCACCGTTAATCGTTTCATGCTCTTTTCGGTTGATAGATGTTACCAAACCAAGCACGTTATCGACCGATGACCGACCGCGCCGGAAGCCCGCTATTGCATTCGGATATACCTCATTAAGTTCCAAGTACCATTCAAGACACGCCAACACCATCCTTTCCATTAGTTTCCCAATGCAACCTGGCAAGAGCGATGGGACGGTACGATGCCAAGTCTAATGGAGATTTAGAGCTCTTAAGTAAAGGTATTAGGCGGCTGACCTTCCACTCACAAGGAATCATTTCTTCGCGCCAGGATTTATTGTATATCTCCAAGAGTACACTGCGGGCATTGTGGCCAAGGTTTCCAAGTGCCCTGTATGTGACTCCGTCGGGCCGAGGTGATGATGACTTCCTACTAAGTCACCAGCGCAGCTTCTAGCTCCTCCATCGAGAACAAAAGATCCATGCGAGAGTCCTCGGATGCCGCAACATCACGTGCTAATGATACAGGTCGTGATGGCAAGCCAGCGATTCTTGAACAGAAATCCTCAGCAACGTCGATCTCACGTCGTTCTTGGTGCAGGGCAAGAGATCTAAAAGGGTGACGCCGTTGCAGAGACGATTGTAGGCCACGCAGTGTTCTCCATATGTGGGACAGAGGCTTTCGAGGATCCAAGGACTCGCAAAAAAATTTCCACTTCTGAGATTGTAGCGTATCGATGTGGCGCTGGATTTTCTTTTAGATCCGCCTCGCCTCCCTCAGATCATGCATACATTTGGTGCGCCTGTATCTTCTTTCCGCGCGTCGGCGAATAGCTCGAAGCCTTTCCAATTGACCTTCATATTCATTATACTTTGGGGAAGGCCTAAAAGGGAACGTAGCCTCTTGCAGTGCATTTATAATCTGATTCTCCAGAAATTATGGGTGGCCTTCTTGACATTCGTCTTCTATAAGCGATCTGAACTTCGTCCAGTCTGGTCTACGGAGGGCAGTAGATAGAGACTTGGCCATTCCCTTGATCTTCAAATAGGTAGGAACGTGATCACTTCCATGGGTTTCTATGCCTGAGAACCACTTTATACTGCTTCGAAGACACTGAGAGACGAAAATCAAGTCCAGACAGCTGCTGTAGGTTAGTCCCCCGTAAATATGTCGAGCTGCCGTCATTGAGACAACAAAGCTCTTGGTCCGAGGCAAATGCGACTAGTTTTCTTCCCTTGGAGTCCCTCTTCACACTACCCCAGAGCGGGTGGTGTGCGTTAAAATCTCCACTAAGGATCTAAGGGACGACGGTGTTGCGGATAACAAAGCACCCAGTCGTTGCGTGGCAAAACGACTGGTTGGAGAAATATATGCAGCGACTAGAGTGAATGTAAGTTTCTTTGTTTTTATAGTTAAACACAGGTATTGGTCGTCGTCGTGAGGCACAACTGAATGTAGCACGTAAGTGAGTTCACATCGAACATAAACGACGACCTTGCTGAGGACATTAGATGACGCTGATGAGAAAGCTTCATAGCCCGATAGCCGGCATTTAGTTTGAAGGTTTGGTTCGCAGACGACGATGATGGGACTTTTGTTCGCAAAAACAAAAGGCCAAAAATCCGGAATTCTTGATCTGACGCCTCGAGCATTCGACTGAAAAAGGGATGCTTCCTTGACATCTTTACGGAACGACGACGGTGAATGAGCCATGATGCTATTCAGGACTTGAAAGTACTGGATTCATCACGTCCTGTACCTGCAGGGTGCAGCGAGCATTCGGGGTGTTTAGGTTCGTCAGTAACGTACGCATCGCATTCATGAGGGACTTCAGCATGGCGATCACTTCCAGATCCTGTCCTTCTGCACGGACTGCTGCAGGGCCTGCTGTCAGGCCATTCATAGTTGTCGGACGATTCGTGTCTCGTGGTTCTACGAGTTGGCATGGTTTCGGTAAAGGTGGTAGATTTCTCGATTTTATGAGCGGGATGCACCATCAATGACTCAAATGAAGCATCCCGATCATGCAATGGAGAAATCTGCCATATGCACTTCTCATGATCCGGGTCCCCTGTAAGTATATACTATAAATTAATGTACTCTGGCACTTCTTCTGCACATTTCAAGGGTACTATCTTTTTTTAAACGTTCATGCGGGTTTTTCGCTTGAGTTACAAGCTGCTTGTCGTACCCCCGGAAGCTCCAACGTGCGACAATACGAGGGCTGCCCGCTTACCTTAGGTCACATAGGCAGTTGCCTGGTGTAGCAGTGACAGAGCAACGCACAGCTCGGGGAATATTGAAAGAATATCATGCTCGGATGCAGCAATCTGTATCTTGGCGTGACTGTATGAGCTACAGAAAGTGCTGTGCGTAAAGTAAGACCAGGCGGTGGACAGTCGCGCTAGTTTCGGTATCGGCAATAAAGCGTCGCCATGACACTGGTAGCCAATGGAAAATTCAGTAACTTTTGCATATGTGGCTCTATCTGTTCAACCTACATAGCAATAACGTAAAGTCATGGTATTATATGTAGAAATAAAATCTGTTGTTGGCTATTTTCTTTTTTTAGCATGCTATATCTTAATTTAGTCGCTTCACACGTTGCGCCAACGGGCGGCGCTTTCGCTCTGATCGCTTAGGCTGCCATTCCGTGCGTCTGCTCCTGCTGCTCTCTGCACCTCTGTACACGTGCACGCCTTTGCCTCCTATTGTGCGCTGCAACATTTATTGCGATAGCAATTATATGGACACTCCAACGCAGATTTCTGCCAGTCGCCGTCGCAAAACGCCGACGGCGTCTACAACAGTTCTGCGCGTTGCTGATGCTGCTGGATGTCCAGGTTTATACACCTGACAAAACTACTATCCTTTCTCCGTATAGCTCTCTACTAATTCGCTATCGCAATTGGTGCTTCGCCTTTCGGGTGAAACTGCGACAAATGTTTTGTTTCTTCATCGGCCGATGGCTCCAGCGATGTACGAAAAACAGAAGAAAGGCCACATTATGTTTCCGCGCGGCTTTGTGGTTGACGAGCACGGGAAGGAACAGCAGGGACACTTTTTTCCGCTTCCAAGAGAATGAAAGGTAAGCACGCTTGTTATGCAGTTGCTATAGCGAATAGCCGCTAACCTTATCGAAACGGCTGTAAGACGAAAGGAAGAGTATTACGTACGCAATATATTTCTCTGTGGTGTGTATAAATACATTGAACTGACCTATCGACAGCAGCTTCTCAGACGAGTGAGTGCTAGCTGAACCGCTGACAGAAATTGCGTTTCGTTATATCTCGGCGACTGCTGTTCGCTTTATGGAATAAACTGATAACTTTGCTGAAGATCCTTGAATGCTTGCTGCACGGACGAAGGAGTTAAGTTAGAGACTTGCCTGTTTTTGGTTAGACATTGCAAGTCACCTAGGAGCTTCACAAGGTGCGGAGACCAATTGAAGGAGCACTGCGCTAGTGCAGAAAGCACTGCAAGCACCGTTTCCTTGGCATTCCTTCTACGACGCCGGGTGCATTTTATGTTGCGCCGCAAAAAAAAAAAAAACGCCTGCTTGTCTGTTCTTCTTGATCGAATATTCATGTGCAATGTTCGCGGTTGTTAACTAAGAACTAACCAGGCGAGCAGTTTTTGTTCAGAACGAAAGAACTTACGTTCGGGTCAAGTCGCGCTGGCGCGCAATGCGTACGAAGGTGCTTACGTCGCCAGCTGAGCGAGCCACGCGCTCTGGTGTTCCCGCCAATCCTCCTGTGCAAAACAAATTGGTCTATAATAGCTACTGCCGATAGACCGTTTACCAGTGGCTTACAACTTTTGAAAGATCGTCTTCCAGTAATAGACATTCTGTAGAACTAGGAAAAGAAGGAGTATATAAATAGGTTGAACAAACTAATCCGTCAGTGCCTTATTCACAAGTGAATAGAAAATTTAATGATGAGTATAATTTAGCTGTAAGAAACTGATCAGTGTTTTCAGACAGCTGTTGAGAAAGCAGCATTACCAAAGCTGTTATTGCAATATAGTAGCACTTAAAATAAGAATTTGGATTGTTAAATCTTTGTGCCATATTTTTAGCATAAGTCCTACAATAAAATATAATAAGAGTTGACGTACATGAATTGTGAAAAGAGTGCTGAAATTTGTTCCTGCAATTTCGTTGTGTGTTAGCATATAGCTTATTATACTTTCATTTTTTTCCAGACCACTGCTCCAGCTCGTCTTTATTAGGGTATGGGAAATGTGCTGCCGTCAGTCTTTCAACCGGTCTCGCTTAATGATATTTTTTAATGTGTATTCACAGATTACTGCTGCGAGAAAAGATTTGCGTTGGTAAGATCGCCTCATGCGAAGTAAAAAAACATGACTTTTTGTTATTCAGAAATTGTAAGAAGCTTTATGTATATGCGCCTGTAGAATTTGCAGTTTGTACTGTAGATGCGAGATACTCAGGTCTCCAATATTTTTTTGCGTGTTGCATCTCTTCATGTACAAATGTTGCTTATAAAATTGCAGAATAAAGCACATTTCACTGCCTGTTAATCTCCTGCCGAAACGAAATAGCCACACGCTATATGTTAATCTCCTGCCGAAACGAAATAGCCACACGCTATGGCATGCTGGCTCACGTATCATGACGGAATAGGGTAAAATTCTAGCAAACACAGATGTACTGCTGGCACTTACTCCGTACACGAACCACACACGCAAAAGGAAATTGTCATTACAGAAAGAACAGGCTGAAAATGAAAGCCGGTAGAATAATGCAGACTGTAGTAGCAAACAAAACTCGTGCTAGTTTCGTTTTTCGTCTGCCGAGGAAATCGCAGACTCGTCGAGCGCGTTGCAGATAAGCGGGAGGGCCGCCTCCCCCTCGCGCATCAGCAAAACCGTTGCCATAACAGCAGGCTTCATTTTTTTTTTGCTCAGAAGCATAGCCTACCAAGCACCAGGGGAGACATTGGCGCTCGTGATGCTATTCCCGTTTACCTGGGGTGTATACCAGCTGACCTGGTCGTGGTAAGACTGCATTGGGTAGCTTATTAATGCGAAGGATTATCCGCCTCATCCTTGGCACTGCCCCGTTCTAGTCTCGATTGAAAAAATAAACTAGCGCATGATCGATGTGGGAATCGAACATCTGCCGTCGAGACAGCAGCCAGGTGCTCTAACCTTTCGGTCAGGATCGCTTTTGATTTGTATCTCTTTTTTTTCTTTCTTTTTTCAAGTGTGATAGAAGGTTTTGCTTTGTATGACGTTTTCTTTGAAGGTACTGCTCGTCGACCTGTAATTGGTTATGAGCATCTGGTAGTCATAATATTGAAAATATGTCCTGTACACACATCATTTCATTGATTGTGATAAATACCTTGTAAAAAATCGCTTTTATGGCACTAGCACCTGGCAACATTAAGTTTCTCAAGGAGCACACCGGAAGTCCGGGCCAATGTATTATAGCTCCGCGAGGAAAGCAGATGATGGAAAGCCGGGCTCCTTGCGCCACAAAAACGCCGAATTCATCATCATCAAAGCAGAGGGTTATGTGCATCGCTGGAATGGCGGAGTCCTCTTCACTTCTTTTCCTAAGAGCGTCGCTGCGGCCACGGCTCGCGAGTTGCAGCTCATATTGAACGCGACAGTACGTACCGTTGTGCAACGCGTAGTCTTTGATGACGTCACAATCCGAGATTCTCTCGCTTACGCTTGTCTACTGCCTATGTAGAACCAAACAATCCCCATGTAGTTAAGCAAGCATCGAACGGCGGGCGAGGAAATCTTGCCGTTGCGGTCTTATGGTCGTCTACACAACGCAGTTGTCGTCGTGCTGCTGTCGTCACACACACGAATACGCTTGCGACCACACACACACACACACACTCTCTCTCTCACACACACACACACACACACACACACACACGCACACGCACACGCACACGCACGCACGCACGCACGCACGCACACTAGTCGATTGGCAGAAACACGCTGGTCCACCTGGTATCGGTTTGCGGGAAACCCTAAACAATGCTGGATAGCCGAATGCCTACGAAATTCTTCGCATAACAGAGATTCCCACTGCACGCGTAAGTTGTTGAAGCATTACTTATGCTCATTGTATAGAACAATTTTTGCAGTTGTCAATTCTAGGCTGCTGATTGATTCGTTCGTCAACTACATATAAAAAAATATATCTCGTCACATGAAATTCAGTAGACGCTTTAACTAAGTGACGTATCTTTACAGGCGACTGCACTAGGTCACTGCTGCCACACCTTTAACATTTGTTCAATGCCAAGCCGCCATTGCTGTGGACAAATATTTAACGAGAAACAATATGAGCGATCCTTCGTTTTTTTTTATTTCTCGCTGTCAGTGATTATTAAATGCTTTGAAGAGATTTTGTTCTATGAGTAGGTGCAAAGATAAATTATGGTCCTATCGACAAAGAAGAAATATAAACTAAATTTATGCAAGTGAGCTCCTGTTGGAGGCACTGTGCTGAAGGTTAAGGTCAGTCACTTGCATGCTTGCATGTTTAGAAAGCTCGCTTACCTGCGATCCTATATGAATCGATCTGGTGATTGATGTGACCGGCTAGAAACGACGAACTGCCTCAGATTTGTTTAGTCGCTGGCACAATGCTGTCCCGTACTGTCAAATAGCGAAGACGCCTCTAAAACTTATGAGCTCTATACCCAACAACTATGTTTTTTTTAACAATGTTCTTTCTGCTAAGGTATTCACACCACTGACTTAAAATACAGAACTGTAGCAGTGAAATCTACCAGCTCTAGGAGGGGCAGGAAAAAATGTCCGTTAGTGTTGATAATATGGGTGTAAATGAATGGCAGCAAAGCTTCAAATTGAGGAAAGAAAAGTACTAATTAAAAAAAAGAAAGCTCCGAAGAAACTTTGCATAACTGGCTTGTAATATACACATGAAATTCACGAATATGACGTCTCTCAAAAATCGCACATTTCTAAGTGAGAATATTTCTGAATACTAACCCATATTGAAGGAAGAAACACCGTAATCTACAGTACTTCCTGAAAAACTGTACCTCTACCTTGAAATTTATTTTAAAGAGTTATCCGTTTCTACACATACTGTCAGCATCATTACTAAGACGTTAGGTAGGTGCTGCTATCCTAAGATAATATTCGCCTCAGAAATACACTTACAGACCTAAAGTTACCTCAGGTGAACCCCGTGTGTCCTTCCTGAGCGCACAAGTAAAAAATGAGAAGTTCGTAATACGACAACTTGTAGGATATGCAAATTTCCTCAAATCTCTCCTTTGCATTGGGGCGTTTATGCGGTTTCTACAAGGGTCCGTTAATGCTTATCTGAGGCCTACAGGAACAGCCTGCTGGAAGGAAATTACGATGAAGACGAGGTAAAGTCGTACTGCTGCGTAAATACCCATTTACTCATTGACCCTTTTATTACTTTATCCGTTCCGCCAAATCTGAGGGAGGATAGATTTTTTTTACTATATTGCATTGCCTGCGATTCGGTAGAACATGTACGTTGCTGTTTCTGTACAACATGTGTGCTACTAGTAGGCAGCGCTCTTCCGTCCACGCGGACGACCTTGTGCACCACATTCTCAAGTACTGACGACAGGATACTGCAACATGAATACTGAGGGAGGATATAACATTGTTCGAACGTCGACCACGCACTGTCCAAACAATACTTGGCCCATGGCCAATTGGTGGGTCGCAGCGTTGGAAATAAGTTCTTACGCGTGTACTGAATCTATGTCTGTGAGCTAACTACAATGCCACAATCATAAATGTGCGAAGTGCGTTGTTGCTTGTTATATGCAGTAATGTGATATGTAATGTACTTGTGTTCCTATACATAGTTTCACTGGTTCACACATCAGCAGAGCTGTGAACTTCTGTGCATGCTCTCGGATTCTTTTCAGAACTTTCACTTCATTGCGGAAACTGTACACATTTGTACCAGTTCTTGCAGTCTGTACAGTTCTTTCTGCGCCTCCTTTGATTCCCGTGCGAAACTTCTGGGCTCCGCACATGAATCCGTATTCTTGGACAGTATTTAGTGTGTTTTTTTTCTTCTTTCTTTCTGTACTTTCGCTTACCCTGCGATGAATTGCATTCTGGGGTTTTACGTGCCAAAAACACGATTCGATTATGACGCACGCCGCAGTGGGGGACTTCGGATTAATTTTGACCACCAGGGGATCTTTAACGTGACCCCAATGCACGGAGACACGGACGTTTTTGCATTTCGCCTCCACCGTAATGCGGCCGCCGCGGCCGGGATTAGATCCCGCGACCTCGTGCTGTAGCAGCGCGACACCATAGCCGCTAAGCCACCGCGGCGGGTCCCTGCGATGAGTGGAAGTCGGTGTGACTCAAAGGCGCAAAGCACTGGTATAAGTTGATATCATTAAGAAAAGGATAAAAATCGTACAAGGGAGGGTTTTTGTGAGTCGTGACAGGTCGGGGCTGCTGAAGATCTTTTCGAGCTGAGGCAGCTGGGTACAAGATGAGGACGAGCAGCTACGCAGAAGGAATAAAAGAAGCGGTGACTAAACAGGCAGAAAAGTAAGCTCGTTGAATAGCACTGCCTCTTCGGGGTTAGCGTCGCACGTGTCTTTTCGGTCGACGATGACCCGTGTCATGCGCGCCTGCGGGCTACGTTAGAGCTTTGTTCGTAATTAATTGCGATTCCGTGGTGGAGGCGAAGGTTCGTGCAAGCAACGCTAGCTCTCGCACCTGTCGACCACGCTCAAAGCAAGAGCTGTGCGGAAATATCGACCGGAAGAACGGTGGGAAGAGCGCCAAGGACAAAAAGAATGTCGCTTCCAGTAACTCAAGCGTTACCTTGCTCCTACTTACTCTCTTTTTTATCCCCCTCTTACCCCAGGCGGTCTCCTATACAGCAGTTGTAAAAGATACACTGAATCAGTTTCAGCTGCTAGATTGCTTTTTCAGGCGTTCGCCTCTATTCGGCGGTCTTGATAGAAAATAATTATTTTACAACGTGAGAAAATTGCGCTGAAGTATACCGTTTGTCCCAGCTAACGTTGGCCAAGCTGTTCAAAGAAAAAGAAGAAGAGAAAAAGAAAAGAGAAGGCTATTGGCACCCGCAGTGCTGATTGGACCACAGAAACAGCGTCCTCGCGGACTACCTTCTGGTATCGATGCTGGACGCGCCCAGTGCCACCCAAGAGATGCCCAGAAATCCTTCACCACGCTTTCCGATCTGCTCTTCGACACACTGTGCACTGGGCGGGAAAGTAGCTGAAGGCATTCACACCCTTGCAGTCCCGATATTGCTTGACCTTTGCCCACAATAAAAAAACTGCAGGACTGAGTGGTGCCCGTTGATTGCAACATCAGCGGTTATGGTGCCGTAGTGTTCGATTTCTCTACTACCATAGGAACATAGTACCGCGCAGCTGGGCTTTAACAGTGGTTTCGGCTGCATCTTGTTGAAGAAATTCAAGGCTAGAATGTGCGCATGCGAGTCGGTGTTTAAGGCTTACTGACGCATTTCCAACCTTTCCGTGAACAAGCTAGTCGCGGCCGCTAACCGTGCTTCTCAAGGCGACATTCAGAACGTTAATTCCTTCTCCATCGCTAGGGAGCTCGGCGACTTGACTTCTTGACCTTGCAAGAAATGGCAAAGTGGTTTTTTTCGCTGACTGTTGTGACAGGTTCGCCCAAACGCAGGAACACACTCTTGGTGCGTGCGTCCGTGCGTGTCTTTAACATATGTAGTCGCGATGCTGCCTATCTGGGATCGAACCAGCCTTCCGAACCATATCAACTTGACGGTCACGTACCCACACTTCTTGATGCGCAGCTGTTACTTCTGCTGTCTTGCAACTCTGTCCCGCTTTGTGTAGCGCGAGGTTGGTGCCCCTCAGTAGCTTCTCTCTTAGTTTTTAGTCCGTATTCCAAAACCAATCTGATCCCGGATCAGGGACTCGCGTAGGCCTTCGAAGTTACACAGACATGCTTGCATCATCAAGCCCCGCAGGAAGTGTTCAAAGGTTCGCCTTGCTCCTGTATTCGTTTCCTGAACAAGTAGCGTTCGTATTTCTCATTGATCTGACCTATTGCAATACTCATCAAACTTATTGGCTGCCGTAGCGCAAGCGGTGTTGCTTTCGCCTTCCGAAAAAAAACGAAGGTACTGAATACCTCTATGGCTTCTTCGCCTGCAGTCGTAAGCAGCAACGCTGTCTTCGTCGACTGTGGTCGTGGCTTTCCTGAACATTCTGTCGCCGTTAAAAACATCTCGAATTCCAGCTTCAACAGCAGGCAGTTATTTTCTATGTATCCTGTGAAGCGTACTGCATCCGGTAACCGCACGAAATCCATTCCGTTGGTTCTGCCCTCGTTCAGTGCCTATACGTGTGCGGCAATGGGCTTCAATGTGGTCCACTTCCGACACCATGCATCGACGACATGATACGCGGTGGGAAAACAGCCTGGTTTATTCAACGGTGATTGTTTATATACGGATCTGAAAGTAGCCCTGCGCCACTCTGGTCGAGAAGGGTATCATTCACAGCTGCAAGCGCGCAACGCGCACATTTTGCACCACGTCTACGATAAAGGTAGGTTCGCCGTGTTTAAATTAAGAACATCCATTGCCTAATGTTGCAAAGAAGGCACCTTTGCCTACGTCCAGGAAGAACAGGGTCTAAATTATACATGCAAAACTTTCCTTTCAAGCAACACTGTTTTATTGTGATAGCAATTAAATGGACGCTCGATGCGCATTTCTGCCACCGCCTTCGCCGTGATGTTCCGTATAAAGTCCAACGGCAATGAAAACGTCGCCGCGCGCCGTACGCTGTGTGTGCGAGTGAAAGCGTACGAGGGTGAGCCGGCAATCGCGGCTCAATGCAGGGCACGCGAGGGAGGAAGGAAGGCCGGAAACACGCGGTCTTTCGCGCGTAAGGCAGGGGGCGAGGCGACGGAGAGGGACGGGGTTGCGTTATGCTCCGTCGGCTGCTGCTCACAGCGCGGCGACGTGGGCGCCGTATTTTGAAAGCGATCTGCGACGTGGGCGAAGTGCGCGTCCGCACGGGCCTCGTCTTCAAAGCGATCTGCGATGGGGACAAAGTGCATTCGCCGAGTGCCGGTACCTTCCTATGCACTGTGCTTTCGACGTTTAGTTCGCGTTGAAGCGCGAAGACAGACAGCGCGAAGGTCAATTTGCCCGCTGCTGCTGTCGCGCTTTCTCACTCCGGCGTTCCCACAGCGAATTTCCGTGGTCATCGAGCGAGATGTGTTCATGTTTATACCTGTGCGCGCGTGGTACCATGCTAGTCTATTTAGTAAGTAAACGAATGTTTACAACTTTATACGGCCAATTAAACTACTATCCTTGATTCGTATAGCTATCTACTAATTTGCTATGGCAATCGATGCTTCGTCTTTCAGGCGAAACTGTGACTTTTTTCTCAGAGTCGTTTGCATGTTAACCAAAGAAACAATCATCAAACTAACGTGTGCCAACTATTCGAGCGCGTTCTGTATTAGCTGTTTTTAAATGTGAGGCCGAATGGCTTTTTGGTTATATGTGCTGTTTACTATCAGCTTACCGCCTTCGCTAATATGTTCAACATCATGATTGGCTAGCATCTAGCTTTAAAAACACTCCTAGCGTAAGAACTCTGTTAATACAGGCCCTGAGCTTGTCGACAACGAACAATTCACAGTTAAACGACAACTGCCGACGAACGTAATATAGGCTTCAAAGAACGTATCCTTGATCACCATCATATTAGCGCACGTTGTATGGCATTTCATATAATATGAGGTCGGAAATGGACGGCAGGTCTTACGAGAAGCCACAGGAGAGTAGCAAACGCCACACGCGGGTCGAGACATTTGGCCTCGATATAGCGAACCGCAAGTATAACGTCAATCGGAGCGTATATAGGACCTCACAAGACATCTCCTCTCTCTGTCTTCCAAACTTCCTGTACTTCCGTGGTCTGTGCTTCAGTCACGCCCTGAACGTAGACCAACTTGCCCGAATCGCGATCCTAATTCAGGGCAATTCTAGTACACGGGGCTCTTCTACGCGTTTTAACCCTTCTTTTCAAGACCCAGTGACGTTGGCACCGCGATTGAGTTTGTACCTCTTTCGGCTAACCACACACCTATCTTCCCGCACTTCGGTGCTTTGCGCTGCATTCACGCCAATCTCCTCTTGTTGTGTACCTCTGGCATGCCTGCGCCCATGTGACTGTGTGAGCGAATTTCCAACTCTGCGTCAGGTCATTTTCCGGGAACAAAGTTACACACTGCGTACTGAACCGCATCGCGCATTCGTTTTCGACTGCAGAGAAAGGCAGCAGCGAGAGAACGACGCGGATAGGGGAAAATCATGATCCTGGGAGGTGCAGAAACAGGAACCACTAATACGGCAGAAGGGCTGGGAAAGAGCACGACAAGGGCGTCAGCCGAGCAGTGAGCGGGTGCCCGAAAGTATACATGCGCGTAATACCTCGATGTGTGCTATTAAGCACAGCGGACGCCGCTGGCACAATGGGCCGCAAACGAGCGATTGGCGAGACCCTCGTACATCAAGCCTTGCCACACTGCAGTCGATTTTCCTCGCAGTAGCATCTCTGTATATTTTTGCGTTCACTTCGTAGCATGCGACATGCTCAGTTCCTGCGGCGCTCACCCCCTCAGGTGCGTGATTTCTTCTGCGTCTCGCTTGTTTACGTTCCTACCGTTTGTCCGTGAGTATATGACCTGCGCCTGCCAGCTCGAAAGAGCCGCTGTTCGCGGTGCCACGAGATAGTTTTCCGCCACGTGCTCCATGAAACCACAGTTAACCTGCAGCGCATTACTGCATGCCTTCACTTAAGATCTCCCCGCCCCTCCTCTTCGGCTCCTGCCCCTTACTCACTCTTGTTTCCTACAAAAATTACCGCAGGGAATTCTGGCGCGCGATCGTTCAGCTCCCATGGGAATGATGGTTAGTGCGTGTGTAATCTCCGTGCTTGTGCTTTCGAACCTTATGGTGATGTTATTTATTACGGTTTATCTTTCTACATTTACAAGCACTCGTATTTCTTTCAAACATGGGCATGACAATTGGCCTCTATGCACTCTCATATAATCATTGCGAACTGTTGCTTTTCATAACATGTTGTATCGCTAAAAATGATCAGTTTCCAACGTTCAGAAAGCCATTCGAAGCCACAGGGACGAAGTTGAGGCAAACTCATGTACTGCCCATCATGCTGGTTGAACTGCCACACTTGCAGCCATGGTTCTCTCGAGCGACGTTTGTTGAAAACTGTAGGCTCACACCACTCGCCAGATGCCACATAGCCGTGATAAGGACGCAGTGGCGCGGTGCCACCGCAGAGGCACGTCGCGTTCGATTTGCGGTTGCCTATTCCGCTGGGAAGCCGCCAGTAATTAGCGGCGGTGATACAGGGCGGGAGATTTATGACGTGCAAGTGCGGGAAACGGCGGGGACAAGGGCGCGGCATTCGCGCGCGGCTAAGCGTTGCGTTTGACCCGAGGGATCAATATACTTGCTTTTGGCACACGCCTGTATGGCCGGTGAGTTTGCTAACCTATAGTTCAATGAGGACGAAGCAGACTTCTGCGTTCGTTATACCTTTATCTTACTTCGCGAGTGAGTATACCGTTATGTTCTTGGTGTGAGCGGGACGTCTGTGTCGCTTTATTTGCTGTTCTGGAATCATGTTTATTGGAATGCTCTTGCACTTTTGTCGGAGGACATGAATCACGTGGAGAACAGCTTCGTTCGTGTGTGTGTGCTATTGCAGCAGCAACCCGCACTCACATTGAGATATGGAAACGAGTATGACGACCATCGCAATAACGACCATCGAATAACGAACGAACGAATAACGAATACCCCTAGCAAAGGGGTCTTTAAGGAAATAAAACTGAACTGAACTGAACTGATCTGAACAGTTAGTGTAACTAATACGTTTTTTTACCTGGTAAGCTATAACTATGCAATTGTGTAATCGAACTTTTTTGGAAGACGCGGGCAGGCGCTGGCACTTTTATCGTTTGTTTTTCTTCTTTGCAGTGTTTCAGTCTCAATAGAAGGAATAGAATTTCATGGAGTGTGTGTGAGTGTGTTTGCGCGCACCCGTGCGTGCGTGTGCCTGCGTGTGCGTGTGTGTGTGTCGTCACTCTGAACTTTCTTGGTGGTACCGACGACAAGCGGAAACACGACACGTCACTGTTGAACAACAAGCACAACAACGTTTATTGCTGCCAGATTATTCGCTTGGAAGCAGGCTGGTTATGACCGAGACGTTTGCCGGAGTCGTGCGGCGAATGAAGGCAGGGCGTGACTAAGGATAGCAACGATATGCTTACCTGGGGTCCTTCCTTCCTCGTGACTCGCAGTCGTCCCAACTCGGGCGCTCGCCGGCGCCAATTTCGCCGTCCCTGCCTTGTTCTTTGTTCGTTCGAATGGGCGCGGAGCTCCGCAGCCACGTGACTCTACGTGTGTGACTGGTTTGCAAGAGGGTTGCGCCATCGGCGGGAAAGCCGTCTGGCTCAACGTTGGTCTGGCTCCCCCGCACGGGAAGACAGGAAGAAGCCGTCTGCTCTCCTCTCTTTCTTGGCGCGCTGTAGAGGGCTCGGAAAATATGAACATTCGTAATTCCCACAACTCATACCAGTTCATTCTTAAAAGACCCCTCACAAAGTTCCCTCAGAATTGTTCGTTATGCAATGTAGGTTGTTAAATACACTTTGGGGAGCATTCTACCACAAAAATCTTTAAGAAGCTGTTAGTAATAGCAGATATTGAAGCAAATGAAATTTTGTGACCTGAAGCTGAGATGGGGCCAGCTACCATCCCCTGTAGAAAGGTTTCCTCTCCCGTGGCCTCGAGCAGTGTCTGTGAGCGACTTTCTTCCTTTGCTTTTTTTATTTTTTAATCAGCGCCGATACGCTCTTTAACATGTATCATTATTCAGCTCCGTCTCAATTTTTATTCTCTCTCTCTGATTTTTTTTCTTTTTTTTTTGGTGCGCGGGGCACTTCCAGTAGGGGTTTTGTGCACCCTGCTTTTCACGGAGATTACCATGTCCACGTTGCTGTTGGCTGCAGGCGAGACCAGTGACGTGGTATGCAGGAGTTGTGACGTCGTCTCTGCTGGCGAGGAGGCTTGCATCTCTGAGAATAATGGTGCGCGTGTTGTCGTTTGAATTTTCTGCTGCTTTCGCAACATACGCCTGTGAAATATTTTGCAGACACGATAGACACCACATGATTGCATGATAGGTGCACCTAAGTGACGGCCGCTATAAAACAATCTACAGCGTAAACTTCAGATAAAGATACCGATGCTAAACGTACATTTGCGAAATCCTAACATCCTTGTGGGAAAATGTGTTTATCATGCTCAAAGGAGACAAGTTTATTTCCTATGTGGTGGCACACGTCCATCCATACATACATCATCCATACATCTCCATACATCTGGATGACGTACGGATGATCATAATATGAACACAAACACAAAGCGCACTCGGTTACGTCATACTGTGGCTTCTGAGATCGCACTGACGCATCCATTGCAATCTCGGACGTAATGGTCACACGTATGCATCCGCGCGCGACCAATTCTAAAAAGAATAAAAATAAAATTTATATGTTGAATAGGAATCCAACGATCGATGTGCCGTATTACAGGAATATAATTATTAGGCAGGGTCTTGGGCTTGGTTCCTGACCATTTGACGATCTGCCCAAGCGTATGTGACCTTAGTATTGCCCTATAATTAAACGTGAGCCGTCGTCTTTGAGGAATAAGTGACAGGCCAACATCACGGGCGCCATATTAGCACCAAACGTTGGACGATGATGATCGTAAGCACCTTCTTTAAATTGGGGTGTCGACATTCTCCCAGCCCGCGCTAAATAATTACGCTTTACTATACCTATACCTCAATCAAACATTCTGTCTATCTCTACTTCTTTTTTGTAAGGTTATTATGCCTATGACGGCCTCGTCCCCATCTCTTCCTAAATTATTTACCACCAAGAATCTAACCATCTCTTCCTGATCTCTACCGCTGACCAGCTAACACTCCCATAAATTTTTATTTCCAGCTCTTCTGGAAGGTGAACGTTCCCCCTATCGTGACACTTACATTACAATGTGCACGAAACTGTGCTCTCTCTATTTCTTTCTCTCTCTTCTCATCCCTATACCCCATTTCCCCAGTGCAGGGTAGCAAACCGGACGTGCGTCGGGTTAACTTCCCTGTCTTTCCTCTCTTCTATCTCTGTCTCTCTCTCTGGATTTTTCTGCAGCAAGCATGTCTCATCACATTACCAGTATTTGCTCCTGTATGTCCTCGTCCTCAGGCAGCTAGCTCAGGCCTCAAAAAGCAAGCCACTACCCTCTTTCTAGTGAAGCGACTCTTCTATTGACAATCACTAGGACAAGCTTTTCCGGTCAAACTCCTTATTTCCGCTTGGTGTTTGCTGTAGTGACAACGGAGACTGCTTTCTATCAAGCAGATTTTCGTATTGCCATTGCGCTTGATTTGCTTGCCTCGCCTGTGCTAAAGTGGATCTGATGACAGAAAACGTACTACGCGCCTTCGATAAAGTGGCCGGGCTGAGTCGAGCTACAGCTCAGCAGCTTTTTCCCATCACCCCTTTTCTCTTCTTGAGATGAATAACGTTTTCACTGATTTGATTGATTGGCTGCTGCAAATTCATCTTTCAATGCTGGCTTATACGATGAGGCGTCCATGTATACGCGGCGCGTTGCAGCTATATCCACTTCGTCCCTAAATGCTCGAGGAAATTTTCCATGCGAAAAGAAAAGAAGCCTGTTTCACTAAAGCGGCTCTTTATGCAACCCACAGTGGAGCAGCTATACCGCATGATCGGTCGTTTGACTTGTGGTAATAATGGTGGCCTAGCCAGGGCGCAGTTGGGAGCGAGGGTAGGCGCATGCGCGCAGCGTTTCGGAACACTGTTTATTGTATATCGAAGCCTTTCTCGGCTTATCACACTGATTTCATCATCGCAAAGGTGAAGCTGCGTACAGCTTGTTTGTTGCATCAGTATTCAGTCCGTTAAGTGGCGAAGACACCTGAAGTTATCTTGCCCAAAATCGCGGCCTATACTTTCGTGATAATTTGCTGAAATATTGTCGTTTAAGAGCACTCTGGCCGAGCTAGGAAGCGGTGAAAAAACAGCGTTACAGCCTGTATTACTAGAACAACCAAGTATAGAACTGATGATCCGCCTCCCTAACATCAGTTGAGCCTGTGCTTGCAGTAATGTCGGGGCAATAGCGCAAACATGAGACAGGAACAGAGGAGGCAAGACAACACAGTAATGTTTAGTTGCTGTTTTTCGTGAATTTCGCAGCACTTTGATGGCGCTCTGAAAAAGCATCCGCATATATGTCATGAGCAAGCGGAATATATGCCGGTCTTATATTTAACCTCGTCATTCGTGCAGTACTTACACTAAACAATTAAAGTCTAGGGGTTTAAGTCCCAAAACCACGATATGATTATGCGGCACGCCGCACTGAGCGACTCCGCAATAATTTTCACCCCCTGGGGTTCTTTAACGTGCACATAAATCTAAGGACTCGAGTGTCTTTACCTTTTGCGCCGATTGAAATTTCGCGCCTCAAGCGTGATTGAACTCGAGCTCACCAGCGTAACGTTACAGTCATTAAAGCTACCGCGGCGGGTATATATATGCATACATGACGGATGTTGGGTGACCTGTCGAATCACGTCACAGAACACTTCGCTGAATAACTGACACTCCCATGGAGCTGTAAGGGATGCGGAACGCTACTACTAGCGCTCGTCTAGCCACTTGCGTTCGATGTAAGTAGTGTGCATTGCGCAGTAGTTTTGGTGTGGCATTCACTCAAGCCGCGATGGTGGTCCTCCTTTCGGCTTTAGTTTCCAGGCGCAATGACCCGGTGTCCTGTGGAGAAGCACCCACATGCATGTTCCAATTTACTTATTCTTGGGGCCGAGCAGTTCATTGTAATCGCACCTTTCGGTATGCTATGTTTTCCAATAATAATAGGCCATGATTTTTGGCTTCGATTTGTAATATAGTAACTGACGCGCTTAGAATGTTGAAATTGTGTATCTAGAAATCCTGAATACTTTAATCTTACATTTTTCATAAGCAAATTGTGGTGTAAAAAATGTATGAAAAAGACAGCCTCGTGGAAACGCCAGAAGTGTCGCACAAGTTGTTTTGAAAATATTTACGCACTTTGTGTAATTACAGGAACCATACGCGGTTGTGCTGTCATTTGATATCAGCGTTTATTTGTACATTTATTCAGAAGACACTGATTATAGAACGCACAGAAACAGGTGTTGTCTTTTTTCATGCAATATTCGGAGTACATATAACTCTACGAAAAGTAGACATTATCTCGTATGCCGTTAATGACACGCAACAAGCACCAGAAATACAAACAGTATGTGGCAGCAGCCACAAATAATTACTTGACGGCAATGTATCACTCGCCTATATCTGCGTGCTATCTGACATTAGTGCATTCTTCATGTTGATTATTGTGTTCCTGTGGGGTCGCTTGCGACGTTGCCTGGTGATCGCAATATTGGGAATACTTTTTAATATTCTGTACACATAAAAACAGGCATAATTTCCGTCATTAAACATTCTCGGAGCCAGTAGCGTATGATAATTGCTTGTTAGAGCTCCGCACAAGTTATTTTAATTGCAACAACGGCGTAGCTACTGAAGGAATAAAAAGGGTACACTGAAGCCTGCAAGAAGCCAAAATCAAACTTGAAACAAACAACGTCTTATCTCACCTCGAGATCTTCTCGGTATTCAGTCTCTTGTGGAGCGCGACTGCAACGTTTGTCTCGTGCATTGGGGGCACGTTAAAGATCCCCTGGGGGTCATAATTAATCCGAGGTCCCCCACTATACGGCGCGCTTCATAATCAAATCATGGCACATGGAACCGCAGAATTCAGTTCAATTCGGCTGCAACTTTTGTTTCGAATGCGTTCTCACAAAAAAGCACAAGTAAATAAGTAAAAATGACGAGAGCTGGACACGACGATGAAAGAACGACGATAAAAAAATATGCAAATGCCACGTAGCTGCGAAGAACCAAGGTAATGTTGCTTGCCGTCGCTGGGAGATACTCAGATTACTTTTTGCGTTCCGCCTAACTATACAATTAGTCTTCGTTATTAATCAACTTCTCAAATATTATAATTAAATGAAAAGTATCAATGCAAAAATTGTAGCGCAACATGAAAAAAATCCTGCGCTTGTGTAGTTCAAACCCTGCTCAAATCCTGCGCTTAATGTGGCTCCAATCCTGCTCAAATTCTGCGCTTGTGTAGGTCAAATCCAGCGCTAACGCAGCTCCACTAACGTGGAACCTGGGGAAGTGCGAATCAGTGATGCGCCGGTGTTTCCCTTATGTTATTTTTGTGTTATTCTTGCTCAAGTGAGGACGAATCGAGCGCTTGTGGGGTGGTGGCGCCCTCTCTTGCTCTGCGCTGGTACCAGACTGGCGTTTCGGAAGCGATTTTCACGATCCTGACGTAACGAAGAGCATGTGATGTTATTGATGTCATGACCTATCAGTCATGTTAGTCATACATTCATTCGTACCCTTCGATGCCAATTTTGGTATATACCAAGTGAATGAGACGCGAGTTTTCGGCAGATCTTGTTTTTGTGCGTGACCACGACGACATGACATCACATTAGACGCCGACAGCCCCGGCCCCTAAAGTGCTTGGCACTTAAAGGTGGGCGCTTTCTCACACAATTCAACCTATTAGGCAAACAGATACCAAAGGTGACATCGTGCCGGATACTCGGATTCACCATAAATCACAACCACAATGCAAACTCTAACATTATACAATACCAAAAAGATTGGCGAAACCTCACACACCTACTGCGACGGATGATTAGCAAAAAACACGGGCTTAGAGAAGAACAAGCAACACAGCTCATGATGGCGCTCGTGTATAGCAGGCTTCTGTGCACCGCCCCGTTCCTAACGCTAACAAGAACACAAGCTCGAAAACTAGAATCTTCACTCAACACCCTTCACAAGGCCGCCCTGGGTCTACCGATATACACCTCGAATCAGCGCCTTCAACACACGACTCTCTTTCAAACTCTCGCCGAACTCACACAACAACACTGAGACAGACAAGTAGCTCGTTTTTCCTGTACGGAACAGGGATGCGACATCCTGAAACGAGTAGGGATCGCCCTCATCGAGCTCACACCAGTCACTAAAAGCCCTCAGCTACCAGGCAACATTGCATTTCCAAACATACCAAAAAATATGACGCCTCACCTACATGACCGTCGACGTCAAGCGCAAGCAAAACATCACCGCAGAGACAGAAATTGCATTACAATATATATACACGGACGCCACACGCTCTATCATGGGGTCATACGCGTATGCAATATATACACCCGTACAGACAGCACCGATCACCCAAACAGCTGGGCCGTTTTCCAACCCTCCCAACATTGACACTCTAGAAACTCACGCGATAATATATGCCATACAAGAAGCCTCTCTACTCACTAAGCACCAGTCCAATAACATCAACATTTATACCGACTCCAGCAAAGCCATTCACGACATACAACGCCCACTACTGGAAATCCACCTACATGACATTTCAACAGAATCCTGTAACCGCATCCCGAACATTACAATCACCCCGCGTTGAGTATTTGGTCATGCTGGGATCGAGAGAAATGAGTTGCCGCATCAACGTGCCCAGGAAATTAACTTCCGGGCGCCCTCGATTCCCTGGCCAAATCCAACGACAGTGGAAGACGCCGCCATGCATGTACAAAAAGCAAATAGCTGCTCACTACGAGAACATCAGGGAAAATCGCACTATTTTACCCTACGCTCACCCTTCACTAAATACGGAACAAGCACATGTCCTTCGCAAAGTTCGGACTAACACTTTCCTCACCCCACTCATGCTTTGCAACTTCGGATGGCGTAACCTAGCTCACTGCGCAAACTGTCCGTAGATAAGGGCAGATACAGAACACATCCTGTACTCATGTAACACTGCCATTACCCCTCCTTATTTCCCTTGCCCTCCCCTTCCTTCCTCCAGTGCTTGGCTTCACTCGGACTCGGCGGATCATCAGCGGGCCTTAGCGGAGCAAGCGCTCTTCTTTACTGGGCCTTACTGCTGGCCTTGAATAAAGTTTCTTGCGCCTCCTCCTCCATCCACAACGGATGGAGAGCGCGCGCTACCTACACACGCCGCAAACACAGCCAGAGCTGGCTCGACTACGGACTCAGCTGATTTGTGTTCCACTTTGTGTAGATCCGAATTCGCATAGTTATAACGGTCTAATTCCTGCTTCTTTTTATTCCGTATTTAATAAAATTTTGTGCGAAAATAGTTTATGGGGCTCGGCATAAGGAGCAGCGGACATTTTTAACGAAAGCAGTGCTCTGCGTGGTCGGGGTGAAACACAATTTACGACTGCGTCGCCATCACTGGAGGGGACACGAAACTGGCCTCGAGTATTCGGGGCCTACTCGCATTTACCCGTAGTGACTCACTTTAAACGACGATGGCGCTGAACGTATGTACGTGTAGGCGCAGTGCTTTCTGTGTCGTTGTGCCAGGCCGAGCATCGTGGTTAAAAGCACTCAACTACTTGACCGCGCAACGGCGAAAAAAAAAAAAAAACATGCTGTATCAACAAGCCACCACGCAGCTTCTCGTCACTGCTCATCTATCATATAAAGCGGCCGTACCTGTCACAACTTTGCAACTACTGTTAAATGGGCCTTCAAAAAAACAATAAACGATACAAGTGCGCATGTTCGGCAGCGCGACAGGTTGATGTGTATGACAGGTACAAATGTCCGTGGAACTACTACAAGAATAGCAACGTCGCAGTTAAAACTTAGAGCAGTTTTGGTACAAATGCACACAAAAGAATAATAATAATAATAATAATAATAATAATAATAAAACGTTTGAAAATACAGAGGCCGCTTCAAATCGATCAAGAAGTCTTGTAAAAAAAAATTCGCTGTGTTCCAAAATGATCCGAGAATAGTCCGGCGTTCTTTTTTCTTTCTTTCCTTTTTTTTTTGTGAAAGCCTGTCAGCCGTTTCAACATGTTTTGACACATTGGCTATGAACTGTCCAACCGTTTAAATCGCAAAATCGAGGAAAAGGAGACAAATGGTAATCCCGACAACCTCGCTGATCTCCAGCAGGAAACGTCGCTAGGTCAGCGCTAGGCTACGGCGAGCCATACGTCATCGTACGCCGGCGCTCTGGCAGGCTGGATGGAGCGCGAGCGCCGCTACAGCGTCAGTGGAGAGTAAGCTTTCTCATATAGTTCTTTGTTTTTCCCTCTCTTCTTGCGCAATCAAACTGGTACAGGTGAAGGAAGCCGAAAAGAGAGAATGGAGGCAACGTGGTCGGTGATGTGCGTGCGTGCGCGCGTGCGTGTGTGTGTGCGTGTGTTTGGGGGGGGGGGGGGGGGGCGATGTTTGCGGTAATGCGCTAATGCGACACCTCGCTTTCACTTCTTTCCATGAAGGTGGCCAGGCACTCTGGCCTGCCGCACCCCCCATCTGCCATGTCTGGCCTTGTGCGCTCGCGGTATCTATATGTGTGGGCACGGAACGTAGGTATACGTAGGCCGAGCGCGATGACGTATCTGTCACGCCGCGCTCTCACCGCACCCACCCCTTCCCCTCCCCTCTTCTCCTGTCATTCTGCTGAGAGGCCCTGCCGTGGTTGTGGTGGTTAATCGATGGTTGGGTTCAGACTTCTCATTTTGTCATCGTTTCGGCTGCCGTGTGGCTAAGCCGCGCATTGTGTGCGCGTTGGCACTAAGCCCTAAAGTGTTGCGGTCTTCGCCGCTGCTTTAGCGATTTGCGCGAGCGGCTCGTCAAGCATCACGCTCTCCCAGCGAGGCCTGCTCCTTAATAGGTCGTAATGAAGAAACGACAAATGCCACGCTAAATTGATTGTAGAACCTATCGTAATAGAGGGAGCTGTCAGATTTCTTCCTTCCACTTAGCGGCCAGGACAGCTTTATTAGAAGGATCTGATACCCGAAACTACATTTAGCGTCGGCGCCGCTCTTCTGAACGAGTCAAGTGCATCCGGCAAAGCAGAGGGCAGACGTTAATTTAATGGCATTAGCGGTGGGTCTGATTGAGGGAAAACTAATTGCTACCAGCTGCGATTATCGAATCACGCGCTTCTGCATGCTCCTTTGTTCAATAATGCAATCACTTTTCTTTAATGCGAATCATGCGAATAATGCGAATCTATCTCTCCAACTATCTATCTATCTATCTATCTATCTGTCTGTCTGTCCGTCCGTCCGTCCGTCCGTCCGTCCGTCCGTCCGTCCGTCCGTCCGTCCGTCTGTCTGTCTGTCTGTCTGTCTGTCTGTCTGTCTGTCTGTCTGTCTGTCTGTCTGTCTGTCTGTCTGTCTGTCTGTCTGTCTGTCTGTCTGTCTGTCTGTCTGTCTGTCTGTCTGTCTGTCTGTCTGTCTGTCTGTCTGTCTGTCTGTCTGTCTGTCTGTCTGTCTGTCTGTCTGTCTGTCTGTCTGTCTGTCTGTCTGTCTGTCTGTCTGTCTGTCTGTCTGTCTGTCTGTCTGTCTGTCGGTCGTCGTCCGTCCGTCCGTCCGTCCGTCCGTCCGTCCGTAAAAGAAATTTACAGAAGAATAAAATTGAGTTTGAGTGCATACAGCAGGCATTACCAAATACTGACTAGGAGCTTACCACTGTCATTGAAAAGAAAAGTGTACAATCATTGCATTCTACCGGTGATAACATATGGGGCAGAATTTTGGAGGTTAACAAAGAAGCTCGAGAACAAGTTAAGGACCGCACAAAGAGCGATGGAACGAAAAATGTTAGGCCTAACGTTAAGAGACAGGAAGAGAGCGGTGTGGATCAGAGAGCAAACCGGGATAGCCGATATTCGAGTTGACATTAAGAGGGAAAAATGGAGCTGGGCAGGCCATGTTGTGTGTAGGATGGATCACCGGTGAACCATTAGAGTTACAGAATGGATACCAAGAGAAGGGAAGCGCAGTCGAGGACGGCAGAAAACTCGGTGGAGTGATGAAGTTAGGAAATTCGCAGGTGCAACTTGGAATCAGCTAGCGCAAGACAGGGGTAATTGGAGATCGCAGAGATCGCAGGATCGCCTTCGTCCTGCAGTGGACATAAATATATTCTGATGCAGATGATGATATCTGGAATGAATGACAGGACATGCGTGCTTGACCTGACATGACTTACATGACGTAAATGTCGCTAACTTAATGACATGCGCGTCATGAAATGAATGACATGAATTGCATGACATGACATCAATGACAGGACATGTAATTGCTCAAATAATTTATGTCATTCATGACAATCACATCATGACATCTATGTCATGTCATTTCATTCATGTCATGAATATCTTGATACATAACTTGTTAGAAAATACAACTGACAAGAATGACAATGATGTCGTGACATGAATGTCATAAATGAGATGACTATAATGGATTGAATGACATGACAACCATTTCTTTAACTGGATACATTCTGGATATGTGTATCATGACATGCGTGTGTGACATTAATGACATGTCATGCCATGTGTGTGATAAAATGATTTGCATAAATGCGGTGGTCTGTATGTCAAGCCATGACACGATTCCCATGAATGTCATGACATGCATGAGAAGAATTAGATAAGTTCAGGACGTGCATGCACGACACGACATTATTACCATGACAAGAACTTATGCCGACGCAATGGATCGAGTTGTATACTAACTTGGGCCGATGACTATATAATATGCTCGTCTTCATAATGCCGTAATGGTCGTTGCATCGCCATTCCAGCGTCGTAATCCGACTCCGCCTTTGATTACCGCGTGCCATCTGCGCTCGAGCCAGGTGACACGCTTAAGAAGATCCCCGCATTTCGGCAGCAGAACACTGGGTGGTGGCTGCATGATTCAAAAGCAAGTTTCCCACGAGCGTCGATTTTCGAGCGCCGTACAGCAACGCGCCGCCTCCTCGTTCCTCCCAAAGCTCGTACCGGTCTTTCACGGCCCTTCTCGTCGTTACCAGACGGACTAATCAAACATGGAGGCGTGCTCTTTCCTTGTGCACGTAGTTTCCGAATACGACAACGCTGCATCGAATTCCAGTATGGCAGCGTCATCACGGTTCAGCCAAAGCAAGCAGTTCCACCACGCCACTTGTCCGAATGGCTATAAAAGGACACGGGCTTCCGGTTGTGCTACAATATCACCCTCAAATCACCCGTTTGTGTCCTCTAAGTGATACCACGTGCTGCCGTCAGTGATCAATTAGTTTATGCGATTCTTACCGATCTCGCACCTCCATGCCACTCGTTTGCATCAATTCGACCATTCGTGAACATCATGCAATCGTCGTTACCGTCGTCGTCATCGTCATCTAGCTGCTGTCGTCACACCGACGCACTTGCGTCAATTCTAGTTCACTGCACTCGCGTCACAGACACACACAACTGCTGGATTTGCACAAAAAAAATTAACAACCTGGTAACGCTTCGCGGAACCCCAAACAATGCTGCATAGCCAGATTCTTGCAAAAACGCAATACGTCGATTTCCACAGCGCGTGGGATCTGAACATTTTTTTTTTCTATCGTACTTGCTTAGATATGCAGGTTTGAAGCGTGCTTTGGGTCAAGAGAATTCACTATCGGTTTTGTTCATTTGGTAGCAAATATCACAATGCCGTGCCAAAGTACACAAATGTGACTGTCGTACGTAGCAAGCCCTTTAAACGCGTAGTCATTTGGACCATCGCCTAGGCTATGTTTAGACAAACAACTAGAGCCACAATCCTCTCCTCTCCAGTATTCCCTGCTCCCTTTCACTAATTTCTGCTGACGATGTTCTTTCTTCTTTCTTTTTCGTTTTTTTTTTGCTTAATCTTAGCCAATGTAAGTGAGTATAAGTGACTTTTAGGTCTACCGTAAATGCGAGTGCAGAGCATATGATCTCAGCCCCTTACCAACGCAAAGTGACGCGAGAAACGACTACGAGATGCGACTGCCGCATTGCAGTCAGACTTTTACGTAACGAGTTACATGTAAATAATTACTTGTAATCAATTACGTTCCTTGGTCATTCTGTAATTTAACGATTACTTTGTTTAGTCGGTAACGCTCCCTGTAATTCAATTACTTTGTTCAGTAAGCAAATTACATGTAACCAGTTACATTTTTGACGAAACAAGCTATACCAGGTGACGCAGCCATGAGCACCTAAATTGGTCGGCAACTACAGAGTCCAAAGGGATGGAAATCACAATCAGCGTAGTGCAGCTACGCCTCGATCACCTGCAACATTGCAGGCTTGTAGACTTGTGCAAATCGTGGAAGTCCGACATCAAGAGTTTTTCTTTGATAATAAATTGTTCTCTTTCCCTGTACTAAAAGCGCTTTTAAGCGGCCTTCATGAGCGGTATAATCGCTGCTACTCAATTGTTATTTGCTTAGTACAGTATATGACCTCTTGGCTGTTAAAAGCATATGTGACTGTGTTTTGTTCTAACATTAAATATTTTAAAATTACTTGTTGCACATAGCACAAATCTGCTTATTTATCTGGTTCACTCGAAGAGGAGGATATTACTTAGACTATAAATTGAAGTGCGTATTTGAATAATACATTTATTATCACTAGGGCACATCTTGCAATGAACGAATTGAAGCCAGTGATTGCCCAAGGCAAGTCCCCTTAGAACGAATTTTGCAACTAGCACAATTTTATAGTTATCCGCAGTTAAAATTGCAGTAAAAACTTTACCGACGATTAAGATACTCCCTAATGCAAAATTTGAGCGAAGCTCTATACGTGCTTTCATTTCGCGATATATTGGCTGGCGCGGACAGTCTGTCTCGTGCAGCACGTTGCAATCGGAGCGAAGTGTGGCTCGACTGCCTCGCTAATAAGGAGATCGCGAGAGGCACAGCGTGGGTGTCGCGTGGGTGCGATTCACAGCAGCCTCCGCAGACAGACCTCCGCTCATGCAACGCTTTGTTTCCGTGTATGGTATCGGTGGCGTCAACGGTGAACAGACGACGCGCGCTTCTATGGCGCCATCTCGTAGCCATCACCGCCGCAGTGCCCGTCTTGCACGGCGCTACGCTTTTCTTCTCAAACTTTCGCCATACCCTCTTCCTCCGCTTTCCTCCTCGCGCTCTTTTCTCTACCGTCGTCTTTCATTCCCCGCTGCGCTATGCGTTGGCGCTTTCATCCTTCGCTGTACTCGTTCACTCGGTTACGAGGGACACCGACACTCCTCGCATGAACGGGCGCTTTTATGCATGCAATAAATTCAATGTGATGCAATTTTTGCATTGCATACATTGCAAATATTGCATTGCATTTGCAATAATGCAAATGCAATGCAATGTTTATGCAATGCATTTTAGAGTTGCCCTCTAAAATGCATCATCGTTTCACCTGCTTCAACAAAACTACTTTTTTTAATGTTTGAAGATCAAAGATTACTCGAACCCCATCGCCTTTCGTCGCACACTTTGGGAACGCGTATCTCGAAACTGGTGTTCATAACTGCAATTCATAAACTGCAATATGTACGATAAGGTTATTAGGTGAAAAGTAAATTCGCAAAATTTTTTTGATTTCCTAAATATTATATTCGATTTCTAAAGCAAATAATGTCCGCCTCTGGAACTATTCTATCTGAACAAGCAGAATTGTGCTATGGTTGATATTTAAAAATTACGTTACCAAAAAAAGAAGAACCTCTTGTATACGGGACTTATCGTATACACCTATATATGGAATTGTAACGCACGAACCGTATTTTAGGGCTGAATAATATACAGCTTTATATTAAATTATTAGAGATTGTGCTACAGTTTAGTCGAACGTTAACGTTTGCTGGCTCCTGTTACAATTAGTCGTTTATTTCTAAATGGCTATCTAGTAAAGGGCACTGAGAAGAGGTCTATGAAATGGTGGACAACCAATGCAAACGGCGCTTTTATAGAGTGATGCCCACTTCCAACGTTAGTTCCAGGATATCACTTATGGGCGATTTTTTACTTTTTCACTGCAAAAAAGTGAAAACCTATTCCATCGGGAGTGTCTTCCCCAATCCTGTAGTACTGTGTTCGTACGTTACAACACAGCCATTCTCTTCAGCGCGCACATTGAGCGAGTTTTCAGTGTCGCTGCCCAGATGTCTTCACAAGAAAACGAAGTAGTTTTATCGAAGAAAATTTTGAAAATCAATTCATAGTGAAGATAAACATGTGAAGGGCTGAAGAGAACGCAATAATAGAACCGAGCCAGCTAGTTCTATTGCTGCATCTGTACAATATTAGTAATATAGGAAGGAAAGTAACGTTGAAGTAATCGATTAAATTTTAGTAATTACTAAATTACATTCATGGAGCAGTATTCAGTAACCATTATCAATTATATTTCTGACGTAATAGTTCAGCGGAAGCCCGCTAGGTGGAGAGAAGTAATTAAATGGAAAATGAGACATCCACGAAATCGGAGCAATAGTACAAAGGAAACCCATACGGGTTCCTTTGTGCCTTTGCTTCGAGTTGTTGATAAATTCGACCTCGCCCTCTCATCTGCTAGCCGCCTGGTTAGCTCAAATGGTACAGCGGCTGCCCGGAAAGCCGGTTGTCCCGGGTTCGAGTCCCGGACCAGGACGAATTCTTCTTCAACTGTGAGGCTTTTCTTTCGTGGAACCAGTATGTATTTCCTTTGTAGCAAGTGCTAAGTTTGGGTGGATGCCTTATTTTCCATTCAATTACATTTTTGAAAGAAGAAAACGTAATTGTCCTGCTCTCGAGTTTCCTTCACTTGCTTCCCGCCGCAAACTTTTCCGCCTTTCTTAGTTTCATAAAATCTATTATCATATTCCACAGCTACGCTCTCATTTAATGCCCCCACCGTCCCACACTTCTTCGAGCATCGATCACGCCACCAAAGTAGGTATTGCGCCGTGCTATACAAAAACCTACTTTAACTCTTTCATTCAACGTACTTAAGAGGACTGGAATCACCTTCCCGGATCGATCGCCTCCATCCAAGAAACTGTTTGTTTTCGTGCACTATAGTAGCTAATATTGCATCATAAGGAATTGTATTTTTTATTGTTATTCTCACATGTACGTGTTGTCACCATGTTTACGTGGTAAGGATATGCCAGCAAACGGAAAGGATAACTCGAAAAAATAGTGGCGCAAGACAAAGAGGAAGGAACAGGAAGCGTGCTGGACTAACTGACTTTATTTCTGAAAAATGGCGCCCACAAAGACCAAACGGAGCATGCGCGACCGCACTGAAAGTCCCGTGAAGGCAAACTATCTAACTACACGTGACAATCTTTATCGAGAAACCGGAGCTCTTTGCTTGTCAGGAACACAGAAGGCGCGCTCATACACTTGTCCGGACCAAGTTTTCAGACGTGAAAAGCTTCTATAATCTCTCTTTCCTTTTGCGTCTTAGCTTTCCCAATTACTGAAACGTTACTGAAGAACGGGGCGCAACCACATTGTTTACAATGTATCGGTAGATTGCCACCCGTGCATGTGGGAAGTAAATTGCCATGGTTACCAAGTACCATGTACCAACTCGCGCCCAACAAGCCACCCTTATTCCACCGTTTGTTTATCTGCACTACTAGCTAACAATGTATTCTAAGGAGTTCTATCTGTTTGTTATTGTTATTCTCCCACGTATTGTTACTCTCATATGTATCATTATTCTTGCATGTACCACTACCCTCTGTAATGCTTTCAGGCCTTTATGGCACTAATTAATAAACAAATAAATAAGCAAACAAAATCGCTTGAAAACTATAATGCACAGATGACCACGATATTCTATAAGAAAAAAATGTCAGAGTACGAAACATTATTCAGCACATCTTGTGGTTGCAACCGGTCTAATTACTTCACCGGATGTTCTGGCTCACACGGTATATGGTAGCGACACCAATGAAGCTTCCTGTGCTGTGTCATTTTGGCACAAATTTCGATTTCATTCTGTTGGCAGAAGACACATTTACGGACTCAAACTGAAAGGGACGCACGCTGATGCTAAACGAAATGCGCGGGTATCTCCGGCCTACTATACATTTGCCGGCACTCCAAATGATGCTCTCCAACTAAAATAAATCTGGAGAGAGGAAAAAAAAAGGCTGTCACCACCTTTCAGCGACTTTGACAAAAAGTACCCGATAACCAGAGCCGCATTCACACAAGACTCGTAGATTTTCCATCCGTGCTTGAGTGTCTTTGTGCGTACGATACTCTCAATTTCCTTGATGATTTCGGGGCTGTCGTTTCCTTTTGTCCGACGGCTCTGCATATACAAAGTTCTTGTCGGCGAAACATTTTTTTTAATTTCTATTTTATTCTCGTTCGGCTCACGACTGGCGGTAGAAAGAGGCGAATTCCATTTCTATAGTGAGCCTACGGCAGTTCCGCTACCTCGCCAATCTTTTATTCGCATCCCTGTATAGTGAGAAGCAGAAAGCAGCCAGTGCCGTTCCATCGCAGGCTGCGAAAGAATTATGGGACCGTGCGGTGTAAGTACGGTGATGGAAACCTCGGCCGTTCCTTCTTTCTTTCTCTGCCGTCGGAGTCGAGCGGCGATGGAGTGTGTGCTCGAGAAGTATAAATTGTGCCCATCGAACTATAAGCGCCCGCGGTATTTCTCGACGGCTGCTGCGCGGACCATGACGCGGTCACACGCAGTTGTAGAACTCTCCACCTATATTTGGTCGACCATCTATTCCATGCAGAGACAGACAAGCCGAATTCGCAGGCGCATGTATACACAACTATGGTCGAAGCGCGTTCGCGGCGATAGCTTTGCGGCTATCGACCTCGAGCGCTGCGGCGCTCTATTGTCGCGCGTTCGATAGCGCCGGCTGCATTCCGATTTGGGCGGAATGAAAAAAAAAAAAAACGCTCGTCTGCATGGATTTACGTGCACGTCCAGGGACCCCAGATTGTCCAAATATTTTCCGGCGTCGCCCAGTATATTATGTGTGCCTCATATTGTTGTATTGGCGCGTTAAACCCTGGAATTTGATTACATTTTTATTGTAGTTGAAGCATGAAAAGGAAGACGGGGACGACACTATAGACACATCACACCATTTCGGCAACAGAAGAAACAAGCGAGGCGGGTAGATTGTGACGTACCGCTTTTATGTCAAGGATGAGGAGCCTCTCTACCGCGGATTCTCGGTCAAAAAAGTGTGGAAAATGGTGAAGAATGTAGTGTTTTGTGGCGCAAGGGCCAAGTATCAAAATTGTGGAAAAGGTTCAGGGGGAACATTCCTGCAGCTTTTTTTCCCCTCTCTCTCCGTGTTTGTTGGGCTCGTCGACGCTGTTGACGTTGTAGGTAATGCAGCCGAATACAGAGTCGAAACAATTCCATTTTATTTTCCAGAACACGAGTGAACGGGAGGGACCAGAAAATACAGTGAATGGAGTACAGTGAATGGTGTCGCACGTGTAAAAGGAGAAACCCCAAGGATGCGTTCTTTATGAACAAACATGCGTATCATAGTTTTAGCCACTCGCATTTAGCAAATAATATACGAAGAAACCGGGAGAAGTGATATGGATCGGCGACAGGGCACATCGTTCCATGGGCACCGCCCTTTTAGATAACGGATACTTTGACATTTTTTTTTAATTTTCGTAGGATAAATACCAGAATTAGGCTAAACGTGTAAGGAAGCGCAAACACAGTAAATGGTGGTACATGTTTTAAAGGTTTCCCCTTACAGATGATCAATGTCCAAAGCTTTTCTGTTTCTCATAACCCGCTGTGGTAGCTTGGCGGCTATGACTTTGCCCTGCTAAGCACGAGGTAGAGGGATCACATCCCAGTCGCGGCGGCAGCATTTCCGTGGGGGCGAAGTGCAAAAACGCCTGTGTGCCCGTGCATCGCGTGCACGTTAAAGAACCCTAGGTGGTGAAAATTAATCGTCGATGTATGAGGGTGGCTGCCGTGCGTAAGCCTCGGACGTAATTAATTGCCATCCATGCAATCAGGGCGTTGCTTAGCGAAATTGGCAAACAATTCATCATAATATGCGGTCTTTGCATGCCTGAGTTTGGCGTTTATTTTGTTTCCAAATTGCCTAAAGGCCCGTAATATCGATTTTGATAGCGTACGCAAGAAATAATGATGTGCTTTTTTTAATCATCTTCACGGGATCTTACGTAAGCCAATGTTTTTCTTATTTAATTCGATCAACTAATTGTCGTCATTGGAAAATATGCGGCGTATACGTGCGTACAAAACTTTTCGTGAATTGTATGTATGCATGATTGACGTTCAATTTCCGCAAAACATGAGGCCAGTCGGCATTTATGACATCACCCGCCGCGGTGGCGTAGCAGCTATGACATTTTTCTGGTGAGCACGAGGTCACGGGATCGCTTCCCGGCCGTGGCGGCCGCTTTGCAATGGCAGCGAAATGGAAAAACTCCAGTGTATATAGATTTAGGTACACGTTAAAGAAGCCCAGTTGGTCAAAATTATTCTGAAGTCACCAACTACGGTGTCCCTCACAGCACCAGTGTTGCTTTGAGACGTTAAACGCCATGAATCAATCAATCAATCAATCAATCAAAGAAACAGGTATGATGACATCATTCTCAACTTCATCTAGACTTTCCTCTGAAAATAAGTCAAGTAAAATGTTGCCGGCCACCAATCAATTTCTCGGTGGTGTTTTCGTAGGCTAGAAAAACAGGACAGTGTAGTCGCTTACCTCGGGTAAAGCTATGACTAGGCTGTGCAGAACGGCAAAAAATATCGACAACGAGGTCAACTCAGGAAGATGCGTAGCTTGTTTCGCGTGTTGCTGCAGCTATTAACTTTTTTTTTTTTTGAAACTCGAAGCCTGAAGGGATATATTCAATTCAAGGGAAGCCTTGCTTTATCCTACACAAATCTCCCAGCATGGAACGTTCGTTTGCGGAGTGTGGCTTCGTGACCACCAGCTCGCTCCTAGTTTCTTTGACACAACGCGTACCAAGTTTGTAAACGAATGTTTACAGCAATTTAAGCTGCAATTGCAAGTCACTTCGCGTAACACTTTCATACCTTGCTATCGGTGTCAATTATTATTATTATTATTATTATTACTATTATTATTATTATTATTATTATTATTATTATTATTATTATTATTATTATTATTATTATTATTATTATTATTATTATTATTATTATTATTGTTTTTGCTGTTTTTGTTGTTTATTTATGTTACCCTCAGGGTATAGAGTACATTCCAGAGGGGAAGGGCAATTCACAACAATAAGAAAGAACACAAAGCACATTTCATACAATATAAAACCATAGAGGAAAAAGAATAATAATGCGAACAATCTTCTTACAAGAACATAATAAAACAATTCAAGAACAATTATATTACGCGAGAACCAAAACAGGATACAAAAATCAGGTAATGAACGACACGAAAGTGGTAATTAGGTAATCATCGTCGTAAGGACATTTTGAATTCAATGGTATCAGTGATGCTCGTTAGTTATGCAGGTATGGACTTCCAATCGTTACAAGTTCTTGGAAAATGTTACTGCGCACATGTTACTGTGTCGCAATGGGGCGCTGCTAGTTTTTGTTGGTGATTACGGCGAAGAGAAATGAAGGGTGCTGGTTCAATCTATCGGGAGCGAAGATTAGTGTTATGGTAGAAAATCATATGGAAGAGACAAATTTGGATGTGCTTTCGGCGGGTAGCTAGTGGGGTGAGGTAAAATTTTTTTTCATTTGAGTGACGCTATCTGAACGACGATCGATAGTTAGCCAAGATAAAACGAGCTGCACGATTCTGCAGACTTTCCAACATGAGTGCTCGTGTGACCTGTCCACATTCCAATACAGATGAAGCCTATTCCATTTGTGCTCGAACACAGGTGGTGTATAATAATTTTAGTGATGATGGAGCAAGAAAAAAGTTTCTTCGAAGGTAAGCCAGTATTTTGTTTGCTTTGGATGTTACATGTTCTGTATGTAATTTCCAGGACAGAGTATTAGTTGTATGGACGCCGAGATACCGGTAGGATGTTACGCTTTCGAATGGCTGACTGTGAAGAAAAGTTGGACAAGTTGTATTGGAACGAGAAACCCTCATAGGACTGACACTTTTGAACGTTTAGTTTCATATTCCAAGTATGACACCAATCAAGTATGCTATTGAGATCGACCTGGAGCGAGTGAATATCGGAATCGTTTGTTATTATTGCGATAGCAATTATATGGACACTCCAAGCGCATTTTTGCCGTTGCCGTCGTCGTCACCGTGATGTTCCGTACAAAGTCCAACGGTGATAAAATCGTCGCCGTGCGCCGTGCGTTGTGTGTGCGAGTGAAGGCGTGCGAGGGTGAGCCGGCAACCACAGCTTAATCTCGCGCACGCGACAGAGGAAGGTGGCCTGAAGCGCACGCTCTTTGTTCACGGGCGAAAAACGGGGAGAAGGCGACGGAGGCGGGAGGGGGAGGGGAGGGTGCGTTTTACCTATGCGGCTGCTGCCCACGGAGTTATCTTGAAAGCGATCTGCGACGCGGCTTAAGTGTGCGCCCGCGACGGCGTCATCTTCAAAGCGATCTGCGATGGGCCCAAGGGCATTCACCGAGTGCCGGTAGCTTCGTATGCGCAGCGCTTTCGACGTTTAGTTCGCGTTGAAGCGAGAGCCACCGCGACGGTCAGTTTGCTCTCTGCCTGTGGCGCGATTTCTCACTCCAGCGTTTTGCCGAGTTGCCGCGGTCATCGAGAGAGATGTGTTCATGTTTACCTGTGCGCGCGCGACACTTTGCTTGTTTATTTAGTCAGTAAGCGAATATTTACAACTTTATATGGCCGATAAAACTACTATCCGTACTTCGTACAGCTGTCTACTAAGTTGCTATCGCAATCGATGCTTCGCCTTTCGCGCGAAACTGCGACTTTTTTTACGGTCATCAGCAATTAAGTCAGCAAATTCTAGAGGTAATAGCAGTAGGTAAGTCATTTATATAAATTAGGAATAGCAGAGGGCCCAGTACTGATCCTTGCGGAACTGGTGCAGTAGGGGAATTAGTGTCATTAGTGCTGACGAATTGAACATGAGAAGAAAGAAATGCACGAATGCAGTTAAGAACTGCAGGGTCAATTTTTAGAACACTTAATTGTATAAAAGCAGTGAATGGTTAACTTTATCGAACGTTTTACCAATGTCAATAAATATGCAGTCAGTTGAAAAAGCACAGCCCAAAAGCGCAAGTCGTTAGTGAAGAAAATATGTAGATATTATTATTATTATTATTATTATTATTATTATTATTATTATTATTATTATTATTATTATTATTATTATTACTACTACTACTACTACGCATTTTTGGTATGAACGTGGGACAACATTTGGCTCGGGGCTGCAAAAAGTAAATGTGCGGAGGGGGGAGGGGGAGCGGGGGGGGGGGGGCGTATAGAAATGGTACAACGTAAAGACGTCAAAAAAGTTGCCGTTGTCGGCAACTCGGCGACTCGGATCCGTCGCCGTTAGCGATCGTCACCGAAAAAATTGGCCCCCGTCTGCTCCTCCCGGCACCCTATGCAAAATAGACGAAGTGTAACTTTCCCGAACGCAAGGTGCCAAGAGGGAATGACGCCCTAAATCAGATATATGCTTTCGGGTCACCTCATGCTATTCTCCCTCATTATTTATCGCCGCCCGCATTATTTACCTTTATTATTATTTTTTTTCAGTCACAATCGCAGTGCCTCTCGGAAGCGTATCTGGGTTTGACGACTGCACCCACCGGCACCGGGCAGTCGAAATTAAATTTGCTTACCGCGTTTTCCCAGCACTTCTTAAAGGCATCTCCTCGTCATTATTTTTCTTCGGCTTCCAATTCCTCCTTGCAATTTCTTTTTCTTCTTCGGTCGCCCAAACTCGGTTCGGGCAATCTAATAATAAAGGTAGCACAGGGGATATACGAGTAAGTGCGACAGGCGATACGCGGGGAGAGAAGTGGGAGAGCAAGAAACGAAACTGGAAACCATCGGCAGGGAAAAAAAAGGACGACTCCGCGAACGAGGTTCCCACCTTAGTCAGCATCACGAGACCGCGGATGCGAAATAACGCGGAAGCCTCATCCCGCATAAAGTGCGCACGCAGGTGTGTGCGTGCGTGTGTAGCGCATTTGCAATAACGGCGATGCATGTACACTGCACTCGGAGCTGGATATAGCGCCATTCTATTGATCACGCAGGAAACTGCTTCAGTTCGCCGAAATCGCACCATTTTTTTTTTTTTTTTTTTACGGTTCCTCCTTTACCGTCAGTGCCGGCGCTGCTCGGGCGCCCTATTGCCTATCAGTCAATTATTACTCGCCCAGAACTAAACTTCGTATCATTCCGTATTGCACATGCTACTTGTTCTTTTTTTTTTATATTCTGTACTCCAACCCCTTTTTTATTTTTTTATTTTTTGCGAGAGACGCAATTTCAGGATGTCGTTACCATACTCCGTGCAGTTGCCTATAGGTAGGGTTTCGCAAAGAAAAAAATTGTCGGCGCCAAAGAGAAATGGCATATCGTTCGAACACGGCCTTTATTTATTAAAGACGAAATGTTTCTTAGTGAGATACCACACCTTTTCCGCATCCGTTATGTTTCCAGCTTCTTTTGTGGGTCGCTCCTGGAAATAGTGTAGCCTAAAATATGTTGGCCGGTATGTGCTGCTGGGACCACTAGTTCATATATAGACATATATATATATATATATAGTAAATACCTAAATAAGCAAGAATGTCCGACGCAGGATTTGAAAAGAGGGCCTATAGCACAGAAGCCCCATGCTCTATTAGGCCACGGACGCAGGCACCCTCAAGAATTAAGAGCGCGGTGCGCAGAGGCTCCTGCCTCTGTCCCAACCGTTCAGTAGGACTTCACTAGTAGGGCTCGCATCGATTGAACCTCCAGATTGAACTGGAGGTTCAATCGCCATCCAACTTATTAGTTTATTTCTATGTACTTAAGGAGAAACTGGGGGGCCTGTAGGTGGCGACTGCTACTCCTCTTTTCTGACATGATAATTGCGCTCAAAACGCCGAAACTGTAAACGATTAAAAGAAATTCTGCGAGATCGATTGTGAAGTTAACCAACAGAACAAATGTTCCTGTGCGTTCTCCTGTATTTTACAACAAAGCTCTCAGTGCGGCTGGAAGCGCAAAACCGTTACACGCGTGTCTTTCGGGTGTCCTGGGAGAAGTAGGTCATTCAGCGAGCTTGTATATTTGTAGGGGTGATGCGTGGGCAAATTTTGACATTTTGGAGAGGCTAATTGAAAGATGGCTAAACACTCGTTTTCTGCCTGTGTTGCGTCATTTTATGAAATGCTTAAAATTTGTTCCCGCTGTCCTGGTTGAACCAAGAGGGGCAGAAATATTACATTAGGTGCATAGGAGGCATTGTGGGTGATGTGCACCCATAGTTTAAAGTGTGTGGGTTAGTTAGGGGCTTAAGAAGTAATTGCTAAATGTTATTTTTGCTTCATCTTAACAGGCGTAATGCAAAATGCGTGGTTTTGTTTGCACGGTGTCCCTGCTGAACTAACGATGACACTTAGGTTTAATATGGCATGAAGATTGAAGGGATGTTGCGGGGGATTTACGATCAAAGTTTAATCTGTGTAGAGTAATTTCAGCGTTTGTATAAATTTACTGCTGTAAGCGTTCCCGAGTGTTAAAAGTGTATTTTACGAACTTTGAGGGGAGTTTAGCCAACAACCTGAAAAAACTCAACTTGCCACGAAGTTGACTTTAAGTGAAAATGGTGGGCAACTTATGGAAGGCGTGACGGCTTGGTTTTAATAGCGTCCATTAATTACAGGCTTTGCGAACACTTCTTAATCAAATGCTCGTAAGGGTTCTACGGCTGCTATCCACAATGTTTCCCGTTGTGCATATGATACATCGTACGTAACATCAAGTTCACATTTGTTGTATACGGTGGGCATATTAGGGATAATGTGACGCAAATGTTTAACGTTTCTGGCATAAATACGTATGACGAACGGGGATGGCTGGCTGGCTATAGCGTTCTCCTGCCGGGGACAATGCGATCCATGGTGCAGGGGAAACAACGCTTGCGAATGGCCCTTTCAGTGTATTTTGTGAGGAAACCGCAGAGCCTTCCAATATTTCGTCTCTCATAGACCTTGTGTTGCGGACGTCAAACCCCGTCTATGAATCAGTTATAGATATTTACAAGCGTAGATAATAAATAAATTAGATAATTTGTATGTTATACTATGTAATTGGGCATTGAAAAAGTCCCAGTTCCGCCCGAAAGGCGAAGCATCGATTGCGATAGCAGATTAGTAGACAGCTATACGAAGTAAGGATAGTAGCTTTATCCTCCGTATAAACTTGCAAACATTCGCTTACTAAGTTAACAAGCATGGTGTCAGTGCGCACAGGCAAACATGAACACATCACGCTCGATGTCCGCCAACACTCGTTGTCAAAACGCGGACACTCGCTTGCGTCGGGACAGTGACTTCCCTGTGAGCATAGCTATCTATGCAAATGATATTGCAATGTAGATGAGCAGCCCTTCGCACTTTGGTCCGCGGCTTCGTGCAAGCTTGCGAAGAGCTCTGAACGGACTTCGGAGAGAGAGCGAATAAACATCTTTATTGGGTCAATGAAGCTTTGGAGAGGCGTCCTCATTCAGGAATGCCTTGAGCTTGGGCCGCATCCTGGGCCCTCGCAATCTGCCGTTACTGATCCTCGAGGTCGGAGCTGGCCAAGGCTCTCTCCCAAAGCTCGTTGGTGTGATAAGGGTTCGGAGGATTTAGTGGTGCCTGTCTGCAACCCCTACTATATGTGCCTGAGGGACCCTGGCTCTGCGCAGAAGCGGCATTGCGGAGATAATTGTGTAGGGGCTATGAGGTGATTTCTGGTTGGGTGGAGGAATGTAGTAACCTGTAGAGCTCGGAGGAATCGCTCCTGCTCTCTAGGTAGTGCCTTGTGTGGGGGTTAGTGTGTTCTGCGGGTTAGCTTGTAGTGTTGTGTGATGTCTTGGTACGAGACAAGAGGGTGCATGCGCTCGGGTTCAGATTCCTCGGTGTCGGCTGGGTGGGTCAAATCTCGAGCCACGTGGTTGGCGACCTCGTTGCCACGAATGCCATGATGAGCTGGCGCTCAAATGATCATGACTGATCTCGTTGGTGGATTTTGATTGATGATATCGAGCGCAGTGGCATGAATTCTGCCGCTAGCGAAGTTGCGGCGTGCCTGTTTGGAGTCGGTCACTATGACTTCAACCTCTGTTTGGGAGAGCGCGAGGGCTATGGCCGCTTCCTCGGCTTGGAAAGGATTGTTTCGGGTGAGCGAAATGCTGCTCCGATGTTCTTTGTTGACTATTACGGTGGCTGTTGTGGCTGCGCGTCTGGGGTAGGACCCCGCACCCGTGTAGGCTGTATAGGGTTGACTCCCTTATTGCTTGTGTATGGCCCGGGCCCGGGCCTCCCTTCGCTGTGCGTGGTGCACTGGGTGCATGTTGCGAGGTAAGGGAGGTACAGTGATGTTGCTCCGGATGGCATGGGGTAAGCTCACAGTCTGAGGCGGCGGATGGCTGAGCAGGGCAGAGAGCCCAAGGCGTAAGAGGGTGTTCCTCCCTGCTTGCGTAACCACCAAGATTGTTCGCTGGCTGGATAAATGTGACTCGATCAGCTCCTCAGCCGTGTTGTGCACTCCTAGTCGTAGTAGGCGTTCTGTGGACGTACTGATCGGCAGGCCCATCGCCTGCTTATATGCCTTTCTGATCATTGCGCGGTTTTTCTTGAATTCCGTCGCGCTGAGTGGTGCGTATGAAATAGCGTAAGGTATTCGAGACACGACGAGGGCTTGGACAAGCCGAAGCGTGTCCTCCTCCCCCATGCCTCTTGTCTTGGTTGTTATTCGCCGGATCATGTGGGTAACTGAACGAGTAACTCAGCGCGATATACAAGACAGACACAAGAAAGGGAGAAACAAGGACAAGCGCTACTCACAACTGTTTATTGCAAAGGAAGGATTGTACACACGTATATATCCTCTTGTCACGCATGCGCAGACCAGACGATAAGAAAGGCACGTGTAGATTAAAGACGGTTGCGCAAGAAGTCAAATTCGGCATCAAGTAAAGAGATAGACGGCTCACTTACACACCGATCTCTGATCTGCTTAATAAAGAAGGCCTCCAGGGAAAGACGAGAAGAGGCATTGCCACTCCTGCCCAAAATGGTAGTCTCATGAAATCGAGCGTCACAACCGCATGCGGTAACATGGGCCACCAAATGCGCGCCCTTATCCTCCTTTTTGTTTAACTTTTGCGCATGTTCCCTTAAGCGGTCGTTCACGCAACGTTCAGATTGGCCGATATACAGCTGTCCACAAGGGTGCAAGGGGATGGCATAGACAACCCCTTTGGAGCACTTCACAAAGTGCTTCTCGTGCCTAGTAGTTTAGGCCATCCTAAAGGTCAGGGACCAAGCCACAAACCCCTTCCTACTGGGTGAGCGCGGCACACTACTACTGGGCGCAGCGTTATCACCTCTCCTTTTCAATCTCGCCCTAATAGGCCTTCCGCCTCTCGATAACATCCCAGGGATCCGGCATTGTCTATATGCCGACGACATTACCATCTCGTCGGGAACAGAGTCAATCGGGGCAATAGAGAGCCGCTTGCAGGAAGTGGCAGACTTGGTGAGCGACTATGCTGTCATGCGGCCTCAGCTGCGCCCCCAAAAGCCTCGCCTGCTCTCACAGCAAACTCGAGAGCACAGCTTCGAAAGCTGTGCTCTAGAGTTCGCTGTGCTCTCGAGTTAAAAGGGATTTAAAAGGGGCGTTCGATAACGTCAAGCATACAGCAATCTTACATAAGCTAACACGCTGGGCTGTGGGGCCAGGACGTAATACTACATCAGAGATTTCCTCTCGGATAGAAAGGCCATCCTAAAGGTCGGGGACCAAGCCACAAACCCCTTCCTCCTGGGTGAGCGCGGCACACTACTACTGGGCGCAGCGTTATCACCTCTCCTTTTCAATCTCGCCCTAATAGGCCTTCCGCCTCTCGATAACATCCCAGGGATCCGGCATTGTCTATATGCCGACGACATTACCATCTCGTCGAGAACAGAGCCAATCGGGGCAATAGAGAGCCGCTTGCAGGAAGTGGCAGACTTGGTGAGCGACTATGCTGTCATGCGGCCTCAGCTGCGCCCCCAAAAGTCGGAGCTACTCCTGGTCTCACCGCGAAAGAAGCACGCATCCGACTCGCCCACTATCAACATACAACTGGAGGGACACAGCATCGTTCCGTTTCAGAGCGTAAAGATATTGGGAATGGATTTCCAGTCGGATCGCACCAACACAATATTAATTAACAAGCTTAAGAATACAACAGCCCAAGTTACCCACAGGGTGTGTGCAGGCCGGAGGTAATACCCTATGTGCACAAAGTATCACACAACCTTAAAAAGGTTGCTAACCGACACGGTATACCTCTTGTTTTTTCTACGCCCAACAACCTTTCGAGAGAGAGAGAGAGAGAAATGAACTTTATTAAAGCACCGGCGGAGGTAGCAGGGTGCCACGCAGGGCCCTCTTGCTACCCGACTATATATGCGCAACTTGATGACTGCACATATATAGTCGGGTAGCAAGAGGGCCCTGCGTGGCACCCTGCTACCTCCGCCGGTGCTTTAATAAAGTTCATTTCTCTCTCTCTCTCTCTCTCTCTCTCTCGAAAGCTTGTTGGGCGCAGAAAAAACAAGAGGTATACCGTGTCGGTTGGCAACCTTTTTAAGGTTGTGTGATACTTTGTGCACATAGGGTATTACCTCCCGCCTGCACACACCATGTGGGTAACTTGGACTGTTGTATTCTTAAGCTTGTTAATTAATATTGTGTTGGTGCGATCCGACTGGAAATCCATTCCCAATATCTTTACGCTCTGAAACGGAACAATGGTGTGTCCCTCCAGTTGTATGTTGATAGTGGGCGAGTCGGATGCGTGCTTCTTTCGCGGTGAGACCAGGAGTAGCTCCGACTTTTGGGGGCGCAGCTGAGGCCGCATGACAGCATAATCGGTCACCAAGTCTGCCACTTCCTGCAAGTGGCTCTCTATTGCCTCGATTGACTCTGTTCTCGACGAGATTGTAATGTCGTCGGCATATAGACAATGCCGGATCCCTGGGATGTTATCGAGAGGCGGAAGGCCTATTAGGGCGAGATTGAAAAGGAGAGGGGATAACGCTGCGCCCAGTAGTAGTGTGCCGCGCTCACCCAGTAGGAAGGGGTTTGTGGCTTGGTCCCCGACCTTTAGAATGGCCTTTCTATCCGAGAGGAAATCTCTGGTGGGGCCAGGACGTAGTTTTACGTCCTGGCCCCACAGCCCAGCGTGTTAGCTTATGTAAGATTGCTGTATGCTTGACGTTATCGAACGCCCCTTTTAAATCTAAAGTGAGGATAGCGGTGGGGGAGTTGCGTGTCTCTGGTACAATCACCTCCTCTTTCAGCTGAAGTGGGATGTCTTGAGTTGAGAGGTGTGTACCGAATCCTATCATCGTTGTTGGAAGTTCCCCCGAGTTCTCCAGGAATGGTTGTAGCCGGTTGAGAACGATGTGCTCTAGGAGCTTTCCTATACACACGAAGTGAGGGAGATCGGTCGTAGGTTCTCAATGGCTGGTGGCCGCCCTGTCTTCGGTATCAGATAAACCTCGGCCATTTTGCAGTCCTTGGGAAGGTTTCCTTCCCTACATACCTTGTTAAGATGAGCGGTAAGCTCTAGTAGCGAGGGGTTGTCAAGATTGACAAGTGCCTTATTGGTGATTTAGTCAATTCCCGGGACTGTGTGGCTTCTCAAGCACATTATCACCGCTGTTGCTTCATGTAGATGAATGTCCTCATCTAGGAGCTCGTTTGGGGTGCCGGTGTTGGGTGGCAGGGGCTCCAATGACTGTGTGCGGAAGCAGCGGGCTTTGAGAGTCAAAAAGAGGTCCCCCTCGTTTCCTGGAAATTGGTGGATTACTCGGGCCATATTGTGGTGGGATTCCGTTTTGGTGCTGGCCGGGTTGATTAGGTACCTCGATCAATAACTTCCAGGCTACGCCGGATTTCCCATATGTGGAGCAAGCGAGTGTCGATGCACGGACTGTGGTGGATGTTTCAAGCATTTTGGTGTGCGCCTTCACATCCTGGTGAAGCTGAGTGATCCAGTCTTTTATTCACTGAAGCTGTTGGCTCCGTTCGTTTGTAGCTCTTTGTTCTCTTATCTCTGGCAGCTTGGTCCAATCCGTGAGGCAAGCAGTGCCTATCGTGGCTTTGTATTCGAGCCCATTGATAGTGGTGGCTAGCAGAGCGTGATCGCTACATACGTACTCTTCCAGATCCGTCCAGCAAGCTTGGGGGATATTTCTGGTGAGGCTTAAGTACTTGGTAGTACTTGGGTGCAGTTGGCCTGCAGATATAACATGATAAGTCAGCTGCAATAGAATATCACCCTAAACAACGCGCTCGTCGAACAATGAGCAGACTGTACCTTGACGAGATGCCGATAAGCTGGATGCGACAACACCGTTATTTAGGCTTAATTGTGGATGATCGCATCTCTTGGCGCCCTGCCGTTAAATGTGTACGACGCAAATCGCAATCCCTCCTCAGAGGAGCCCTGAACCAACCCTCGGGCTTGGTGAAATAACATAGTCCGCGGGTAGCATCCGCTGCAGTGAACATCTCAGCCAAGTTGTGCTGTCGTACGTGGTGCGTGGAGCTCGAAAGCGGAGCGCGAAGTCACCTTTCTCTCAAACGCTCTCGTTTCAACAGAAGCCATGATCCTCACTCTTTTATGTGTGGGCGTCCGCAGTCACGCGACCGCAAATTCGTGCAACATTGCAGCGAGCTGTTTCTTTAACGTCTCAGTACCTGCAGTGCCAAGGACTGCAACTGGCCCAAGAGAAGTTCACACGTTCACATGGAATCTTATGTGTTGGTATCCAATTATGATCAATGGCAATGCCATCCCATATGTGTCCCACCACAGATACCTCGGCGTTGTCATTGACCGCGTTGTTTCATATGGTTCAAGCTTGTGGCAATCATAAAGAAAAAAATAACTGGACTTGCTCATGTTTTTCGTTTTCTGGCCGGTATGAAATGGGGTCTATCTGAGCATTTACTGCTCCGACTGTACCAGGCTCTCTACGTCGACTACATTTAGTATTATAGCCTGCCAGTTTTATCAAGTAATAGTCGGTCATGTTTGCATACGCTGGAAAGTGCCCAGGCACAGATGCTGAGAACATGTCTAGGTGTTCCACGTTGCACCTCAACTTACGGAAGAATTGAGGAAGCTCGCGTCAGCCCTTTACCTGTCTATCTACGATGTGAACCTCTTCGAGTATTCCTGTGTCTGCTGTGCCATCATCGACGCCACCCCTTATCGACACTTCCTGACATACGCCGGGTTGCACTTTTTCAAGAGCCATTAAATGCCAAGAATCTGCCATACCACCATAATTTGCCAGTGCTGACCTTCCACGTATGCCCTCATGGGTGATGTCCAAAATACGGGTACGTCTATCTATTCCCAGAATTTCCAAAAAATCACGAATACCTACCATCGGCATCAGACATTTAACACTTGAATGTATGTCGAAACAATATGGCTCCTCGGTGAGTGTGTATACAGACGGATCGGTCTCGTCGTATGCATCTGGTGCGGTTTTCGTCGTGACTGCGCATCAAGTCCTTCGACGGTTTCGTCTGTGTAAGAAGACGACTCCAACATCTACGGAACTAGTTCACTATATTTCGCGACAGCCTCTTCAAGTATGGACAGTCTTCAGTGAGGCAAAATCGGCTCTGCAACTACTTAGTTTCAGTGAAAGAAAGCTCTTACAAAGTTTTGGCTCTTCAAACTGCCGAGCTCTACACTTAAGCGCAAGAGAACAGCCGCAACATTACATAGGAGTGGATTCCCAGCCACTGTGGTATACACGGCAACGAACTGGCCGATACCGAAGCGAGGAAAGCACTCGAAGAACCATAGTCACTGCTTGCTTGCAATTCCTTTTTCAAGAGCGGACTCCAACTGCCTTCTCTCAAGTGTCATCCGAAAAGCGACAGAAAAGCACTGGGACAATCCGGATAACCGACCCAGACGACTCCAGAGATTGGCCCCTACCATGAAATTTAGGCTAACACCGAAAATGTAACGCAGCTGTGCCATTCTTCTGCACAGACTAAAGCTGGGGGTAGCGCTTACGCGCGGGTACGTGCACGTCATACGACACACCGAGTCTCCAGACTGTGAGCTGTGCAATGTGAATCAGACCATGGCCGGTATTTTGTAGCGAGAAGGGAGGAATAAACATTTATTGCGGAACCAGCACTTTAAGATGGCCGCGCCTAAGCCTCCCATGAGTGGACGTCGAGGGCTTGCCTCGTCGCCGCCTCACGGGCGTGCTGGGTCGCCCAGGTTTGGTCGTCGAGGGCGGAGCTCCGCAGAGCCTCACGCAACCTCGACGAGGGGGTCGTGGTGTTAATTTGTGTGTACTGTGCTGGGCACTCCCACAGCATATGCGGAAGCGTAGCCGGGTTAGTGCCACAGCACCGGCAGTTGGGGGTATTGTAAACTTCAGTTAATATAAGGTGGAGGCAGGCGGGTGAAGGGTATGTATTTGTTTGTAGCAGACGCAGGGTGGTAGCCTGCGCCCGGCTGAACTTGGGGTGAGGTGGTGGGAAGGTTCGGCGACTAAGGTAAAATGCCTTAACGAGATCGTTATAAGTAGTCAGACAGTCCCTGGTGTCCAACTCGTCTCCAGTGTCTCCGGCGCGGTTGACTAGTCCTCGCGCAATGGAATGGGTGACCTCGTTGAGGTTGGGGAGGTGTGGGTGGACAGTGCCCGCGCGGGCCGGGATCCATGTCAGGGAGATCATGCTTTCTTTAGAGTGTGGTGCCTGGCGGAGTATACGAAGAGTTTGAGGAGAAATACGGCCTTTGCTGAAGTTAGTGACGGCTGAGCGAGAGTCACACACGATGCTGTAACAGGTGGGATCTAGAGTGGCCAGGGCGATGGCCACTTCTTCAGCCGTTTCGGCAGTGGGGGTAGTGACGCTGGAGGCGTGGTGTAGGACTCCATCGCGTGTGGCGACGGCCACAAATCGTGTACCATGGGAATATTGGGCTGCATCAACAAATGTAACGCCAGTAACACGAGCAAAGGCTTTTATGATTGCTCCGTCCCGAGCTTGGCGCCGGGCCCTGTTATATTCAGGGTGCATATTTCTAGGAATAGGGTCTGTGTGGATCCAGCTACGGATGTCAGTCGGGATCGATTGTTTGGGGCCCTGTTGCTGATGGTAAGTGAAGCCAAGCGTAGATAGATGCGTTATGCTTTATTCTATACTAGTCTTATCATCCACCGCTCACGGCCGGCTGATCCCGTTAATAACGTGAGTGGACCGTCGCTCCGACCACTGACAAAGCGCGAAAAGCGCGAAAAGGCATTAGCATCGGAAAGGCATCGCTACAAAATACCGGCCTATAGGTCATGTGATTTGTGACTGCCCTCAGTACGTGGAAGAGCGTCAAAAATTGAACAATGAGCTTACGCGCCTTGACAGCCCACCGTTGTCGAAGGATGTTATTTTAGGCCTTTGGCCAGACATTCAATCGAACTTTAAGGCCATTCAAGTGTTACTGGACTTTTTAAAAAGTACGGGCCTGGACAGTAGGCTTTGAGTATACCAAATTGCTTTCCATATGTTTTAATCCTCCTTCTCTCGTCATCGTCACCCATCATGCGCCTATTTCTTCCCTCTTTCAATCCCTGTTCTCCTTCCCCCAACGCAGAGTATCTGGCTAGAGGAAGTACCTCACGCCAGCCTCTCTGCATTTCGTATCATTAAACTTATCTCTCTCTTATTTCGTAATAAAGCACATTCCCAAACGCGGCTGCTATTGGTCGCCGCGGTCAGTTACACCGCGGCCGCCGCAGGGTGCCGCCACGAGTGTACTGGATAAGCGCACTGCGGCTCGCTGTGGCTTACGTTAAGCTCGTCGTAGGCATCAAAATCAAAAGTCGTGGCGTCTGCGTTAAAGGGTCCCTAAACCACCAGAGGTCGAAATATAGTTGTTGTGTTGCAATTGTGCACGAGTCTGCAACGAACACGTAGTCGCAAGAATTTTTCGAAATGGTGCCATAATAGTGGAGTTACACGCGGTTGATGATCGAAACAAGGCCCTCGCTCGTTTCGCTCTTTCCTTCGCTACGCTCCGTTCGTCGGCTGTTCTCTTCTCCTAACCAGTCTCTCCAAATGTCACGTAACATACGTCATCTCCAACGCGCTTTGCCAAAAAACTGTCCATTTCCGGTTAAGGCACGTCCACGCTAGCAGCAGAGATACGAAGGCGAACCGGCCTCCAGTGCCGTAGAATCTGTAGTACGTCTGCAGCGCGAGAGGTGTACAAAGTAGACGGCAGTTCGGCTGGCGCACCGCCCACCGTACGACCAACGGGTCAATCGACGACCGCGAAGCTGTGCGACTCCGCCACCGGCGACGCAACCATCGGCTACAGCTTCTGTTCCAAGCAAAATAATTTCCGTTAGATAAAGTGATGCCTATATTGTACATTTTATGTAAAACGATATCCTGTGTGAGACGTTAAACACGAAAGAGAGCTCCGATACTTGTCGAGCTCAGCTGCAGTGCACTGCTAGCGATGGCAGACGACCGGCTCGGCTGTGCTCGCATCGCAGCCGGCGGCGCGGCTAATATCAGCGTATTTTCTTGTTTGTGTACAATTATTGCGAAGAGCGACAACAATGGTAAGAAAATATTGCGGCTTGTGAGCGTCGGTGATTAATTCCGAAGCGCCGTCATGCAGCTTTAGCTTTGAACTGAACCGGAGGATCGAGGCCTAGTGCCGATTACGAGAAGACGGAACAGCGCTGAACAACAGGACGAAGGGAGAACACAGACAAAAAAAATTAAATTATGGGGTTTTACGTGCCAAAACCAGTTCTGATTATGAGGCACGCCGTAGTGGGAGACTCCGGAAATTTGGACCACCTGGGGTTCTTTAACGTGCACCTAAATCTAAGTACACGGGTGTTTTCCCATTTTGCCCCCATCGAAATGGGGCCGCCGTGGCCGGGATTCGATCCCGCGACCTCGTGCTCAGCAGCCCAACACCATAGCCACTGAGCAACCACGGCGGGTGAGAAAACAGACACAGCGTCCGTGTCTGTGCTCTCCTTTCGTCCTGTTCAGCGCTGTTTCGTCTTCTCTGAATCATGAACCAACCAACCCAAATGCGGGCCCTTCTAGTGACGATATCGGAGCCGTCGAGCGATCAGTGGCGGTGAGGCTGCAGGCTGTGCCAGTGTCCGCTCCTCAGTCGCTGATTGGCCACTTCGCTCTACGGCTGCCGCACAAATGGGTCCCGGTGCCATCCTCTCTACATACAGCAAGGAAATTTTGCCGTTCGCCAGCACAACTGCTGTCGAACGGCGGCTCGCGAACGGCAAACGGCGTGCGGCGAGTTGCCGTGCCGGTAACGTGGACGGGCCTTTACCGCGACTCCGCGCTTCCCGGCTAGCCGCTGTTGCTGCCGTGCCGACCCGTGCTCCTGCGAAGGATGCCGCTACGGACCCTGGGTTGCGCGCACGTCTAGAAAGGTCAAGGCTGTCCACAGTCCGACTCTGTTCGCGCAGCTAATCGGACCACTAAGCCCGACCCTGATGGAACGCGTGCGAATTGGCACTTGCGTTGCGGGCCGTAGTTACCGATTCGCAAGTGCGCACAAGCGAGCAACGCGACGAGGAAGAGCAGGGAGCGCGCGTACCTGCTAGCAGACTAACCGGAAGTCATAGCATCTTGTTTGACCAATCGACAGCGTCCGCCCCTTGTGACGACATCATCTGCACCTTGGTCACGTCATGACGACCGCTGCGGATACCGGAAAGGCCCGGAGAGGAGAACGGGGTTATTTTTTAACAGCGAAGCTGTTTAAGCCAGCCGTAATTTGTGGTGCGTAGCCGTGGTAGCCATAGCAACCCAGAGAAAAAGGAGGAGGAGACGCACGCGGTCTCCTCCTCGCCAGCTTCCTGCCTTCCCGAACCCTGCCTCTCTTCTCTCCGCGGCGCGTTGAGCCAGAAACAAAAAAAAAAAAAGAAGGAGGAAAAAGGAGACGCACGCAAAAAAAAAAAAAAAAAAAAAAAGGAGACACGCAAAAAAAAAAAAAAAAAAGACGGAAGCTTGCACAAGGCCGCGCAAAGCTGAACACAGCGAAGCTGGTCAATTGATTTTGAGCGGCTAGCCTCCAAAGCATTCGGCGTCGGCAAGCAGCATTGTTCTTGGTACTGTGTCAACCTTGGTTTGCCTCCCTGCGTTTGTGGCATGCCAGGAACGCTGTCGCTCGTTGGCTTTCACGCGTCGAGCGCTATTCACGCGAAATGCCGCGAAAGGGAAGGCACCTCCGAAAATGATCGCTCGAGAATACATTCCTACATGCGTAGTTAAGTTAAACCAAGTTGAGACCTAGCATCAACCAAGTTCATACCTAGCAGTAGCAGCCAGTAAGCTTCGCTGTGCCTAAGCTTTGCGCAAGTGAGTGCAAACTTGCCTGATTTTTATTTTGTATATATAGCGCGCCCACGGCGCTTTGCGCTGCCGCATTTGGCATTTGGCATTGTTGATCGTGATGGCATTCTGACCTCGATGCGCGTGTTTACTTGAAACGTTTAAAAACATCGGAAGTGGTTTAGGGGCCCTATAACATCCAAATTAAAACTTGAACTCCGCGCCACGGTGATATTTCGAAGGTGGATCGTTGTGGCCCCGCCCCACTCTGCCGTAGCATTCGCAGTGCAAGGCATTGAAGAAGGAACAGGACCACAGCGGAGGCAGTGTTTGATTGCCAATAACTCGGCTTCTGCTGAACTCATTGAAGTACTTTTTGCGGCAATGTATTTCTGAAATACCCTATTTTCCCTTCAAATGCCTTTCTACACTTCGATAAAGAGTGGTTCAGGGCCCCTTTAAGTATGTGGACGCCTTGGCTGCTATAGAGGTGCCGGCTGCGACCAAACAACGGCTCTGCAGGTGTACCAGTGACCTGTACTCTCAGGTAGACGACTGGTACACCTGCAGAGCCGTTATTTGGTCGCAGACGGCACTTCTAGCAGTCAAGGCGGCTACATACTTAAGGAGGGATTGCGATTTGCGTTGCGATTGCAATTTGCGCCACCCAAGAACATCTGGTTGCGAACTTCAGCGACCACCGTCTTCTCCAATTGAAAATGAAGTAGCTGCTTTAAAAAAACAAAAGCAAGAAGTGGTGATGCATTGATGGTGGTTATAGTCGCCCCTGCAACAGTAGTATAGTCAACCGACTTTTCCAGTGAAAAACATCCCGACAAACCCGGCACGGACCACCTGACGCTCACCCCTGCCGTCTCGCCCGTAATTGTCGCCACGTGGGGAAGAGGTTTAGCCCCCCCCCCCCCCCCCGCCAGGTGCTACCCAGGTGGCACCGATTTTGACTATTGTCTAGAGATACTGTATATGCTCCCTTTAGGGAGCCAGAGTTGCGCCACTGTTTTCCGCGCGCCGCTCGCTCCACCTCCAGTGATTCCAGCGCCACTATTCGCCGAGTGCCATCACGTGGTCAAAGGTGGTCAACTCCGCGGGTTCCGGCAGGCCAAGCGCACTTGACATTGGCACTGTTATTATTCTTGCTGCTGTTTCTTCGATGCTGCTGGTCGCGAGACGTGTGCTCGCAAGTGTATTCTCGGGTGAATTGTAGAATCAGTGTCACACGACACACCGACGGCTTTTTCAGTATGACGGGGTGTTGCGTGCCGAACTGTCGCAACCGCACCGAAAATAGTAAGGCATTTTTCGCGGTGCCACGGGCGAAATCTGCTACATGCGACGACTCCAGTGACTGGTTCCTGTGGGCCATGACTGGCTGACTCCGAAAAGATAGAATATGCGATGTAACTGTCATTGGTTCCATAAGAATGTCGTTCTTGTATTCATATGGATATCACCGCCTGTATCATATCAAGGCTCAGTCTGTGCGCGTGTCTAGAACAAGTGTTTGTTTTCATGTTTGTACCATTTCCACGTTCCCCGCAGGGGCGTCTGCGTCAGCAGGCGTTTGGTGAGCTGCGCCACCACGTACCCGAGCACACGAGGGTGGGATCCTCCCGCGTCTAACCGTGCGCGGCTTAGCTGTGTCCGGGGAAAAGGGGTTCCTGGGGGTTGAGCTCATGCCTTGTGTTTGGACCTTTAAGGCCCCTCGGCGGAGGCAACACACCCCTTTGGCCTCGGCTTCACGTAGCCGGCACCCCCGGGCTGACCCACCCGGGGGAAATCAGTAGTTGCCTTTTCCTGTCTCTCTCTGCCTCCAACCTTCGTCTTTCTCTCTCACTTTCCACCTCTCCTTCTCTTCGCTTCGTTTTACTTCCAATTTTCCAGGCAGCAAGGGTTAACCTGGTGTAATTTATCCAACCTTGGGTCTATTATAGTGGCTACGTACAGCTGGCGCCTGCGTCTCCTTCGGGTCTCGTAGCGTCCCCTTGTTGGGCTCGGTGGTGGGCAGCTGGCATAGCTACCGAAATTGTCGTTACATTTATGAATTTTTCGTCATTCCTCCAACTCCCTGATCGCCCTCATAAACGAGGGCGCAAGGAAGAAGTTTTGAAGGTTTTTGGCCGCCAAGTTGATAATTTTCCAAGATTTCATGTCATACATTCTGAGAAAGCAGAAAAGTCAGCAAGAATCGTCTCACCTTTCCTGGTTGCGAAATCATTGATGGAAGCTTTTGGCCCAGGCTACAAAGTTTCCAACTTGGCAAGCGGTGATCTACTGCTTGAACTCCGTGATAAAATTCAATATGAAAGCTACCTAATCTTTTGTCTTTCGGGGTCATTCCAGTGAGTGTCACCCCACACCGTTCTATGAACACTATTCGTGGTGTCATCTCCGAGGACGATCTAATGGAGCTAACTGAGACTGAACTTTTGGAGGGATGGAGTGACCAGAATGTCATCAATGTGAAAAGAATTAAGATGAGGCGTGATCGTAAAGAGATTCAAACCAAGCATCTAATCCTAACATTCGGCTCAAGTGTGCTTCCCGAGATTATCGAGACAGGCTATGTAAAGATCCGAGGCAGGACTTATATCCCAAATCCCCTCCGCTGCTTCAAATGCCAGAGGTTTGGCCAATGTTCTCAGAACTGCCGAGGCCGAATAACCTGTACCAAATGTGCCGATGAACAGCGATCTGAAAATTGTGAGAACGCGCCACACTGTGTGAATTGTGATGGGCAGCACCCCGCATACTCGCGATCGTGCCCATCCTGGAAAAAAGAAAAAGAAATCATGCAATCAAAGTGAAGGAAAACATATCGTTCAAAGAGGCACGCAGGCGGGTAGTGTACCTGCCAAAGAATACCTTTGCCGAAGTGGCGCGTAAGGGGGCAGCGCCACAACGGCCTCCGGCGGCTGTCCGGCCCGCACACAGTGAGCCAGCGGTGACGCCATCCGCCCCCTCGGCAGCTGCAGCTAGCGCTGCGCCGCCATCACAGAAGAAGGGGCCGTCGACCTCCGGGCTGCTGGCCTCAAAGTCTCGTCTCTTGAGACGAGGTCTCCACGTCCAACACAGCGCTTGCAAGAGCGCGTGTCCAGCGCCGTGCAAGAGGCGATGGACACAACAACCAGCCAGACGACGCCATCAGCGCCTAGGGAGCGGCGAGATTCTCGCGATCGCTCCAGAAAAGAAAAATCCCGCATCACAGGGCCCGACAAAGGCTCTGTGAACAGATTTGCATTCCCTGAACACACAGCACAAACTCCTCTTTCATTATGAACATGCAAATATTACAATGAAACATTAGGGGTCTCCTTCGTAACCTTGACGATGTCAAAGAGCTTCTTCTTAAACACAGTCCGAGGGTGCTGTGTGCCCAGGAGACGCATCTCAAAGCAAAAAACACAAACTTTTTAAGGCAAGATGCCATTTTTCGAAAGGACCTCAACGACGCTATCGCCTCGTCGGGTGGTGTCGCTATAATAGTCGATAAAGGTGTTGCCTGTCGGCAATTAAACCTCCGAACTTCCCTTGAGGCAGTTGCTGTCCGAGCGGTACTGTTCGGTAAGCTATCACAATTAGTTCGATTTACGTCCCTCCTTGTTATCAACTTTCCAAGACACAGTTTCAAAGCTTCATTGATGAACTTCCTCCCCCATACATAGTTGTTGGTGATGTAAACGCTCATAGCCCCTTATGGGGCGACTCTCGTTTAGATGCGCGAGGACGCCTTATAGAAAATTTTCTATTTTCTTCAGGCGCATCTATACTTAACAAGAAAAAGCCAACTTATTACAGCGTTACACATAACACATACTCAGCCATTGATTTAAGTATAGTATCGAGTACTCTAATTCCGTATTTGGAGTGGTCTGTTCTGAGGAACCCCTTTGGGAGCGACCATTTCCCAATTATACTAAACTTAACGAAACAAGATACATGCTTGCCACATTTTCCTCGATGGGAGATGGACTCGGCCGACTGGGAAATGTTCCAAGAGCTTACGTATTTAGACAGAGATGAAATAGCTGTTTTTAATGTAGAAGACGCTGTTGCATGCCTAACGGGTTTCATTATTGGCGCTGCAGCTAAATGTATTAAGGAAACTAGCGGACTAGCTAATAAGCGTCGCATCCCATGGTGGGACGACGAATGTCGGAAAGCGCGCAAAGATCAAAACAAAGCTTGGAGACGGCTTCGCAATTTTCTAACCCCTGAAAACCTCCTTAATTTCAAACAGATCAAATCACAAGGCAAGAGAACACGTCGACGTGCAAAGAGGGAAAGTTGGGATAGGTACATCTCCAGTATAAATTCGTACACCGATGAAAGAAAAGTCTGGAATCGGGTAAATAAACTAACAGGTCGGGAGTCACATCCCCTACCCTTAGTAAGTATACAACGTGATAGCCTGGAAGATCAGGCGGATTGTCTAGGCGAACATTTTGAATATGTCTCAAGTGCATCGCACTACACCGAAACATTTTTGAGATTCAAAGAACGCGAAGAGCGGCGACCCCTAAATCTCAAAGGTTCTTCAAGTGGGGCTTACAATTGCCCATTTACCTCAGCTGAACTTAAGGCATCTCTAGCTTGTTGCAACAACTCGGCGCCAGGGGGCGATCGTATCATGTACGAAATAAAGTCCCTATATAAGAAAAGTACCGCCATCCTTTGATAAACGCCGCTTCTCTCTCTCCTGTATCTCCGATTGGACGATGATAGCACGCGCTTTTCACTTCTTTATATTTTCTTTTTTTCCGCCTCAGAGCCATGTTGCAAGTCCTCTGCGCAGCCGCAGTCGCCGGCGGCGGCGCGCGCCCGGCCTGAAAGCTTTAACGTGGACTTTCTAGGTGTGCCACCGTCGACTTGGCTTTCGCAAGCAAAAAGTAAAGAAAAAAGCAAGCGCTTTAGGAGAGGAGGCGGCGGAGGAAAGAGTAGATGGCGGTACTTTTCTTATATAGGTACTTTAGTACGAAATGATTATTTACTTACACCCCGAAACACTGAAAACACTCTTGTCTCTTTTTAATGCCATGTGGGCGGCTGGCTGTATTCCGTCCTCATGGAAAGAAGCCATAGTCATCCCGATACTTAAACAAGGCAAAGACCCGTCCTTAGCCAGCAGCTACAGGCCAATAGCTCTAGCAAGCTGCCTGTGCAAGCTGTATGAAAAAATGATAAACCGGCGCCTAATATGCTTCCTAGAAAATAACAAAATACTGTACACCTTCCAGTGTGGTTTTCGAGAAGGTATGTCTACAACAGACCACCTTGTTCTCATTGAGGCATATATTAGAGATGCTTTCATACATAAACAGTTTTGTTTGTCTGTATTTCTAGACCTAGAGAAAGCTTACGACACGACATGGCGCTACGGCATTCTCCGAGATCTCTCTGCGATGGGTGTCTGTGGCAACATGTTAAACACAATCGAAAGTTACCTATCTAATCGCACATTCCGCGTAAGAGTGGGTAATGCTTTTTCTGTGTCATTCACCCAAGAGACCGGCGTGCCACAAGGGGGCGTGCTTAGTTGCACACTATTTATTGTAAAAATGAATTCCCTGCACACAGTCATCCCACGCACTATGTTTTATTCTGTTTATGTCGACGATGGGCAAATAGCCTTCAAGTCATGCAATATTGCCACCTGCGAACGACAAGTGCAGCTTGGAATAAACAGATTGTCCAAATGGGAAGATGAGAACTGTTTTAAAGTAAACGCCCAGAAGAGCACTTGCGTACTCTTTACTAACAAGAGAGGCGTAACGCCAGTCCCAAGTATTCAAATCAAAGGAGATGCGCTCTCTGTGAGCAGCGAGCATAAGTTTCTATGCATTATTTTAGATTCAAAGCTCACATTTATTCCTCATATTAAGTACCTGAGGGCAAAATGTCGGAAGACAATGAACCTTTTAAAGCTTCTGTCACGTACGACTTGATCGAACGAGTGATCGAAAGTGTCTGCTTAACCTGTATAAAAGTCTTGTCCACTCACGCCTTGATTACGGAGCTATAGTTTATAATTCCGCAACGCCAAGTGCATTAAAAATACTAGACGCCGTTCACCCTCTGGGTATCCGCCTCGCGACAGGTGCTTTCCGAACACGTCCGATCCAGAGCCTCTATGTAGAGTCGAATCAGTGGTCACTCATTCTGCAGCGTTCATATAGCAGTTTCACATATTTTCTGAGCATACGCGCAAACACTGAACATCCTTCTTATTCAACTATAAATGACCTGACCGCTGCCACACTCTTCCATAATCGACCGGCAGCGAGAAAGCCCTTCTCTTGGCGCGTGAGGAACCTCAGTGGGGAAATGGGTGTTCCAGTTCTTGCAAATTGTCTTATGGCTCCAGCAAAACTGTTACCACCGTGGCAGTGGCAACTCATAGATCGTGATACACCGTTTGTAAAGGTCACGAAAAACGCACCAGAAGCACACATTAAAATGCATTTCCTAGAGCTTCAATCCAAGTACTCGTGCACAGAGTTTTACACAGACGCTTCTAGGTCACATGCCGGCGTGTCGTATGCCGCCGTCGGCCCATCCTTCTCAGAATCCGGTGTACTGCACCCGGAAGCGAGTATATTCACGGCTGAGGCCTATGCACTATTGTCGGCCGTGAATCATATAAGGAAATCAAAACTTCAAAAATCAATTATATTTACAGACTCCCTAAGCGTCGTGAAAGCCCTGATGTCACTCTGCAAAACACAATAATCCTGTTCTAACTGAGCTCTATTTCACCCTATGCAGAGCGCATATATCAAACCGGCATGTCATTATATTCTGGGTTCCGGGTCATAGAGGCATTGAGGGTAATGTGCGGGCCGACCAAATAGCCACATCTCAGCTATATCGCACGCTACTAATCATATAGTTGATGTTCCTTCAACAGATCTGAAGCCTTTTTTGCAAAGGAAACTGCGAGGCCACTGGAAGCGCTTCTGGGACGCTGAAACAGATAATAAGCTTCATTTGATAAAACCACAGTTAGGTTTCTGGCCCCCCTTAACGAAAACACGACGAACTGATGTCCTGTTCTGTCGTCTCAGAATAGGACATACATATGGCACCCACAATTTTTTGCTTACTGGTGATGAACCACCAACCTGTGGTAGATGTGGTGAGAGGCTGACCGTCCTCCATGTTCACGTGGAGTGTAGGGAAGCCGAAACAGAGAGAAAGAAATATTTTCCACAAGCGTACCGATATCATGTCCCTCTTCACCCCATTATTTTTCTTGGTGAAGAACCGCTTTTTAATGCCAAAGCAGTCGTCGATTTCTTGAACGATGTGGTCCTGCATGTTATTAACCCAACTAGTTCGTAGCGCAACCTCACTCCAGAGGATGCCACTGTGATAGTAGTTTTTTATAGCACATGCCTCCAGGCCCTTGTGCTTCAAGGGCTCTGTTTAGGCAGTAGTGCTTCGTGCCAATTACTGCATCCTAAATATTTTAAATATCGTGTCATTCTTTCTCAATGCATTTTTCATTTCATAGTACACCTCATTAGTCATTGCCATGATTTTAGTACATGTATTTATGCACTTTACAGCGATTATTTTTAGGCCCTTTTACAGCCACACCTCATCTACTTCTCAGAATTCATCGCTCCACTGCAAACTCACAAACACTGGCATGGCGCTCTTTGGCCATACTTGGCCCTTGCGCCATTAAACACCATACATCATCATCATCATCATCATTTCCACGTTCGGGTGAAGTGTGAAAATTGCTTTGTTTTCTGGCACGGACTGGAAGTTTATTAAAATAATTGCAGGGTGACGGTAACGGCTAGCAACGTTGTATTATCAAGCGTTGCCGTATGGCCGGTCTCGTTCACTTCTCATAGTGATAGGTAGGGTTATCGCTTCATTGCGTTTCAACTGTTAGTTGGCTTTTGAACACTGCGATTCGTTAGTATGCTTTTGTTTTTGTTTATTTGACGTCACTGCGTTGGGAAACAGAAATTGCAATAAAATGCACCTTATTGCCTGGCTCATTGGCAATTTTCAATAGGCAATTACCAATGAGCACCAAGGAAATTCGTGGTCATTCTAATTCGCATTATCAGCTGGAATCTCAGCATGTGTATAAAACCACATTTAACCTAGCCTTGGCACATGGCTATGGCATCGTTTCGGCAAAGCAGCTATACTCGCATGCTCCTGACAAAACGATATAAAGATTGCAGTGTGTTCAACAAGCAAAAAATAAAAGCGTGGTTTGTTTTTATCTAACCGCGGCACAGCAGAAGTTGCAGAATTTATTGTACCCAGAAGAACTTTACACGTAGAATAAATACGTAATTCATGCATCCTTAGTCAGCGCGTGTGTCGGCTATATGAGACTCAAAACACATATAAATTTGTCCGCGACGTGCAAAACGCGACAAGGATACTATACTGGATTGATTAGAACCAACTTAGTGGTGCAGCGCAATGCAAATAATTTCAGACTGCACGCGAGCAATTTAGGAATTGCTCACGTCATTCTCCTGAATTCAGCTTTCATACCTTGAACATAAGGAATGTTGGACGCGACAACGCTCGTTGAATCGCGCGTTCAAATTTTCAGCTGTCACGGCCCGTGATCGCATGCATGTACGCCTACCTGTAATACTGGTGTCACACGGCCACTTTCTATCGCTATCGAGCCCTATCCGGGTGAAAATACTCGACTGCGATTGGCTTCCTCCCACAGTCAGCGCAAATGAGCCAATCGCGACCGAGAAATTTTACCTCGATCTGGCTCGATCGCGATAGAAAGTGTGAAGATGGAAAGTGGTATATTATAAGAAACCGGTGTGTATGTTGGTCACACGCTGTATTTTGAGCAATGATTGCATACTAAGGCACGTAAGCTTAAAATCCAAGCCAGTAAACGTGAGGTGAGCAATCGAGTTTTACTCGCAACATGACAAAGAATATAAAGAAATCAAAAAAAAAAAAAAAAACCTTTACTGGCAGTGCCGCGCAAGCGCGGCTCTTCGCGTACGGAGAGTGGCTTTCCCGCACAACATTTGAACCCAAGATGGCGTACCTTGGCGCAACTCTGGCTCCCTAAAGGGAGCCTATACAGTGACTCTACTATTGTCGTTCCGGTGGGTCGCGAGAGCTGGGCAAAGGGTATAACAAAAGGCGCGCGCCGAAATGGGGGGTCCCGTACGTGGCTTGCGAGAGGGCTCTCTTTTGTCTCTTAAAGTAGCGAGCCGCCCATATGCCGCACCTACGCGCTGCTTCAGCTCACGTTTTTCTAAGATGTATCAGTAATCTACACCCTGCAAACGTCAATCAAACGTCTTTACAAAACACAGTGGTATGCAAGGCATCATGTTGCGGGCATGCATGGGCAGGGCACCATCAGGAAGCGAAGCCTCTAACTACATAGAGTAAATAAAACAAGCAGTGACCACATATTATTTACTGGAACATTAAGGCAGAACGACAAGCAAGGATGAGAAACGGCGCTAGAAAGCAAGCGTTTGAAGCGAAGGTAGGAAATAGCCCAAAAGTAGCCAAGCGTCTACAACCAAAACTCCCGCCGACGGGCGACCGACGGAAGCCAACCTCTGTGCTGTGGTCCGCTTGGTCCACGCTCTCCGCCGCGCCTTACGACTTCCGGTGGCGGCTGTTCGCTGGGCGGCGAATATCTGGAGCGAGTGGAACGGCGGCGAACAGACAGTTTTTTGACGTCAGGCGGCGGGCGGCCGTCGCCGAGCGGCCGCCGCTGAAAGTTCGTAGCTTTTTCACTCCATGGAGGTTGGCCTTAACTCACTCGAGTTCTTAGAGGCACGAGCGAGAAACGCGAGTCGGAGGATTAAAGTGACACTAAAGACAAAAATAATGTGAACTATATTAGTGCAATACCCTTCTACAGTAGCCCCCCCCCCCCCCCCCCAAAAAAAAAATAAATAAAAATAACCACTTTGGCGGTGGCTGCTCAGGCCTAGTAAGTTTTCTATTGGTAAAGATGGGACTACATTGCATACTAAAAGCGCCAAATGCAAAACAGTTTCCATAACTTTTACGCAACCACAACGCCCTAAATATATACGAAAACGCCTTTCGAAATGTCTTGCGTCTCACAAATGCACAGGCGCTCGGCTTTTGTCGTGAAGCTCAAGAAGTGGAACTTTGACCTTCCTTTTCTCATTTAATAAGCAGCCTCTTACCGCAAAATCAGCGAGAATAGCGTTTTTGAAGGAACACCTTATAAGTTTAAACTAATTTAGTGTTTCCCTAATAGCGTCCCTTTAAAGAGGCCAGTGCGAAGGCACCGAATTCATCACGCGAGAGTTTTGTACGTGCACACGCTGCTTAAATGAGTGACAATAGGAAACGCTGTTGCGTTTACTTTCCTCGGTTGCCCCCCTCCGGCCTCATTTGAGCATGGCGAAATAAACCTGCCCTCCTCCTCCTCCAACTCCTGCATCTCTCTCTCTCCCCCATTACTGAAATGACAAAACGGCTGGGCGGTCATTAGAGGCCATCAGCTGTGTTAGAACATTACAACGCCCATTACTTTATCACAAAGCGGTGTCAAAACGCTCACCTCTTCGGCTCTTTCAAGAAACGAAATTAAGGAAGCGTTGCCCCACGGGAAGGAGTTTTCGCAACCGCGACCACGATATTATATACCTCTACGCTACATAAAAGGTTGGTGGCCACCGCTGCCGCGTATACGCAATGATTGCGCGTTACGATGCCGGTAGAATAACGTCGTGGATTAAGGAAGTGGGAACGACCGCAAGTAAAGGAAAGCAAATTATGATGAAGATGACCATACAGAACAAAATTGTAACAAAGGTGAGAGTTCTGCCCCTAGGGCAAGAGAAAAGAGACATTAAAATAAGAACGACATTTCGAGGTGAATAAAATAAAGCGTGAATCATTAGTGCAATAAATTGTCGATATGAGCCGGTGGAAGGCGACGACGCGGACAGGCTAACGAGAGCATATTTCATCGCAGCGCGAAGTCATCGCAGAAGATGTTTTGTTTCAAGAGTACGCGGTATTTTTCTCTTTTTTTATTTACCGACCGCATTTTTCTTTGTGTTAGTCCCTTATTATGCGCCTGCCGTTGAGCCATCGCGTGTGACCACAACCTTTAATTTCATTTGCTCGTTTCATGAATAATCAGATCTCGGAGTGTGAAAAGATGCGCGATCTCCTTTTTTGTGCCTTTCAAATTACTGTCTGCCTCGTTGCAGATCACGAATGAGCAGGCATAGTCGGCGTCAATAGTTTACGAGGCATGAGTAGCGCACGAAATTGTTGATTTTACGAGGAGCTTGTGACAGCAACAAGTAAAAGCGCGCAACAGCATGTTATATACGCATATACGCATAGATTGGATATCTAGATATCAGGTTGCATGCCCAGAGTGCGGAAATATTAAGCTTTTTTTCTCAGTTTCCAGGTGGAGCACTTGTAGGTGGCAACCATCTTTTGCAGGGGCTGCGGGGACTGCCGTATACGAACGGCATTGGTAGGCGCTCAGACTGTTCTCATAGCACGCTTGCCGCAAGCGTTCGCTTGGCTGACTTTGTTGTCAGCTGCCGTATCACAAACCCGCTGCTCCTGCACGGGCCGGCACACCAGATGACGACGGAGGTTGAGATTAAGTGTGATTGATCTAAACGAAGCTGTAAGAGTAAAGGACACGAGGAAGGCATTCGCGCACGTACTGCAAAAGGTAAAGAAAGCCGCGTCATACCATAGTGAAGCGTGAAAAAAAAAAAAAAAAGCGACGCCGACCAAGGTGGCTTCGGTCCCCATTTACGCTTCGCTCCCCATTCTGAAGCCTTGTTCATAATCAAGGAGAAACAGGAAGGGCGCGAGATTATATGCGGTTGATGGACACGGGTGCAAGCACAGATCGGATTAATATTTCCGTCGTTCCAGTTCAATGTTCGCGCAGGTGTCTGTATAGGTATAGCGACTCGAGATAGAGGCCCTGATTCAAGCTTCTCTTGCGAACGCGCCTTCTCTTGCGAAGACACGTTCACGCTCGCACCTTGTCACGTGCTCCTTGACGCGTGTTAGGTGTTTAATACTTTCTTCATCTTGATCGGCGCGTGTTTTGTTTCAGGCATGACTCTTCCCGACCAGACGAGATTTTCAACTTCGATAGTGAAGCGTGTTTTATCCTTGTCACGCAGGTCCTCGCTGGTCATCCGCTGGTCACACGCCTAGAAAGGAAAAAAAAAAGAAAATTAAGACCGAAAGAAAAAGTCTGCGAATGAAAAAGCAACGTTATAAATAGAATATTACGCTACGAGAGGTGTAGGGTGTAGGTAGGGCGGGGACGCTTTTGACCCTGTGGTGACAGGGTGAGAGTTTTGGTTGCCAACTGCGGACACCTATGACCTTTAGATTTAGTTTTTTCGTTTTAAAGATAACAATCACCCCTCTCTTCTCACACGCACGGAGGCACACGCTCTGCTTACCTGCATGGCACGCTTAAGCGCGCCGACAGCGTCCTGTCGCCCTCGCTTATACCTGTCCTGGTGAGCGAGGGGATAATCACAGAAATCAGAGCAATTAGAGCAATTAGCTCGCTCAACGTTCCCCTTTTGCTCTTGGCAGATGCACTTTCTATGGTGCAAAATCCCCATTAGAGTCCTTAATGCATCGGGCAATTTGTAGATGAAAGGAAAAAAAAAACATGCGCACACATTCAGTGCTGCTTATTCTAGACACGTTTGCATCATTTATATTGTTGTTTTAGATTTAGGCGGAAGTGGTGGTGATGGTGCTGTGTTTTCGGTGGTCCTTTTTTTCATAGAGGTGCGAGTAATTCGAGCGTGCCGTCACCTCATGTAATCGTTGATCTTTTTTTTTTTTTCAGGGGAAGGAGGGCGGTGGGGGTGCTTGCCAGGGGGGTAGTTAGACATTTATCTGTTATGTTACCTTGCACGCTAATGATGCACTCCAACGTGTTTGATTCGCCACGTATAAACGAGATCAAAATCATTACAACGTGCATGAAAACAGAAAATACGTGAAGTGTAGCATATGTGAGAGAACCATACAGCTGTGCTGGCACTTCTGCTACGATAATTATAATTTGCGCTGTGGAAAATTTCATTCAGGCGAATCCACGACAAAGATATACAGGGGAATATTACTTACAGAAAGCGAGAGAAGTTGTCCTGAGCTATAGCTTGCTCTGGTCTGCTACTCTGCACACTTTGCAACTATCCTGAACATACCTACGTGGTCTTATAGGATGCAATAGGATAATATATAAGAGACCCCTCATGTAATGTACCGTTCTGGGACCTTTGATGTATCACGAATGAATAAATAAATAAAAAAAATAAATAAGCGGCTGTGCTTTTGTGCCGAGATGAGTAAATGCAGCGTACGGTAGTTTCGCCTTGTCTTGGGGTTGATGAGCGTTGGGAAGCGGGAATTATCGCATTAGAGAGTTTTAGCGTATCCGGGATTCGGGTAAACGCAAGCGAACGGGGTTGCCGGATGAACGGAGGCGCAAACGTGAACGGGCTGCACGGTGCAGTCACCTGGTGGCGCAGAGCTCGATCGGACAAACACACAGCTAATATTACAGCAATCAAGTGTATTTTTCTTTGCTGCTTGTGTAAATTAGCGGCCGCAACACGATTACACCGCTGCCGAGAATTTAAACGAGCGGTGTAACGGAAGCCGCGGTGTATAAGGCGATGCTTTTGTATAGTGCAAACACCGTAAGTGATTGCAGAAGCTGAAAGTACGTCATGAAAGTCATGCGTCATTTCGTTTTTTCATGTGCGTCTCTGCGCATATCTGTGGTTTGCTACTGCTTTTTGTCGATCAAGTGAAACAATGGCGCCCACAATTCAGCGGCGACACCATTGCTACGCTGTTGGGTGCTATAACGTGCGGAGAAAGACAGCCGATGTGGTCTCGAACTGTTGCAAAGCAGACGACACAGAGGTGGCCTCTCAGTTACTGACGTCACACAGCCTTACCCAAATCTCGGTTGCTGTCGGTCGGAGAAGTTGAGAGGCAGCGATTTGCAATTGCAATTTCTGGCTAAAATGTGCGCTGAGAGCCCTGTTTCTTTGTTTTTTATAACCATATTGGGTCTTCTACTGTCATTTACAAATATAAACTGAGAACTGTTGACCGACTGTTATAAACTGAGAACTGTTGGGCGACCCCCCTTCATTCACATAAACGGGGGTCACCCCTTTATGTGAATGAAGGTTTTCGTTTGAAATGGCAATATATGTTCCCTTTTCCATCGGCAAGTCCCGGCTGAATGAGTTTTCGGAAGTACTTATAAGGTGTATTTAGAGACTTCCGCTTAGCATGAGAGTATGGGTCGTGCAAGAACCGCTCCATTGCCACTATATATATATCAAGGATGGAAGGTATGAGAGGTTTCATATACCACAAAGATAATGCTATGAAGCATCACAAGTTGAAGTTGTGGACACGTTGCATCGATTTCCAATGACCAGCATGCGCCTTACTTATCCTATAAAAATAAGCTTTTCCAGTCCTCGTGATATACCGACAATGGCGGACATAACAACCCCGTAAGGAAAGATCTCCGCGTTTTTGTTCTTGTGTGCCACACGACCGGACTGAGAAGCAGTGCGTCGAGGTCCCCGCTGATGACGTGCGCCATCGTGCCGTGCGCAGCTAGGCCTACGTTTCTGAAGTAGCCTCGGTATAGCAGTCTGAAAGGCAGTTCCCAGCGAACAGACAAAAGAAAAGTGGTAGCACGGGCGATGGTAATACCACCCCGACGGAGGCGTGTCGGCAAACTAATGCACGGAAGGGCGCCTTCCCTCTCCCTGGAGCCCGCCGATAGGAGGAGCCAAGCGGTTAACACGCGGCGCCTTGCAAAATGGATTAGATTGAGCTGGTGGATTAGGTGGAGAATTTCGGTGCATTTGCTCTCTGCTACTCCATTTCACTTCTATACAGACTATGCGGAGCTATGAGTGATGAAAGTCGCTTTTGAAAAAATGCTGGCGCACTTAGAAGAAACTTAAAAAGAAATACATAGGGGAGGATGCACTGTCACGCTTAAGCGGGGGGTCGCTTAATCACACTTAATCACGAGACAAAGCTTTACCGCCCTACGATGGAAAGTTAGGCAAGGTGTTATGCGTTCGCGGTGACAAAGATTTCGCGTATGAGCGACAGACGAAAACAAAGAAGCACAGGGCATCACAAGCTCTAAATCGCTGCCAATTGGTTTACACAAAAAACGGAGGAACTGTATTAGGAAAGCAAGAATTGTTAAACATAAATCCGCCAGCATTCACATATCAGATGACACATCCACAGCGGACACGAATAAATAAAAAGCTGATAAAATAAGCGATTCTTTTTCCGACACCACATCGGTGAATGGCTCACGCAAGCGTCGCCATATCTATACTGATGCAGCAGGCTTCTGGTCTTCCTGGTCTACTGCGCTATATGGCTGAAAATCATCATCGTTGTGTGAAACCGTGGTTTGCACATGAAATCTACGTAGTCTCTCCTTTACCGTGACTGCGCAGGGGAAATTGTCTCTCTATATATTCTCACTCCTCGTTGACGGCTCGGGAGCTTGTGTGAGTACACAGCTTTCGGAACGTGATGCTCGCAACTTTCCCTAATAGCTTCCGTGAGGGAGGCTTGGACTATGTTCCCCATCGTATGTATTGAGCTGGAAAATCAGGTGCCCTTGGAGAAACATTTATTGACCTCTTCGCTGAGGCTTTCCAAGTATCTTTACACACATTAGCGGGGTAATGAGTCTGCAGGTTTCATTTACAACCAGTTTCTGAACTCCGCATCCTGAGCAACAACTCCCTTGATAACAACAGCAATTACGGGCGACAGCGTGGGCTTGCGCTTTCCAACATGGAGTGACGCCAGAGCCCTACCTTGGCAAGCCTGTAAAGCATTGCAGCTAGTTTACGCGATGAAAGCAATCGAGAGCACAGAGGAAAGAATTTTATTTATGAATGCCGACCTCATAGCATCGCAGAATAGAGCGAGAAGAACACTGCTGCAGTTTAAAGACAAGTTACAGATCTGCACGAACCGCTTTAACCTGAATTGCTGTTGATTGTGTTGCATGTTATCCTGCGATAGCGAGCGGTGACCGTGACCGGTTTGGATCGTGTCTAAAATAGTGGTGCTATCACGTGGTTGCTTTTGTATTTCGCGGGCTTTATTTAAATGCAAGTGCAAGAAGCTCCATCAATGGTGCTTAGTTGCATACACTTCAGTCGGCCATTTTTAAATCTGATCTACAACTTTCGTATTGGCACTTTCTTGGTGAAGCCAATACTAAAAAAGTTAGGCAATTAGCCTATACTAATTAATTGACTTTGCAAAAGCGAAAAAAAAAATACCGCAGACTAGATCACCCGATCCCCAACGCCACATTGTTGGTTTAAGCCTCCTAGCACAGTCAGTCGTTTTTAAAACATTGGCTACTTTTAGCTGGGAACTTCATGCAGTGTCGTGAAGCAAACTTTCTCAATAATTAAACACATTTTTACTGGTGCTCCGCAAATAAATATATTATTTTGAGTATCTTTTGGGCATTTATTTAATGTGCCGATTCAATCAATCGCATAGAAAAATTGGCATTTTGGAAACTTTTTTTTTTCAGAAATAACACTGCTGGTAAAGAGTTAAATGTTATTGGCACAGCGTACTGTTTCATAAGACACCTGAGCGTAAAGCTACCTGCTCGTGCATTAGTGAACTCAACTGTTGGCCTCAAGTAGGAAGACAATGTCTGTTGTGTTACTGTACAAAATTTCCCTCCTAATTTTTTTTGTCGTACTTGTAATCCCCCTGGTCTTTTTGTTTCCATCCATTGCACCCAATTTACCGTCTGTCACGTGAGCAACAGCATGCGCGCAAGCGTCATCTATGCCGACAAAGCAAGGCGGTGCGCGAAAGCGCATCGAGCGTCCGGGTAACTGCCATTGCTTAGGAATTGTGAACGTTAAAGCGTGTTATATGATAGCACGCTAGCGATGAAGTAACGAAGATTGGGCATGTCATTGTTCCATTTCGAAGTGTGCGGTAACAACACGGTTGGTGGAATCTTTCTTTTGAAATCATTATTGGGGGCTGGCACGCACGCCAAGCCCCACTACCAAAATTCCATGCCCCATGCTATCCCAGTTTGGAAAGTAGGCGTACTTCAGCCAACCGGAGTGAAATGGCAGGCCTCGGCACGGGGCTCCGGCCTGGCTGTTTAAGAGAAGTTTATTTCAACAAACTGATTCATGAAAATACTTGTGAACTTGGCTTCAAGTACAAGGAAACATTCAAATACTAATAACAATAGCACATACCATCAACTCAACAGGGCACATTATGAAGAAAAAGAAGAACACACTAAGCTGACATACAAGTACCTCTCTCACCAGGAAACAAACAATATAATAGCCACGGACGCTTCAATGTTAAACGAAAAGGCTGGCGTAGGCATCTTTTCTCCTTCTCTTAGTTGGTCCTTTTCTATTCGCCTTCCGGATTACACGACTATTTTCATAGCAGAATTATTGGCGATTGTTTTAGCACTGCGCAAACTACCCCCGAATCAATTATCAGCTGTCGTAGTAACAGACTCTCGGTCGGTATGTGTGTCGCTTTCCTCGGCAACGAATTCAACTATCTTAAATGTGTTTCAAAATTTAATCCCTACAACGTTACAAAAAATTAATTTACTCTGGGTTCCTGGACACTGCGGTTTATACATAAACGAAATGGCAGATTTATTAGCCAGAACATCTTTAAATGGACCTGTGCTTCATATTTTACCGGATACAGCTTACGTCACTGCATCGAGATTCAGAACGTTTAGCCTACGAAATGACTTAATCAAATTATCGCTGATCCCATCTACAGACTTTCAGCATCTCGGTTTTGGCTGGAATAATCAGTGGTGCCCTTCTCGGCAGTTAGAAGTTACATTCTCCAAATTACGCTGTCGCATCCCGGAATTGAATTTCTATTTACACAGAGCTGGTCTGACGATGTCCCCTCTGTGCCAAAATTGTAAGGAAATTGAAACAATAGACCACTACTTTTTATCATGCCGACGTTATTCAAACCAGAGAACGAAATTACTCGAAGCTCCACTCTGCAAAATTGGATTAAGATTAAGTACACCAGTATTATTATCATTTGGGGCCTCCACCCTCGGCTATTGTCACAGAGACGTTTGTTGCGCAGTCTTTCAATTTTTAACAGAAACAAGACGATTACCCTGTTAATTATAGTAACCTTATTTTACCTATCAGATCAGTATTCATTTCACTGAAATTTGTTTCTCCAAATTCGTTAGTAACATTGTATTTTTTCTGACCTTGATAATAACTATATTTTTCACCTTTCGGTTAGTCTGACTGCTCGTTGGCACAATACTCTAGGTATACAAAATTTTCTTTGTTTTTGTTTGTGCCTTCTTTACTTTGCGTATCTCATTGTCAAAAAGAATTTTTTTTTTAGCTACCTACTGCCGCCCGATTCTTGGCCTATCCCCCTCAGTGGGTGCGAGCCATAGTGAAGGATCATCATCATCATCATCAAGTCTGGCAAGTATTCTGACCTGCCAGAGATTAAGGTGTTAGTACGGTAACAGCTGCGCAGTAATGCGCCCATTACGGAACTTTATGAATAGTGACGACCATTTCCGCAGGAAGTGGTCTTCGTTTAGATTAATCAAGTCTACGCACGCCTGTTCATGCATGTGTTTGCGTAAACAGCGTAGTAACGGTTACATGGCTCTCCTTGGCTGCCCCTGTAGTGTCGCCGACCCTCGATGGCACCACAACACAAATGCACCTATGCACCACAAGATAACCTCGAACAGTAGTCGCGGTTGTGCTCTTCACTCTGTACGTACATGGAACATTTGCCACAGTAAGAACCAAAATGTTTTTGACACCTGGCAATCGAACGACGCATGCCGTAACGTTTGTTTTTGTCTGCATTGAGGGCAGAAGTTAATAGGAGTTACTCCCTACGCTTCCGTGCGGTTCCGCGTAGGCAAAACGCGCCAACCTCGTCTTCACCCGAAGTCGCGCACCTCGGCGGGCAGGCCGGGCCAACGAAGTCAGACTGCGCCAGCTGACGCTCCTGCTCCTCTGCAGTTCTTCATGCGTCAAGTGTTCCACTGCTAAACATTCGCGCACCTGCGTTGCCGGGGTGTTAAGTCAACATCAGGTAGAGCTGATCGAATGGATTGGAGGCTGCTGCCTACATACTTATACAATGGCGGTGGCGGTTCCGCCGTGGGACCTGTCCTTATTTTCGATATAAATAACTTTCTGGAGGTACCTAAGAAATATTTTACAAGCTTTCTGCCTGGATATTTATGGTTGTTTACGAGCTCGTAGAAACCTCTCAATGCGAGGGCAGGGCTGATTGTTCTGATGCAAGGGATCCTAAGTCCACCTAGTTGCGTTTGGAGCCGAATGAGTGGACGTGCCACTAGTTTCGGCTTGTCGTCCCATAGGAAAGAGCCGCAGAGAGTGGCTAGCCTCTGCGAAGCCTATCGTGGTGGGCGCGCTATGCGTGCTACGTAGTAAAATGCCGCGCAAACACTCAATGTTATTATGTAGCTGCGCTCGCCTAACGTCAACGAAAACTTCGATGCAACTGATAGCTTCTTTTCTGCTTTCTTGCGCAGGTCTGTCCACGTCTCCGGCGCGACTTCGCCGGACGTGAGGAACACTACTCCCAGGACTTTAACTCCGCCTACCCACTCGACTTCTCCGTCAAGGGCGGATGCAAAGCTCCCGAAGGCCATCGCCTTGCTCTTGTCTTTATTCAGAAGGGCTCTGGGTAATTCAGAGTATCGTATTCCTTAAATAAACGTAAGAAGGCGTAGTACCTTCGTTTCCCAAGTAGAGGGATATGTCGTCTGCATATGCGGACACCTTTATTTCTCTATGCGGACACCTTTATTTCTCCTGGCAAGGAAAAGTCGCGTATCGACGGGTAAAGTGAAATGCGACGCAACAAAGGATCAAGACAAAGAACGAATAGGTGCGGGCTCAGTGAACACCCTTGCCTGAGGCCTCGTGTCACGGGGAAAGAATCACTTAGACGACCGCTTACGAGTGACTTCACATATAAGCCAGAGTACATTAGGCCGATCTTATCAAGGAGTTCGGCGGGAAATCCGAAAGCTTCCAGTACGCCAAACATGTATCGATACTCGACACGATCCAAAGCTTTCGCCTGGTCCAGCGATACGCAACAGCCTGGGATATGTGTCCTAGAAGCGAATGTAAAAAGATCCCTCGTCAATCCTAAAGATGAAAAGATTCATCGTCCTGGAACGCTACACATCTACGTCTGGCTGATTATGTCGGAAAAAGCACCGCTTATTCTTTTTGCTAGCATTGACGAGACTATTTTGTAGTCAATATTTAACAAAGTAATCGGACGCCAAGACTATGGGTCTGAGCCTGGCCGCCTGGCTTGGGGAGGAGGACAATCCGGCTGTCTCGGAAGGAGTCTGGCCGAATGCCATCTACTATGAACTTATGGACCATAGACCAAAGCGGTTCTTTGACGGCTTCGAAAAACCACACATATAGACTGTACTGGGATGCCATCTCGGCCGGGCGCATAAGAGTCACTCATGTATTTTACCACTGCACACAGCTCTTCGACTGTCGCTGGCTAGGCATATTAGCTGAAAGACGTCATATGATACATGGGCCGGGTCTCGGCAGAATCCCCTCAGTCTATCGAGGTAATCGTTCCTGTCCCAGCTGCCTTCTTCGGCAATGAGCAATTCGGCTACGTGCTGTGTAAAGACAGTAGTTATGTCGGACGTACGGTTACTATGAGTACAATCCGGGAGCGTGACGACCGGAATTCGAGTAGGACCTTTTCCTCCACCGAGCCCGCTCGTATGTACCGAAGCACATCTGGATCGGATAGAGGTTTACCCTGGGCAGTAGCTATACTGGCCGCTCTGGATGACTGACGGAGCAAGGTTTCGTACCTAGCTTTCAACAAGTCAAGGTAGTCTTGCATTGCAAACGTGAGAGTGTCTGCGTTGAGGACATTTCGCATCCATTTAAGAATTGTATTTAATTCGCGGGTGATTCGCCTTTTCGGTCGCGTCCTGCTAGGGTGAGTACCGGGCGCCACGCGGTCTTGAAATCATCCCAAGAGGGGTACTCCGCGCCACGCTCAACCAGGACTGCTAATGACGCGCCTATCGCTGTGATGCTCTCGGGATTTGTGAGCAGACTGACGTCCAGTCGCCATAAATTCCTTCTCGGTATGGTCCCGCCGAGACCCAGACGTACCGACAAAGGACGATGATCCGAGATGCGGGGTGTGCCCGCAGAAAGGCTAGAACTTTCCAGGTAGTAGCTTAATTAAATTATGGGGTTTTACGTGCCAAAACCACGATCTGATTATGAGGGCCGCCGTAGTGGGGGACTCCGAAAAAATTTCGACCACCTGGGCCGGTATTTTGAAGCGATGCCTTATGACTTATTCTATACTAGTCTGTCATCCACCGCTCACGGCTGGCTGATCCCGTTGATAACGCGAGCGGACCGTCGCTCTGACCACTGACAAAGCGCCATAATCGCGAAAAGGCATTAGCAACGAGAAGGCGTCGCTGCCAAATACCGGCCCTGTCACTCTGACCACTGACAAAGCGCCATAAGTACGAAAAGGCATTAGCACCGGAAAGGCATCGTTAAAGAATACTGGCACTGGGCCGGTATTTGTAGCGATGTAAAAGCGATGCAAAAGAGAGCAAAAAAATATCTAGGGACTTTAGTCCGCTCCAGCCAATATATCGAGAAATGAAAATATGTATAGAGCTGCGATGAAATTTCGCATTAGGGAGTATCATAATCGGTGAATTTTCTTTTTCTTCGTTGCCGCCTTCCTAGCCTCCTGTTCTTGTCCCTTCGTCTTAGAAACCCCGCCTAGAAATGTGAAGTGACAACGCTCACTTTCTTTTCTGTCTCTCCCTTTGCAGCCAGCCGCCTATGACAACGACCGCACAGTGACCTTACTCTACTAACCAGTTAAAGCTAACCTGCCGAGGATGACAAGGCCGCCTTTGACGAAGATAGGTCCTCCTATCGAAACGTTGGCCAGCCTTTGTGAGGCACCCTATCCCTGTTTGTAACGTTTATATCAGTCTTCCGCCATAAGTTACATTTCATGTCATTTTGTGATTTTTCGTGTCATTCGCCGTCTCTGTGACGCCACGGTACTCACCAGAGGGCGTTATTAAATGTGAAGTTACCCGTGCGGGTTTATTTTAGGCGCTGTCGATGAACACATTGGCAAGCTGCGTGATTGAAAAGGATAGCAAAGGTGGTGTATCGTCACGAATATCGTCTATCTAGCATGTACAAGAGCTGCAGCAGGCCCAATCAAGTGCGTTTGCGATGACGAAAGAGTAGAGATTGTGGGAAACAAGCGAAGAAAGCGATGCGTCAGCGAGAGGTATTGCAGAACCCCTTCTAGCTCGTGGTCCGTGGGCGCGAAGATGGCTGCCCAAACCTTGCGTATACAATGGCATGGTAACTACGTGGTATGCCGAGCAGCCTAGCATACTATAGTATAGAAGAATAGTATAGTTGCTTAACAACTTCGCATCAACAGACATACTGGGTGACAAAGGCGCAACTTGGAACTTGATGTGTTTTTCCTTCAGTTTCAGAAATATTCCTCAAGTGAATTCCTTTTGAAATGCGTAGAAATGTTTTTGAATTCCATATAATACAAGGCCAGCAGCCAGGACACCTCAAAGGGTAGTAAAGATGGCAGGGCTGTCCTGTGTGAGCTATTCGGCAAGACAGCAGCAGAATCCAGCAGCCACGGTCAGGAAAGTCCGGGAGGTCTCGCAAAAAAACCTTCTCTTTAAAAACCTCACCATTTAGTTCTACAGAAACAGTTGCAGCGGACGCCTCTCTCGAAAAACGTATTAACTGTTGAATTTGTGCGCACATCTACTGCTTTACGACTACAATATTTTGTTCGTTCAACTTATTCGACAGAGTAACTATGGGTGCACCGAAACGTACATTCACGGCTAGGATCGATAATATTTTTATTTAATGAATTCAAAGTTTCGCTTGCTTATTTTATTCAATGCCTAATCAGGCGTACCGAAACGTACAATTTTTCTTATGATTATTAATCATGTAAACATTTACAAACACCACAAAGAGAAAGAGAAGTGAGCTAGAAATTATCTTCTAAAAGGTACACCACGCCCTTCCGCTTGTAGAGGAGGAAGAAAAAAAAGAAAAAAAAAACAAGAGAGAAGGAACAACACATCACACAGTTACACGCACAGTACTAGCATTACGACGAGAGTCTAGCCCCGTATTGACTAGAATTCCAGCACAGCTTGATGAGCCTCATATCGAGTTGATGACGAGGACCAACAAACCAACACAGTCGGTGTCGGTCACCCACAATTCCGCGTCATTATATTTATCAAATACAATACCACTATTCGTCCGCAGCGGTGGCCCAGTGGCTAGGGCATTGCGCTGCTGAACACGAGGTCGCGGATTCGATTACCAGTCGCGGCGGCGGCCACATTTTGATGGGGAAGAAATGCGAAAAACGCTTTTACTTTAAGTGCACGTTCAAGAACTCCAGGAGGTCAAAATAAATCCGAAGCCCTCAACTCATGGGGTAGGTTCCGGACGTTAAAGGGGTCCTGAAAGGCATTTATGAGTGGTGAAAGACATTTGAGGTGAAAATAGGATATATTCCGAAATACTTTGCCGCAAAAAGTACTTCAATGCGTCCAGCAGAAGCGGATTTATTGGCAATCAAAAACGGCATCCGCTGTGCTCCCCCTTCCTTCTTCGATGCCATGCAATGAAAGGCTAAGGTGGAGTCGGGCGTGGCCACAACCCGCCACCTTCGAAACGTCATCGTGGCGCGCAGTTCAAATTTCATCTTAGATGTGAACGTAGACACCACGACTTCCGATTTTGGTGCCTAAGACGCGCTAAACGTAAGCCAAATGCGCTTGTCCTCAGCGAACCACAGTGCGCTTAGCCAGTGGACTCGGGGCGGCACCCCGCGGCGGCCACGGTGTAACCGACCACAGCGACAAATCGCAGCCGCGTATTGGAATCTGCTTTATTACGTAATAAAGAAAAAAGGAGAGTGAGTATCATGACCTCTATTGAAAAGAGAGCGTTCGAGAGAAAGGTAACTTAGCACTCCGCTTGCGAGCTCCACGCACCGCGCATGACCGCAAAACTTGGCTGAGATGTTCACAGCAGCATATGCTACCTGCGGACTATGTTATTTAACCAAGCCCGAGGGGTGGTTCAGGGCCCCTTTTAACCCCAGACAGACAGACAGACAGACAGACAGACAGACAGACAGACAGACAGACAGACAGACAGACAGACAGACAGACAGACAGACAGACAGACAGACAGACAGACAGACAGACAGACAGACAGACAGACAGACAGACAGACAGACAGACAGACAGACAGACAGACAGACAGACAGACAGACAGACAGACAGACAGACAGACAGACAGACAGACAGACAGACAGACAGACAGACAGACAGACAGACAGACAGACAGACAGACAGACAGACAGACAGACAGACAGACAGACAGACAGACAGACAGACAGACAGACAGACAGACAGACAGACAGACAGACAGACAGAGAAGAAACTTTATTTTGTCCTAAGGGACTACTTTGTCGTAGTCGTGGGCCACACCTGCACCGGGGGCGGAAGACCGTGATCTTCAGCCCTTTCGCAGGCCCTTTGGACAGCCCGAAGCTGGACTTGAGGGTCGGCGCTCTTGACGGCTTCTTCCCAGTCTTCTTGCCTGTTGAAAGGCGAGTGGTGCAATGCTGAACATTGCCACAGCATGTGATTAAAGGTGGACCTTTCCTCGCCACAGTCGGGGCAGCGGGGATCCACACCCGGAGCGTAGTGACTCAGCCTGCATCGAGACGGAAACAAGCCCGTCTGCAGCGTTCTCAACACCGAGGCCTGGGGTGTGCCGAGCTTCGGGTGAGGAGCCGGGAACCACCTGCGTCCCAGCTGGTAGTGAGCCGTGATGTCGTTGAAAGTAAGCAGCGGGTCCGTGGTCCGGTCGATCCCAAGCGAAACCGGGCCCCTCATACCGGTGCAGTTGACGAGACCTCGCGCCTGGTCGTGGGCCAGCTCATTGGGGTTGATCGAGCCGGGAGAGACGTTCCGGCCCAAGTGAGCCGGGAACCAAGTGATGAAGTGACGGAACGTGCCTGGCTTGCGGGTCCTAAGCACCGCCGCAGCCTCGACCGAGACCGAGCCGGCGAGAAAGGCCATCGCCGCCGACCTGGAGTCTGTGAAGATCTGGGTGCGCCCAGGATCGCACAGAGATAGCACCACTGCGATTTGCCCTGCGACCGACGCCGTCGAGTGTTGGATGGACGCTGCATTCAGGATTTTGCCCTGGGGATCAACCGCCGTGGCCGCGTACGAGTTTGATCTGGGATACTGCGCCGCGTCGACAAAGGACGTGAGCTCTGAGTTCTGCAGGGCAGTCTTGATGAGTGCTCGGGCCCTGGCTGTGCGCCTGGCCTCGTTGTGTTGTGGGTGAACGTTCCTCGGGAATGTGGAGACTCGAAAGGCGTCCCTTTCTTCCTGGTGGAGGGGGACGACGCACGATTCCGCGGCCATGGCGGTGAGGCCCGCCATCTCGAGTATTCGGCAGCCGGACCTGCTGGCAGACAGGCGAATGATCTGTGCCGTTTTCTGTGCTTCTACGATTTCGCTCAGGGTGTTGTGGACCCCGAGCTGCATCAGCTTATCCGTGCTGGTCGTCACAGGGATACCGAGCACTCGTTTATTGCTCTTCCTGATGAGTGCGTCAATCTTCTCTTCAGACCGCGACCAGTTCAGTGCGGAAGCCACGTAGTTGATATGGCTCATGAGGAAGGCGTGGTAGATCCTTAGGAGGTTGGCTTCGCTGATGCCACCCCTCCGGCTCGTTACTCGTGAAACGAGTCTGAGCATGATCTCCGTCTTCGCCCTCAGGCGCGCGATCGTTTGCACGTTGCACGTTTGCACGTTTGATCGTTTGCACGTCTAAACCCCAGAATTTTTTTTACTATTATATATAGTACGAGTCTGCGGGGTGAGATATATTAGGAAACATTCTTACGTCTCGGAGGAATGTCAAAAGGTAGCCGATTGATCAGTCAATTGAATGACCAACGAATAAATTGTGAGAGGACTTCTCAAGGCAAGGTTCCGCTCCATATATGGACGGCAGATTCCAAGTGCACCCGCACCTCGCACAACCAACGCCGCGTGCGCAAAGGCGCTCAAGCGGAGGACACGAAAACAACCAACGTCCACGAGTCAGACAGCGTACATTTATCTTTCAGCAAAAAAAAAAAGAAACATAAAGCGCTCTGGGACAGCGCGACCTTTGCGGTTTGGCTCCGGTCGAAGCGGCAGTGGCCAGAGCTGTAGGTTGGCGAACGCAGATGAAAAGGGAGCCCGAACTGAGCTCCTTTCTCTTTCGTCACTTTCGTCGGAAGTTACCACGCTGTGTGTTGAACCGGGGGTGTATTACACTGTCAAAGTCCGCCATATTGACAAATTCGCCATCTTGTCATCTCTTCGAGGCACTCTTTAAGTTCTTTACGTTCGGGTCGCCTTCTAGAGTTAACATAGCTCTCACAGACTTACCCCACTTCCTCTATATTGTTTGCGCATTTGCTTAATCTATCTGGTATTCTTTCCGTCTTTCTTTCCCCTTACCCTTCCCCCAGTACAAGGTAGCAAATCAGAAGCTCTTTCGGTCAACCTCCTTGCCTTTCTCACCCCATTTTTGTTTCTCTCTCTCTCGTCATCTCTGACTGACCGGGCTGTTACGGCATCTCTAATTACCTCAAAACGCCAGAAACGGTTCAGTTTCACAGCATCTATAAAACACTAGATATCAGTGAATCAGATATCACTTCAGTCCCTGCGCTCAGACAATCAGCACATGGTGTTCCCCAACGCTGTGACGGGGTTTTCCAAATCGCAGAAAGGGGGATGATTCTTGGAAAAGATGCAAATACATGTCCAAGACGGGTGAGGAAGTTAAGATCAGCGATGACTTTCTGCATAGGGTAGCTACTACAGTGCAGTAGCGTCCGCAGTGTTGATGGCGGATAGCGCTTGACTGAGCAGACAACGCTAAAAGAGAAAGGAGAAGCGTTTTTGGTCGTCTGTTCGGTTCGCGCGGTCTACCATGAAAAAAAGTCGACCACCTCATGGTGTTTCATACAAAATTTACTAGACGAAACTCTAGCGCTATAGTGTCTATACGGAAGCTGTGAGTGTGGCGCTTCAACCGCCATTGAAATGATGGAAATGGCATGCATTTGCCTAGACTTAGTCCGTCTGGCTTCAAATGGCTCTGTCACTCTGTGTACTGATTATTTTCAGCGAAATTTTGCGTTATAAATGCCTCAATTCGCAATGATTGCTCATGTGCGCAGAGACTAATTGGCTTGCTGTGTTTAGAAAAGTACGAGTTCAGGAAAATTTAGAAAGATAAAGCAAACTAAAGAACATCACAAGAATGTTTGAAGCCTCAAGCACAAATATTAGGCAAATTCATATATTGCTAACCATAATTCCCGTGTAGTGGAACGATCCCTCGGGTAATTTTTATAAAGAACTCTACATATGAACTGGCGTGTAGTTTCTTGCCCTGCAGCGTCCACATTGGTAGTTCACTAGCAGAAAGGGCTAGCCTGCTACAGTTGAAGGAGTCAAAGACAAACGAAGTACTCTCGCTAAGTGTTTGTTGAAGTGCAGCGCAGCCGGCCTCTGCCGTATACGTTGCGACAGTGTGTACAGAATATCATCGACACATGCTGGCGTCTATGCCATCGCTCTTCGCTTTGCGCAAGATGTCAGCTACGGAAAAAGACGCTCCCCGTTTGCACCACCACGTAATCTACAAACAATGGCTTTCGGGGTTCGTGCGTGTGAGTTAGGCAACGTAATCTCCTCAGACACGTGATTAATGGGAATCCCTGAAGGAATAATCGCCAGGCGCTGACGATGGCCAAACAGGCTTGTGAAATTATGGGTCGTGTTGTTTATGTGGAATGTAGGGTGGATATATCTCTGTGTAAAGTATTCCCACGACGCTCGTAATTCCGAGCCGCCGCCAGTAAATCATTATGTGGTTTTGCGCAGTCGCGTGTTGCGTGTTTTCTTCAGAACATTGTTATCCGCGCTGTTTATCATCTTGAAATGCTACGTTTTCTCCGCATTCATGGACCCTAGCTGTGCCGTGGCGAATGTCTGAAGGTTATCTCAGGCACCGACACAAAGTCTAGCTTTTGTGCTTTTCGTTCTTCACCATCATTTACAATACTGAGGCTCTTAGCTTGCCGTCACTGCAAAAGGTGTCGTGAGAGGTTATGATCACCTCAACGACTGGCAATTTAATTCCGTATTGAAGAATTAGTAATAACTGAAGCATTCAAGTATGTAAAAAAATGTGGCGTTAATATTTCTCGCAGGCATACACCGGGCGTTTTTTTTTTCCTTTTCTTTTCTTCTTTTCCTTTTTTTTAGCTGCACCAAATCTTTAAAGTGAGAGAGAGGTAACTCGAAGTGGCATTGTTACCATTCGATGTGTCCGTGATTGCAGCCTCAGGATAAGTGGTAATCTTCACAGTAATGTGCACAATATACGAAGTGATGTTAATTATAACGTTTTTTTTAATTATTGGTCTTATGTGGGTGAGTCATATGAGCTTTTTGATGCCCGTCCTCAAAATGATCTCACTGGGCGAATATATATTAATTATACAAACTCGGGTAAGAGCTACCCGAACAAGTATTTCACAATCGAAGGCTATCAGAAAGCGAAATCGACTGACACTCGCTATGCGGTTATGGCGTTGCGATGCTGAGCGCGAGGTCGCCTGTTCGAATCCCGGCCGCCGCGGCCGCATTTTGATGGAGGTGGAATGCGAAAACGTTCGCGTGTCCTGCTTTGCGAGCATGTTAAATAACCGCATGCGCTCAACATTTACTTGTAGCGCTCCACTACGGCTTCCCTCGTAACGCCCTGTGCAATTCTGGACCGTTAAACCTCACATTTTAACAATAGTAGGAAAGAAAATCTATGCTGGAGCATCGCCGCGAGGCAGATAAGGCGGAGCTTTTCTGCGGAGATAAATTTTCAGGCCAAGATGTTGCGATGACGTTATTGCGCAGGCTCAGATTATGGCTTGGGTGCTCCTTTTCTATAACTGATTTTCCTTGTAAACAAATGCGCGGGGCGAGCCATGTTTTCGGCATTGCCTTCTTGCTTTCTCTGCGTTGTTTACTACGCGTCATCAAGTTTCACTCAGTACCAGCTAGCTTCATTTGGCGTACTTTTGTGGATTCTACATGGTTAACGGGGTCGCATGCCCAGAAGCCCGTTTCAAAATTAGCCGTCATCATTTGTGTTGTCTACGATGTATATGCTTGATGCGAGGGTCTGGAGTAGTGATTTCAGCAATAGTCTTGTTAATCACTGGCCGTCATCGCATGACCGTCTCTGTTGATGGGGTTCAGACGAGAGGGACTTATTCCGACAACACCATGACATTGCGTAATCCGCCTATACGCAACACCAGCACCTACCCCATCATGGTTGCACACAGGTGCATTTTATAAGCGCGAAGTGATAAAATGAAAATAAAATTGGTGCCAGGACACGCTGAAAACCTCAGCAACAAACGGGTTTTCCCAAGGACTGGTGAGCGAGGCACGAGTCAATTACCATTCCCAAATTATGGGCGCGCCCACGGTTCTCCTGCAGCAAGGTCCTAAGAAATGCTACCGAGAAGACCTCTTGGTTGCAACTCCTCGTCCAGACAACCCCATTCCAACAGGGTTATGCTGGAGGCAAGTTATCGTAGCGAAAGTTAGAACTTGATACGTACTACATGACGGACGACATCGTCACCTTTTGGAAGTAGTAGCAGCAGCGCAGTGATCCCGGCGCGCTCGCTATCACAGCTGCAAATGAAACGTCATGGGCGCGCAAAGAAGGTAAATTCAAACTTTTATCACCTCTTGTGGGAATGTGCGGGGCTACAGATCCAACCACGAACTAAGTGAGGCACATTACCCCTTACATATCTCCTAAACATGTCTTGAGCTATCATTAAATATATTGTTCTCTCTCTCTATCCAGTTGGCTCTCTCGGATATCTTTATTGTGCGCCCAGCACACTTTATACCAGCGTTATTGTATTTTTAGCCTCTGTCGAAATGTGGCATCGCCGTCTGGAATCGTATTTGTAGCCTTATGCGCGGCAGTAGAACGTTATTATATGGTCACGGAACAACCGCCGCGGGTGGTCCCTTTTTGTAACCTACTTATGGCTGCGAGTTCTTTTACTTTGAGTCATATTTCCCGGCAGCGGCGGCCGCTTTTTAATGGTGGCGGAATGCGGAAACATTCGTCCACTAATTTAGGTGGACGTTCAAGAACCCCAGGTGGTCGAAATTATTCTGGAAACCCCTCACGATGGTGACCCTCATAGCCCACCATGCTGCTTCAAGAGGTTAAGCGCCGCGACCTATTTTCCGTCATCCATCATTCCTGAAGTCACAGTAGATGCAGTAGATGCCGGGTACGGGTGATATTAATGCTCGTTGAACTGCGTGCCACATGTGTGGTTGCTTTTCCGACGTCTAGCGTTATTAAGCGCTAAATACAGCTTTCATGTATGTTACGTTTTGTTTAGGCTTGCTGCTCAATATTAACGCTTAGAATCTATTGCTATGTAAACGCCAGTATAAAGCTGAGTCACGCCCCCTCCCCCTTCAGGCGTCCCAGCTGCTGTGCGACGATGTTAGTCTGACCTGCAAGGTTTTTCTCAGGCGGATACATGGAAGGCCACGTGAAAATTTTTATGCAGCGCTATGGACACGCTGCGCCTTGCCTATAGTGCACGCAATTTACCAGAATTCCTGTCTTCTCTCTCCATTTCAGCCCCAGGCTCCATCCCCACGTGTAGGCCTGTAACTATAGACGAAGTATATTTATTTTATGGTGAAAATGTCAGCGCAAACACCCAAGACGACCACAAAGAAAAGACAAGAGAAGCACTGGCGCTGTTAACCTCCGTGCATTCCCTTCCATGTCTCTCTCTTCATGAAGCGCATAAAACGATTCGCGTTTTCAGATTATGCGACACGAGACAGAAACAACAGATAAACCTGCCCTGGACGTATATACAGACAGAAGTGATAACGGAAAGTCGCCGAGGTTCACGAGGCTGAGCACGGTTGGTTACCCTGCTCTGAGCAAGATGGACGACGGATCACGGTCCAAGGATCTTCATTTCCGAAAATAGTCTATAGTCCAGCCAGGTTCAATGCTGTCCGGAGAGCTTCACTTTCGACGTTGTACTGGGCGCAGAGATATAGCACGTGCTCGATCGTTTCTATAGTTCCACAAGAGTCGCACATGGGCGTATTCCCCATTCCAATATAGGCCTTTGTAAATGCCACCCCGAGCCAGAGGCGGCACAATACTGTCGCATCATAGCGGGAAGCTTTTCATGGCACTTGTAGCTTTAGGAATGGATCAATTCTATGAAGATGACACTTCGGGAGATTTTCTTCTGTAACTTGGGCTTAAGATGGCTACATTCAAAGCGCTCCATTCAATCCGTAGAAAGGGTCACTCGTTCGTTTGGGGTTAAGCACCACTTACCCTAATCACCTCCAAGTATACACAGATGGCTCTGTGAAAGTGGACGTAGACCACCACGCCGACTGTATTATGTGTACCCTCTTTTGGAGCAGCTTGTGTCTGGTCGACTGGATCGTCAGGTCTCTACGACAGTTGATTAAGGCGCGGCTACATTTGCGCCTAAGGCTACCTTTGCGCCTACATTTGCAACTACATTCTTCACCTAAGATGTAGTACTTCGTTACAGACTCTAAGCCTGCATTGCAACTGCTATGTCGCAATCTACATTAACAAGTTCCTACGAAGGTCACAATCATTCGTGAAACACCTCAACAACAAACGTTTCAAGCTCAATGCTCAGTGTATCACTCATTCGTATTACTGGAAAGGATGAATCTGATGCTCTTGCACACTCAGCACTGTGGCACGACTCAGGTTACGAAGTGAGACGTGCGTGTCGACTTTCTGTTGCTTGGGATTTCTTCACATGAGCCATCCGCGACCAAGTGGTTTTGTCGAGAGGAAGCCTCGGTCACTATTGCATCGGAGGGGGATAGGCCTTTCGTCTGTTTCGCGCTTCGTGTGTCCTATACCCTATTTCTGTGCCCGTGCCTGTCAGCGCCAGAACCATTCCGCAGAGGATCTACCGACAGGGCAGCGTGGTTGAGTATTACGGCGCGTGCTCATTCTTTGTTTAGTGCCTCATGCAACAAGACAGGAGACATGCAACACTGTGTGGTCAAGCCCATGCTTCTGTGCTGAAAAAGGCGCTATTCTTGAAGAATCAACAGAAGACAGGGCTTCTATATGCGTTCATGTGGCACCTTGTGTTTCCAGAAGTATCCATCACAGCCCGTAAGTAAGTTTCATGGGTATCTCTTTCATTCCTGAGGCACAGCACTTTGTCATCTAAGGAGAGAGAGAGAGAATGTAAAACCTGCATGGGGAGAAGGCGTAAACTGAGACGGTAAGCTCCACATTATGTACGCAAAACTTTGTGGGAATTGTGTACACAAAACACGTACACAATCCGGTAGTAGCACCTAACGTCCTCAGTCTAATTTGTAGGCCTTTTGACCTAAAGTATTGAGCAGCGTAAGATGTAGCCTTTGGTGCGGAATTCCTTCGGAAGCACTGGTCTTGAATTTCCTCTTCTAATAGCTGATGATTTTTCAATCTGTCAAGCCCTGCGCCCAACACTTGATTTTCGACACTGTGGCGTACGCAGACACCGAAAAGTTCTGTGAAGGTCTCATTACGGCTGCACAAGTTGCATGTGCGGCTGTTGATGCTGTTGGCCAGTCCTATGAGGGGGGCATTGGAGTTGGTAAATGTGACGCTTAGCTACAAACGGTAACATAACATATTTTATTCTCGCTTGAACTCACGGGGTACCCGTGCATTTCGATCCATGACGTAATGCTACCTCGCCCGACCGCCATAGTAACTAATGGGGATGCTCCCGAGTAAGCCCCGGTGATTTTGACGTCACATCTTTCGTCACCCGGGCTTGGCAAGGAAACTTTCAGTCCAAGTAGCGTGACGTCACAAAGCAGAGTGCACAGGCCTGCTATCTAGGAGGCGTTGAATATACACGCATATACTATCCAGATGTCTTCTACAAAAGGGGAAAAACATATGTGAGTCACCTGACAGAGAAGGAGGAAGAACAGGGTCGAATCACCTCAAAGCCCAAAACAATCTTCAGCGGGGTATAACGGCAGAGCACACAAGCCGGTGACAAGATGGGGCATCGGGGCGGGTGCGCTAAATTACGTCCTGACGTAGAGACGCTGAGATTAATGCACAAGTCGACAAAAACGAAGCAATGGCGCGAGATTTGACGGTGGCTGCAGTGTAAACACGGCTCAAGATGAGGCTGCAGTGGCCAGTGACCCCCGACGAGAACCGGCACCGTGCTCAAGCAACGGTCGAGCGGCGACCACTCGCACTTTCGCCGTCGCGTGCGCCGAGAGGTCAACGAGGTTTCCGAAATGCTATTGCGCTGAAAGCATAAACGCTGCTCACCCTTCTTTCTCTCTGCCTCCGCAGCACCTCGTCTCTATCGTGAGCACCGGCGTATTCCATATTTCATGCTAAAAATGAGACGTGCCCGGCATTTCATATCGCGTCTATAGGTAGGCGCTGCCATGCGTGCAACCGGACCCAAAGCTTGTTTTTTTTTCTTTTTTTTTTTCTTTTTTTTTTCTTTTTTTTATCAGATACCCCTGCATGCGTCCTTGTAGTACATACGCAGTTCAAAAGAGGGTGCTGAGAGTCCGAGGGAATGGGAGAGAAGGAAGGGAGGGGATCTCTTCATGGTGACAAAACAATGCGTCGCTGCTGCTTGCTGTGGAAAAGGGAGAGGAGTCAAGCGCGTATGTGCGCTCCCTACTATGGATTGGCTGCGAAAAAGTTGGAAGCCCGTTTCGAGGGTGCCGCTGCTGACTTGTGTAAGTGAAGCTACTAACTCGTCGATGAGACCTCGGTAAAACAAGCCTTCGGGTGGCGGCTGCGATTCATTTCATGATTAGAAGAGCGTCGCAAAAAAAGAAAAGAAAAAAAGAAGCATTCACAAGATTTACCACTTCAATTGCATCATAAGCGACCAATTGCTAACCCCTCCTAGCTATATATCATCCCATTTCGACAACAATATAAAGTTGGTGTGCCCTCTTGCGGAACAAACTTATTCTATGACTCATTTATCCCGAGAAAAAGTATGGACTGGAACCGCATTTCCGCTTCTGTCCCCACCACCCCGGACACCACAAACTTCAAAATAGCAGTACATAATTGAATTTTGAAACGCTGTTAACATATGTATATATTTTTTGTTAAAGCCCATACCTTTCTGCAATGCCATTGGACCTTGGAAGTCTTGAAATGAAATGATACATACGTTTATTTTAACGCGAAGTAGCTACAAGGCTGCCGCCAGTAAGGGTAGTAGTATCTATGTGAAGGTATCTATGCGAAGCGAAGTTTTCGTGAAGCTGTTATTGAAATGTTATGAATTTGCCCATTTTATTCCTGCGTCTATGGCGTAGAGGAAAGGTAGATGCCGCTTGAGCGGCCGCAGACCAATGAATATCACCCGCCGTGGTTGCTCAGTGGCTATGGTGTTGGGCTGCTGAGCACGAGGTCGCGGGATCGAATCCCGGCCACGGCGGCCGCATTTCGATGGGGGCGAAATGCGAAAACACCCGTGTACTTAGATTTAGGTGCACGTTAAAGAACCCCAGGTGGTCCAAATGTCCGGAGTCCCCCACTACGGCGTGCCTCATAATCAGAACTGGTTTTGGCACGTAAAACCCCATAATTTTTTTTTAGACCAATGAATAATGACACGTTGTTTTTTTACATCTATTTTATGCTTCACCAATACGGGACTCTATCGGCCGCTGTTAAGGCGTATACTTATCCGCCGCTGTCGCGCAGTGCGCATAGGAGCTCGGCTAGAGACAAACGAAGCAAAGCATGTGTGCTATAGTAAGCAAGTCATCATCACCATCAACCCGCGGCGATCAGCTCAAAGAGGTAGTTGGCACAATAGAAGCATACCGTGCGATTTTGGCCCAATGGTTAGGAAAGTAGGCATAGAAATGTTAAAATAGTTGGCTTTATGAAAGGAATTATGCTCCTGATGGGGTAAATATTTTGCAATGAGAATATCTAGGTATCGTTTGTTTATAACTGAGTAATTTCGTATAAAACAAGGCGAGGAGCCCTGACACCGGGTGTAGCAACGATGGTACTGTTCACCGGCGGGCGAGCTAATCGACAAGACAGGAGCCGTATCTAGCCTGGAGCCACGATAAACGTTTGCCTGGGGGCAATAGGACCTTTTCTAGTACGTTTACTTCTGTTTTAGATGCGAGAGCATCTTATGCTCGGGGCAGTGTCCGTTCTGCGTGGTCCGCACCCATACTGCGCATGCGCAACTCTCCCTCATTCTCCTCTCCTTCGCAGGTGTGCGCTCTCCTCTCCGCCACAGGTGCGGCGCAGCAAATCATTGCATATAACTCTCTCTCTCTCTCATTCTCACACTCTCTCTCTCTAAGGGTACGCCGGTAGGCGGCGCAAGTGTCGCGGCGCCGTCTAAAGCGCGCGTTCTCTGTGCTTCCGTCATTCTCTGTGCTTCCGTCATTCCGTGCAACGATGTGCGAAACGCCATTAACAAGGTCAACGTCGGCACTAGTTGCAGCGGCAGCGCCACCGCCGCGGAGCAGAGGAAGGCTCGGTAAGCCGAACGTAAACGTCAACGTCGGAAGGAAACTTCTACGGAAGCAACACGGGCTCGGCACGCCGAAGTGGAACGTCAGCGTTATCAAGCCGACCCCGAACTCCGGGCTCGGACAATCGAAGCGCAACGGCAGCGTCGAGCGGCAGCTGCCGATCCCGAAGCGACGAAGCAACGCGAGTCTGCGGCCAGAGCAGCAACACGTTCGAGGCCATTACAACGCCCGGGCTTCGACGGTGCTGACGGGCGGTTCAAGCGCGACTTCTTTGATCGGACCTACGGGCACAGCTGCAACGTGTGCGACCGGCTTTGGTTCGACAACAACCTTTGCGATGCATTTCCCAAGATCACAAGCAACCCACCACCATCAGGGAAACATGCATAGACCTCGTCTTCGCAAATTTCAAACTCGACCCTCTGCAGCAAGACCCATTTACGCTATACTTCGACCGACCACAGAGCCATCGTCTTCAAGATACCGCGCGCACCTGACGCTAGGAATCACGTACGATCTCTAAATAAAGACTCAACAACCCCGTACAAACGTCTCCTCTCTTCTCAATACATTCTCTCACAGTAACTTTCATTGGGTTGTGTTGCCAAGTGAAACGAAACGGAAACTCGATGCGCACCCCCCGCGATGCGTTCGCATCTCACCATGGTTGCCCATAGGGTGAGATGATGTGATTTCTTAAGCTTTGAAGACTCTCTGTTTTTGCATCATGGTCGCGAATCGTTTACCGCTGTTTGATATCTTTTATTAACACTCTATTAAACTTCTCTTTATCAGGAAAGTCTGGGAGGGTTCGCAAAGAAAGGTTTGCTTTCATAGCCACGAGGGTCAAGTGTATAGTAGCGCGCATGCACTAGGCAACGTGTGGCAGTGAACAAGAAGCGGAAACAACAAGCATTTGGAGACTTTACGCGTACGCATACCGGCAGTCTCCTGGTCGAACGTTGAAGTGATGCGTTTTGTCTATTATGTGTCATCGCGAAGGCAGGTTACGTTTTACACAACATGATGAGTATCACAAATGGCATGCAAGGCCGGCTGACCTGTTCAGTATAACAGCTACGTGCGATTTCGGTATTCGAAAGGAAAGCACAAAACTTCACTTCAGACGAGCAACTCGAGGAAGGTAAAAGGGTAAGGGTTATTGATACACCATCTGAAAAGTTCCAGGGTTGTTCCTGTTGCTGTCTTTATAGTAGTGAAAAGGCGCTCTATGTGCCTGTATTTCATTCGTGTGACCAGCGCGATAGAAACGGGACACAAATAAGAGACGCAGACCCCAGCGTTTGTGGTGTCAGAGTCTCCTCTTTTTGCCCCGTTTCAATGGCGCTAGTAACATAATTGAAGAACTTCACAACCAACTAGCTCAATCAACAGCACTATTTATGTACCTTTAATATGTAGAGCAGGCGGCAGAGTGTTTAATTTCGGGTAATTTTTTGTCAGATCAAATGTTAGCATAAATCGGAGTAAACATTCCTGGGGCGAACTACATTACGTACAATGCGACATCAAGCGCATAAGTTATCTCTATATTACTCTCGTACGTTATACTAAAGGCGATGTCATCTCCAAGCCAATCTAAAAACAAGTAAACATCGAAGCATGCGCTGTTTTCACCATTATTTAAAGTAGGAGCAGTGTTATATTTGTAAGTGTGAGAATTCGCACTTCTGTAAATGTTGCTATGAATAGGGTGTAAATATCACCTTGCGCTTTTATGAGCACATGGCCTTTGTGGTCATCTGCTGCCGTGGTTCAGGAAGTTGGCATTCGAAAATGATTTTCCCCGCTGCAATATATTAAAGGGTCCCTCACTAGATAACATTAGAAATCTTGGTTATACAATGAAAATTCAAAGGCACCATTTATGGTACGCTTTCCGAAATAGTTTTTCAGATTGTTTCATTATTGGAGGAGATAGAAGAAATTGAACTGCTCGTTACCCTGCCAACAGAAGGCTAGAGCCACTTTCAACTGATACATTTCCTCGCTTTGCCTCGAGTAGCGCCCTGAAGCGGCGTTAATTCCTTCCCTTCCTTCTCCAATACCGTACCTGATGGACCGCGTGACGTTCATGTTGCGAGTCCCGCCTTCTTCCTTTTTTTCTCTTTGTCTTACGAATAGCTGTCTTCGGCTCTTTCGATCGTTTTCGTGGGAGGTCAGTGGTACGACAGTGGTCGGACTTGCGTGGGGTAAGTGAAACGACTTGCATCCGCTGCTGAGGGCGTATGAGCACTAGAGTACAGAAGTGACGTAAGAAATACACAAGTGACAATTATTCACGCATTATAAAGCTTGCATGCTTAACTTATGATACAGCTAATATAGCAATCGTGCACGCTTCCTATTCGCAGTGGGCCCGCCGTGGTCAAAGGTAGTGGGCGCGGACTGACCTCTGTCTGTCTTGTTGCCCGAGTCTACTGACGCCATTTCTGGACCCTACGTGTCGAATGAGGGGGTGCCATAATAACAAGCAACCATAAACTTTTTGCAACATATTGCCACCTTTGTAAGCGTTATAATTCCTAATGAGCAGATGTTTCAATTGGATGAATTACACCTACTATGTCAGAGTGGGCTATCTCAAACGCGAGCACTCCCGTTAGGATCGACAAACGTGCGGCCGAGCAATGTCTCTCTGAACGCCGAGCGAAAGGCTAAATTGAGCTCCCATTACGTCATGCGTGGCGCGACAACAGTGCCATCTGTACAGGCGACTCATACATGATCCAGTCATGGCTACTGTCCTCTAACACAACGATACCAAAGTAAGGCGCGTGGGTATTACGGTTGCAAAGATATAAGCCATGTTATTATTACATTTTTTGGTTACATTTAGTTACGTACATGTAACGTTACATGCGGGTTTAGGAAGTTACCCCCTACGTAGACCGAAATGAAATACGTATGTTTCACGTCAGTAAAACTTTATTATATACAGAAACCAGACGGGTTCCTACCCCAGTTCCCCAGAGGGTGTAGGGCGCTGAAAAACGGAGTTTGTCCTGAAAAAAAAGGAACCCCCCGCTAAAGTAGTTGCAAAGCGCTTCGAAAGCTAATTGGCGTTGGCCCCTTATCGCTATCCCGCTGAAATTTTAAGGCGAAAGCCTTAAGTGGCTTGTTGCATGATGGCCTTGAAAAAAACGCGGCGTCTAGTCGAGTGGTACAAAAAAATTACTCCATCTCCCGCTAAAGGGAACCATGTGTTGATGCGAAGCAGCGGGGAGATGGTCAGCTTGAGCGGGAGATGGTTTCGCGGCAGCGGCCCGAGCGCTCATCGCGGCGCTGCACAGGAGAGAGAATGAGGCGCGCGCGCTCCGTCATTTTCATAGCGCTGAACTACCGTGGCGCCCCCAGCGGAGTATGCAGCTGTCGCACCACTTGTCGTGCTCGCCGCTCCGGATACCTAGAGGAGAGAAAGGGGGGAGCGTAGGAGAGGAAAGAGAGGGGGAGGGGACGTGCATGCGCTGGGGGGGGGGGTGTGGCACGTGGGCGCCGCTCCGTACAGGATTCCTAGAGGGGAGAAAGGGGGAGCGTAGGAGAGGAGAGAGAGGTGGAGGGGACGCGCATGCACTGTGGGGGTGTGGCACGCGGGCGCCACTCGGTAAAGGATTCCTAGAGGAGAGAAAGGGGCGAGCGTAGGAGAGGAGAGAGAGGGGGAGGGGACGCGCATGCGCTGTGGGGGTGTGGGACGTGGGAGGGACGGACGGAGCCGCCGGCAAGAAACGCTTCGCATTTAAAAATCACGTCGTCACAGAAATGCGCTCGTGCCACTACTCGCGCCTTCGTCGTCTTCATCTTCCACAGCTCCGATACCGCTCATCGTGTCAGCGTTTCCATACTGCCCCTCCTTCTGCGAAGGCGCTGACCACACTGGCCCACTGTCAGTCGGTGCGGTGATTTCACTGAGTTCTGTCTTGCGCTCCGATTGACAAACTTCGACTTCTCAGTCAGTAGCTACGCCCGGCTCCTTTGGACGTCCACACAACTACGCGAAGGAGGCCGCGGCACGTGATGCAAGAAATGATGCAAGGCAACGCGAAAACACGAACACAAGCGTACGGCGCTTGTGTTCGTGTGTTCTTTCGTCTTTTCGTCTTCCTTCTTGCGTCGTTCTGAAGCCATGCATCCGTACCAACTCGCCCAATTGTCAGTGCTACTCAACGTGAAAACAGTTTCATTACGTTTCGTAAAGTGAGTCGTCATCGGGAAGACGTCGCAATGCTTTTGCATTCTACCACGTAGGGGTACCTAAGTTCCCTTGACTTTTTTATTTCCAGGTCATGACAAAAAATTCTTCTATATTTTTTAAACCTTTATTTCGAAGCCACCTATGGTTACGTCCACAACCACGAACAGCTCGGCCACGAAATGTCCCCTATGTGTGTTTCTTTTTTAACTACGGCCTCCAGCATGTAGTACTACGAATGCATCGATGAGGGCAGGGTCCTCTGTCAGGCTAAGTGCCTTTAGTCTCTGCCTCTTCTCGCGATTGTACGAGGAATAAACAAATCGAATCAAATCAAATCCATCAAAAAAGAGTCTGCTGTCGGACGGGGACCGAAACAACACCGACCTTATTGAACGACGTCGATTTTATTGAACCACATCGCTGAAATAAGTAGTTTTACTCAGGTCAGTTGACACGGACCACCTCTCCGTGCCCACCAATTTAGGTTAAGCGCTCACAAGTGATAATATTGATCATTACCAGTTGCTGAGGTACTTCAGCTACAAACGAGAACCAATCCTCCTCCCAAGCATTGTGCCTTTCTTTATTTAGTGTGCGTGCTGGCGAGGTTCCCATCATGGGTGATGCCCGCTACTCTTAGGCAAACAGTACTTATTACAGTAAAACACGTTGTGGGGCTAGTTGGTGCATAGCTTTCAAAGATGAAGCGCCAAAGACAAGCGCCTGTCCTGTCTTTGTTCCTTCCTAATGTGCTGTCACTGTTGGCGCTTCATCTTTTGAAAGTACTTATTAAAAAAAACAAAAAAAAACAATGGCTGGCTATAACAAACATATTAGTAAAAGAGACAAAGAAAGTACACAACAAAAGTAAAACCGGCTAAAATAGACAAAAAAATTGATGCAATATCAACATAAAAGTTATATATAGATTCGAAAGCGCTAAAGCAGATTTTACATAAAGTTCAAATTAGTGCGTGGCATAATTTGCACCGCAAGAATTCTCATTTGAGAATATAGAACAGTCACTTGTAGTTCATTGTGTATTTCGAGGAAGCGCAGTCCACTATACAATATATACAAGCTTACATCACAGGTTGTGACGAAATCAAGATGAAGGGCACTTCGCAAGAAAATTGAAGTGCGTGAGTTAGCGGAATAGTTGCATTTTCCGAAGTAGTGCACGGAGTCACTCTGCTCATGTAGTATTCCAGCACCGTCAACCAAGTGGGTGGCATGGCAGGGCGGCATGGAATGGATGGCGCGCAGTCTGTTGCACCCTTGTTCAAATCCGTCCTGGTCATTAGTTTTCCCTTGTGTTACCAGGCACCTCTGAGTTACCAGATGCCTTGTTTTGCAAGATGCATTGTGGCGGGCTTCATGTTGCCTACTCATGTAGAAATCTGCACAATACGCGTTGTTTGTTTATCTGAATGCACTGTATTACTTGTAGGATAAATCATATCATAACAAGCCAACAAACACCAAGAACAACATAGAGGAAATTACTTGTACTTACTAATTGAATTAAATAAATGATAAATTAATGAAAATGAATGAAAACACCACTGGTCGCAGGGGGGGCACGAACCCACATCTTCGCATTACGCGTGCGATGCTCTCACCATTGAGCCACCGGGGCGCCGTTTTCCCATCCACTTTCTGGGGTATTTATGTGTTACAACTAGAATTAACCCTGGGAGTGTTAGCCAGGGCCACCACTCACAAACCTAGGCGGCGGATGTGGTACATCAAATCTGTCGCAGGCGTCACGAGTACGTGATCTTTTTGGGTGAAGGCAACTGGTCAAAAATCCCACATATGCTACCTGAAGGCATCAATGTCGCCGGATTCGAGCCGTCGTTATTTAACCCTCTATTGCACAGCATGCCAAATTTGGCACATGGTGGTTATTCTTTTTTTTTCAGGCTATTGCAAGAAAGCCGGCGAAGAAAATTATGCACCCAAAACAATTCCTGATCTTGAATTAAACTTGTACTGCCATCTATTGAAATCTTTCCAAAGTAGAAACATTGTTGTCTTGAAAAAACGCTTAAAATTATTTTGGCTCATGGGCTGGGTTTGAACATTCATTTTTTTGTGTTTTAAATGTATGCAGCAACAATTAAAAGCTTATATTTTTCTAATTTTAGGGATAAACAGCAAACAGGAATAAAAATATTTTTTTTTCATATACAATACTGTGGTCTTGGACCGCGAGACGGTATGTGCCATATTTGGCACACCGTGAAAATCTCCGGATGGATGCAGCTGGAGTGAGAGCATGGACTCGCGCACATTTTACGGGTTGAGAAAGCCTCGATAGTGGATGACTGGTGCTGATATTCCATCTGGAAGTGAAGATTCAGACCTATCGGATTCGGATGATGATTATGGAATGTATGAGTAAATAAAACGATTCCGTATAACATTCGCAAATCATGGTAAAGCAGTGTTGACTTTGGCGCGCTTTTGTATTTGGCGCCAAAACGGGATCCGATGCATGTTTTGTTGGCTGGAGGCGCGCTGTGTAGGATTTTAGAGCCGATCAAGTGGGACACTGGCCCGAATTTGACGACAATAGAAAGCGCTGGAAGCGTCCACTTAGCACAAAAAAATCTTCTGTGCGCTGCAGTAAATGCAGTCAACCTGTGCTTGAATTCAGGAAGCAATTGTTTTGTTCTGTTTCACCAGGCAAGACAGCGCGTCCTTCAGTTGCCATTATCACTTCATCTAATGCGGAAAAGTTTCTGTGGATTTGCACAATGTGCCACATTTGGCACATACCGATATCTTTATCACCATGTGTCCAATAAATATATTTTTTCAGAATGCTTTCTTTTGATGAAAAATACAATTAGACAGCAAAAAAACTTTTCCCACAAGTAGAGGGTTAATGAACGAGAAGAAAGGGAACCGAGGGGCCCAATTTTTATTAATCATATCCATAGCCTCCTATATACTTCCTGTGTCCGCGCAATTACTCCGGGAGCACCGTTCAACCTCCCTGCATGACCTCCTCGCAGGTCGCCCGGTATAGGGGCGCTGCTACCCTAGAAAAGTTCGCTAGCAGCCATGCATAGTTAAAGATGCGAAAAATTGCATGTGCGCGTCTCCACTAGTGTCAAATCGAGACAATATTCATTTGCCTCGCCTGCCGACAGTCCGCTGGTTTGCTTAGAGATCACCACCTTTCTGCAGCAGTCCACGGCTGGGAAAAAACTTGTCTTCTGCCTTCGATTGACGCGGTGAGCTGCGGCAGGGTATTGAAGAGGACTATGGCTGTGGTGACACTGTCGGTGCCGCATTGAGGACGTCTAGCAGCAACGCAAATGAGAGACTTCTGGCTGAAAAGAAGACATCGTGGTCACGATTGAGTTATGGTACTTAAAGTGATTTGATGGCGCGCTTTGCAAGTTGATACCCAGTGGTATGACGTATTGTTGTAGACCTGGATGCACCTCGTACAGTAAGAGAAAGGTCCCGGGCATCTCAGTTCAAGAAATTCCGAGCGATGAAGAACTTAGAGAGAAGTGGCTCAAAGTTCGAATGCGTCGTCTCTCGTCTGACGCCACTGAATCTTTTTTGGGTGGTTGAGGAGGTCAGCTGGAAGCAACGCCCGGACAGACACATGAGCAGTTTTGTGCGGAATAGAAAAGTATCTGAAGACAGGCATTGCGTCTTCAGCAGCAACGTGATGGCCACGGAAGATAGCACATGCTCGTCGCTACGCCGGCAACTGAGCGTAAGCACTACACCAGAACCATCCGAAGAATTTCCCAAAAGAGGCGGTAGCTGCGCTGATTGACCACATTACCCGGCGCAAAGAAACGCTTCGTTCGCCAGAATGTGCAGCACTAGCGATGGTTGGCGGATACCTGCCGAGAGCTGTTAATGAGCGGGTGTCTTGCAAAGAATGCCTCAGTTTGTTGACAAAGCCCAAGTCCTCGGCGCCGTCAGATTCTCTGATCAGGCTTCAAGACAGAGGCGGTCTGTTGTATCCGTCAGACTATACTCGTAGTTGTGCTGAACTCTTGCACAAGTAGGTTGAAGTAGTGCTCGCTAAGCGAAGAAATTTTAAGCAGCCGCTGAGGGAGACTGACGCAAATGCTGTTCAAGTGCGGCGAGAGCGTAAACTATTGAAGTGTTCAATGCCTGAGCATCACGAGAAGCTGTCTGAGATCATGCTGACAAAGTTATTCCACCCTATATTCTCAAATTTTGCGCTGAAGGTAACGGACAAGAACGACATCGCAAAAGTTTTTTCACAGAAGCCCTTGTCATGAAAGCTCTACAAGCATTAAATCCAAATGATGGCAATAAAAGTGTTTGTTGTGCAGTTATAAGAGCCGATAATGTTTTTTCCACACTGACATACAAAACATATGTAATAATAAGCCGAAGGAAAATGAAGCTTCATAGTAGTATAGATGAGAGCTGTGGTTTTCCTTTTATCGTTTTTTTTTCTGCACCAGAGGCAATTCGCAGCGGCCTGTACGCGTCTGCGTCGGCTTTAAACGGGCGCGGATGTTGTAAAACGATAGAATTGGCACCGATAAAAAATAATGTGATATATAGTTTTGCTACAGCGCACGCCGCGGTAGAGCGTCCAGTATTTCTATTCTGGTGTAGCACCGCCAACTGGTGGTGAGTGACGGAACTAGGCACGACGACCGGTTCCCTGCGTTCTCGGCGCCAATGGGCAGGCATGAAGTATATAGGAGGCTATGTCATATCTTAAGAAGCCAACAGTGACACCAAGGACAACATAGGGGAAATTACTTGTACTTACTCATTGAATTAAGGAAATGACAGATAAATGAAAATGGGTGAAAAAACAACTGGCCGCAGGTGGGGAACTAACCCACGTCTTCGCATTACGCGTGCGATGCTCTCACCATTGAGCTACCGCGGCGCCGTTTTCCCATCCACTTTCTGGGGTATTTATGGAGTGATTTAGCGTGGAAGCTTGGACGTGTTGCTTGCATGGGTTACAACTAGAATTAACCACGGGAGTGTTAGCCAGCGCCACCGCTCACAAACCTAGGTGGCGGATGTGGAACGGTAATATGTAACGGTAATATATTTCCTTCTCGCAGCACGTTCTAAATGTGTATGCCCGATTCATGTAGGTCATCATCACTTCTTTTAATTGTGCTCTGTAACCACTCCTTTCCTAATATTAACTGTAAAGTTCGAATCACACGACGGGAAGGATTGGCGATTCAGTCAGCAGACTACTGTGAAGTGGCTGAGCTGCAACGAATCGCGCCGCTAGCAGCTCGTCGGCGGCGGATTTGCGAATGGCGTAATTCGGCGGTACTAAAGCCACGTCATGCTGATACGCCAGCAGAATCTGCAATCCGTTCTGTACAGCAAATCCCGCTTAATTACTTTGTCTGCGACAGTTGTAAGTGGGTCCAAAACTTGGTTTTCTCGTTTCCGTGCGTCACGTCATTTCCATTATGCTACCATAATCAGGCCACACTCCTCATCCTGAGATTTACCCTTAATGCCAGCTTCGCCCTCCACCACCTCAGCAGGGCATTGAACTCATGCCCCGGCAGCAACTTTCAGTTGTGAACTGCATCCGTTAAGCACGGATCTATAGAGCAAAATTCTCGCTTAATGATTTGTGCGGAGTTTCGTGCGCCACGCACGCTCTGAGAGTGGTGGCGCCTGTGCATATGTTGAAGATGCATCAGCAGGCAGTGCTGCAGGGCCCAATGCCAACGTTGTATGGATTGCAAGAATGGGCATCGTCTGCGACCAGAGGCCTGGTGGGGCAGCTGCTAATCTCCAGCAAAGTGGTTACTTGCAGCTTCATTTGGGTGTGGCTGGATAATCCGATAAGCTTTCACTGTTGGAGTGAACGATCGTTCTTGCATGCAAGGCAGCAATGTCATTGCTTAGCACGTGTGTATACTGAGGAAGGCCGCTGAACATGAGCTCATGCGATGACTCAACGAATTGCTTGCGCAGCTATGTCGCTGTGCCTAGTCAGCACTTCCACAGGATTCATTGCGAGGCAAAATCGGCGTTGCAACGACGCGATCCCTGAGGCGTTGTGCTCCGGCCAGGGGGCAGCAGTACTTGTTGTATTGGTTAATAAATGTCGGTTATTATTATCGGTATTATTATTATTATTATTATTATTATTATTATTATTATTATTATTATTATTATTATTATTATTATTATTATTATTATTATTATTATTATTATTATTATTATTGTCAGAATTATTATTACCGGTTATTAAATTAAATGCGCAAGTGAACGCTGGGTGCATAACTTTCACAAAAGAGTCAAAGGTGCCCCAAAAAGATTCTGGAACCATATAAAAGCACTCGGAACTGCAACTCAAAACTCGCAAACGGCTACAAGAGATGAAGACGGTAACATCTACGAAGGAGACGATGCGCTGCGGTACATCACCGACGTTATTAGGGATAACTTCGGTACGAGAAAAAGCGAGTTCAGAAAACAGATCCAGTAACAACAGAGAGGCCTGAGAGGTCAAAATTTTGCATAGAAAGGTTTTATTGAAAAAAGGCATGATGAGGTATGAGGTGGTGCGTGTAATCTGGAAAGGAGTAATGGCGCCAGCGCTAACATTCGCAAATGCCATTCTATGCTTAAAATCGGATATCTTGTCGGGGTTGGAAGTTAACCAAAGATCAGTCGGCCGGTTGGCTTTGGGAGCCCACGGTAATACCACAAATGAGGCAGTGCAATGTGACATGGGTTGGGCCTGCTTTGAGGTCAGAGAAACACAGATCAAAATTAGTTTTGAAGAAAGGCTCAGGAGCATGGATGAAAATAAATGGGCGGCTAAAGAGCGCAAGTATCTGTACATGAAAAGCGTGGACACAGAATGGAGGAAGAGGTCAAGGAAGTTGGCAACCAAGTACAGGATAATCGAAAGTGTAAATAGATAACCAGGAGTCATCAGAAAGAAACTGAGAGAAATAGAGACCGTGAATTGAATGCAAAGAATGGAAACAAAAAGGACCATGGAGAGTTACAAGAACGAGAAGAAAGAAATTAGAAGGGAAAATCTGTACGACAACACAAAGGACAGTGCCTTGCTATTTGAGGCTCGAGCCGGTTGCCTAAGGACCAAAACATACCGGAGCAAATATTCGGAACTAGATGAGACATGTGTATGCTGCAGTAAAGATCCAGAGACCACTCAGCACATCCCAGTGGAATGCGACGGGATCCACCCAGCGAGAACCGTAGGTAACGTGCAACTCCCAGAAGCGCTTGGGTTTAAAGGGGAAGGAAACATCAACAGATGAGCCGTAGAGATAAGCAAGAGACGATTAGAGTACTGGTGGAAAAAAAAGCAGGGAAAATATTGATACGACATGATCTCTTAAAATTATAGGTAGCGGTAAAAGGTAAATTTTTGAAAAAAGAAAAGGAAAAAAATAATGAGAGGTATACAAAAATGCTAGATAAAGAACATGTATAGTATACCTGATTACCTGATTATACGTGATCACCTGTTATTTTTTTGTGCCACTGATGAAAATAAATTCAACTTCAACTTCAAAATCAAGCAGGCTAGGTGACTATTAGTCGCCGCCCCGTTTCAAAGGGGATGATAATATAAATCATCATCGTCATCATCGGTGAAGAGGCAAAGCTCGCCAGCATGATCACTCCATCACCCAAGAAAGTGAAGCCGCACCATCGAGTCCAATTGTGCGAGAGGATTTAAGAAGCATTATCGTAAACGTCGCTGCACATTCTCAACTTTACATTTCATCTCCAGAGTAAAGCCCCTCATGCGTTGCCTTCTCATCTTCTCCAAGTTCTTGAGAACCACAAGCATCGTTTGGACCACTGGTGACGAGAGGTAGGCGTGGCGCGGCGCGGTATTCAATTTAAGGTTTATTTTAGGATATTTCATTTTTTCCGCTTTTCAGGGCTCTAGGTGTACAATCGGCACTTTATCCTGTAGGCTTCTTTTTTTTTTCATCCAACTGGTCTCGTCATTTCATTGGCGGCGTTGTGAAGAAGACGCAGTATAGGAAACGTCTGGAATGGCCATATGCGAATATCTCTGTGACACAAGGATAATAAAATGTTAATTTCCTGTATTAATGATTGTATGCATCACAGCAATAGTCCAATGTACTCGAAATCATTTTAACACCGTCAATTGATTTGTATGCAGGTAAGTCATACGTTCTTCTAAAGAAAAACAAATGCTTTTTTAAAATATGCCGATTTCAAAATTATTTATACACGGTGATCATTTTAAGTTTTATGGAATTTTAAGAAATCGCCTGTGGCAGATAGCATAATTATTGTCCTTGAGATAGATTATTCGAAGAGGCGGACATTTCTCGCACGAGAAATTCAATCACATATTCAACTAATTAACGAAAATGCCCTAATTACCTTTTTAATTTATTACTTTGCGGCACATATTGCAATTTACGAAGTGTACAGTATCTTGAAAGATGTATCCATCTAAAATACATTTCCAGGATGACACCAGTTTCGAGATATTATTTTCCAAAGTGTGGAACGAAATACATGGGCGTTCCAGCTACTTCTGTGCTTCAATGCGTAAAATAACGTTTTGTTAAAAAATTCATGAGCCATTCCACTATGTGAAGGTTGATGACTAGTGAAGCTGCTTAGCGCACGACACAGAGGTGAGAAAGAATTTTGAACAAAGGTACGAACATATTCATTGTCCTGATCGGTGGTCATCGTGACAATAGGTACGCACGCACCATTCGGGTATCACCTCTGTTATTAAATCTGTCCGCCACGTAATGGCTGATACTCCCTTAATTAAGCAATGGCTCATGCCCCCGTAAACGTGGCTTGCCATTACGACGGCAGAAGAGCCGAAGGAGGAGGAAAACCTTTATTTTCGTCAGATGTTAGAGTAATTTGAATAATAGGGCTCTTCCTTCTGCCAGGCGGCCTGAGGTGGCCGCAAGCCCTTGACTTTCGGCGACCTGCAAAGCCCAGTTGACGGTCCGCAGCTGGACCACGTGATCCGAGCTGGGCACTTTCTAGTAAACTGTAGCGTGAACAATGGCACGAGCGCGAGGGGCGCCAACGAGCCAGCTGTGGAAGAAGACGACGACGCTCGAGCCATTGCTGATGATGATAGTTTTTCCGCGCGGACGCCAAGGCCTCGCCATAGACAGCTTCGCTGTAACAAGTAAATGGAACAACAGTGCATTTTTACGGCAACGTTGATGGCGCATATCTCCAAACTGGCGTCATTCTGGAAATTCATTCCAAGTTGATAGGCCTTGCAAACTCACTGGCTACAATTTGTAAATTGCAATTAGTGCCGTAATGTATCTAATTCAAACGATAATTAGTGAATTTTTGTTAATTAATTGAATATGTGTTTCGAGTTCCCATGCAATTAATGTCCGCCTCTCTGAATAATCCAGCTCAAAGATTATAATTATCTGCAACAGGCTATTTTTAAAAATTCCATAAAGCTTAAAAACACGCCGTGGTTGCTCAGTGGCTATGGTGTTTGGCTAGTGAGCACGGCGGCCGCATTTCGATGGAGGCGAAATGAACCCCAGGTGGTCCAAATTTCTGGAGTCCCCCAATACAGCGTGCGTCATAATCAGATCGTGTTTTTAGCACGTAAAACCCCATAATTTAATTTTGAATAAAGCTTAAAAATTATCACCCTGTATATTTCAACCTTCTCCTGCCTTACTTTCTCTTTTATGTTTTGTCTCCCATTCTCACTTTAACCGCCAGCTTCTTGGTAAATCGCCCGTGGTTGGTAAGCGTCATGGTTTAAGGAGCAAGCAAAAGAAAAACCATCCAACGTACTGCCGCGGACAAATGAGCGCGGAACAAATTAATTAAAACACGAACTCAATGTCCTTCCACAATTTTGATGGCTGACATTGCGCGATTGTTCCGTGGGGTTTCCGCTGCACAGAACGACGTATGACACGATGAAATTATGATGAAGCTCACAAGCATCTCTCATTCGTGCGGTTTCGCGGATGAACATGTATTTCTTTCTTTTTTTTTTCTGTTTTCGTGCGGAAGAGATGGGGGCCCTGAGTCACATAGTTCTTCCGTTTTGCTGTTTTGATTTGGCACATTCCGCTTTACGTTTCACTTGTGCACCAGGGTGCAGGCGGAGGAGGTCACTGTTAATCAGTGCATTCCGGTGTCTTGAGAGAACTTTTTTTTTTTAACAGTGGAGCTTTCTAAGCCGGCTGTTAGTCCGTCCGTCGTCGGAAAAAATGTGGGCCGATCCTGGGCGGCAGTGCATGAAGGGTCGAAACGCAATGGCACATACCTCTGTAAACTTGCGAAGCTGAGCCTGGCTACGTCTAGATAAGCATGGTTGGGACTACTTAAGCTTAGTCAATCATCGATAGCCAATCATAGCTAATCGATAATCAATTATTAATCAAGGAATTCCGGAAAATGCTGGGGATGACTTGGTAGTGCTTAGCCTAGCCCAAATACGCGGCCAATACCTTGCGATAGCCAATCGATAGCCAATCAATAGCTAATCGATTATCGACAAATAATCAATAAATTCCGGGAAATGATGGGGGAGGACTTGGTAGTGCTTAGTCTAGCCGAAAAGCCAGGACTAGCTAGGTGCCTATCAGCTCCGCTGTCTCTTTACATGGGTTACATAGAGATACATAGGTGACATTCCCAGAGAGGTCAGCCTTTTTTTTTTCAGTGTCCCTAAATTCCAAATCTTGCAGTGACATATTACAAGGAAGCTCCTTGACATGCACTACGCTTTTTCTTAGACGATTCGTCCCTCTTCTGCGTGTCTCGAGAACCAGGGAAAAATAATCGCAGTTTTCAGCATTTTCTCTGCCTGTGAACTTAATTACCGTGACAGCGGCAAGTCATCACACTGCAAACAACCATATTGCTTGCTCGATCCTCAAATAATGGCACCATATAACTTCTAAATACAACTTGTTTTGCTGTACACACAACGTTATATTTACTCATTAGAGTATATTCTTCGCTGTGCCCTTTGCATGCACACGGGCCAACACTTTCGGAGTTACTGTGTTGCATAAAACCCCGCATGTACAGGGTCATCAATTTTAAGCTTTAAGGAATTTTTAAAAATAGCCTAATGTAGATAACGTAATTCTAGTCCTTGAGCTGGATTATTCAGAGAGGCGGACATTACTTGCACGAGAAATTCAAACTCATATTCAGCTAATTAACAAGAATTAACTAATTAACTTATTAATTTATAACGTAGCCGGACATATTGCAATTTACGAATTGTAGCCAGTGAGATTACAAGGCGTATCCACTTGGAATGAATTTACAGAATGACGCCAGTATGGAGATATGCGCCATCAAATTCGCCTTGAAAAATGCGCTGTTGTTCCACTTACTTTATCACCAAACGCTTTTTTTATGCATTGAAGCACAAAAGTAACCGGAACGCCCATGTATTTTGTTCCACACTTTGGAAAATAACATCTCGAAACTGATTTCATCCTGGAAATTCCTTTCAAGTGGATACGTCTTGCAAGCTCACTGGTTACGATTCACAAATTCCAACATATGCCGTTATTTAATTAATTAAGAAGTTAATTAGTGATTTCTTTAATTGTATGAACATGTGTTTCAATTTCTCGTGCTAGTAATGTCCACATCATCGAATAATACAGCTCCAGGACAACAATTACGCTATGTGCCACAGGCGATTTCTAAAACTTTATAAAAACTAAAAACCATCACCCAGTATTGCCGACCGCTAAGGTTGCTGGATAACTCAATGTTTACGACACTGTGTCCGCTGTATTATGCTGCATCATCTGCGGTGCACTATAGTATGCTGCACTGTGTACCCTTTACTATGTACGACGACACTATCGACGATGTATTATGTACCCTAGAATATGTACGACCACACTATGCACGCTGTACTGTGTACGTTACACTATGTACGGTGACACTATGCCCGTTGTACTATGCCGCATTATGTACGCTGCACTGTAGTACGCTGCGCTATAGTACGTTACACTATGTGCGACGACCCTATGTCCACTGCATTAGCAACAAGGAAACCGTATGGATTCCGTAACCTGAAATAATAATTTTTACTATGTGAGTAACCGCCATATTTCACTTTTTGTAACATGCAATCTGACCAAACGAGCTTTCGTCGAACCGTTGACTATGCGTAGCTCAGTGTTGAGCGCGTCAGACTCCCAACTGCACGTCGCGCAGAGGCACGAGTTGGAGCCTCAGTTGTGGTGGGCGGTAAAGTCTTCTTTATATTCGCCATATAAGGAGGAGTGTGAAGCCGAGGAGGTGACGACGACTGCGTAACGGAAAGGATGGACGGCCAAGGTAAACCCAGTTTTTGAACTTTAAACTGCTGTCTCAGTAAACAGGCACGAAACGGTGAAAGATTTGAACGTAAAAAACTGGTAAGTAAGGAGGAATCTGTTAATTTCGTTCGATATAGTGTCGAGGCTTCCATTACTTCGGAAAAAGTGGAAAGAATAAGAAGCTTTTGTCTGGACCCTTTAATGAGAAAGCTGGTGTTTCGTGAAAAAATAACGCAAGAATCGGAACTTCCTATTTGCGTGAGGCCTTAATTTCTTAATGGACCCGAGTCGCAAGCTTCTCTTAAGGGCTCTTTTTCTTGAACGACTTTCGCGCGTTGCTGCGCTAGCCGAAGCTAAAAAAGTAAGGTGCCTAGCAGGCTGCTTACGCGCACATATATAGTTACCGCGAAAAATAAGGCGAAATGGTGCCCTATCAGAAGCCCGCTATGCATTGCGCATTCGGTCATCGACCTTGCTTTGCGTCGTGCTAATTAAGTAAGCAATGTATGCGCATATCATCAGTGCGATTCCTAGCACAGGGTAATGTTTCAGTTCCGCACAAAGTGCATAGCGATCGATTACAATGAAGGCTATCGCAATAGTACGTGCAGTATTTGTGCAGTGTTTTGTGCAGGCCCAGTTTCAGTGTATATTAGCAATTGCTAGCGCGTTATCATGAAGCCGTCATGAGCGTTGTCTATAGAGCGCCCGAACTGCGTGCTTTGTATTGCAACAGGCGACGTCTATAGAGATAACGCCTTGTTTTAAATTCTGGGGTCTAACGTCCTGAAAATGGGCCCAGTGGATATTGAGAAACCGCTAAGTGGGCGGCTGCAGTATAATTTTGACCACCTAGGGCTTCTTTAACGCGCTACTAACCCTGAGCACACGAGCATGTATGCAGTCTGGCAACCTGTTATTATTATGCGTGCACGGTGCGTTCACTTTCGTCAAAGAGCTTCGTAATTCCTCACTGCCGCTCAGCGCTGTATCTTTACAGAGTACACTGTCATCGCCTAATGTGTCACCTCATGAGCTGAACAGCTTGGGCGATGAAGCAAGCGCGATCATTGCGGTGGAGTTTCATGCTTTGACACAGCAAGCTTGGCACAGAACGTGTATGGGAGGCAATAAGTTAATAGCAGCGGCTTGATAAGGACGCTATAGCTACATTCTCTCCCGAAGATGTGGCATAGTCACGTCAGTTATCGGCGTCTGCTCAGGGCGTGGCACTCGCGCTCTTCGGCAACTCACTTTTGACTTTCCAAATAAAATTGACTGGAATTCATTAGGCTGTAGAAATAAGCAGCTTCACCTTTTCGCATGCCTGGAAATGGTTGTGAACTCTTTGGATGACGGGCTCCCAGCCTTGTATTATGATAAATTTTATGGCTATTTTGGTCAGAAAGTTATAGTCTCATTGTATCATAATTACTTCTCTAATCACTATATCGAGTCATTTCAATATGTATGCCTTAGCGGTAAAAGTATTCCGCCCATAATTGCTTAATTGTGGCATATTCTCTACAATCAAAAATTCCGAAAGCATCTTCGGAGCGTAGAACACTTAGATGGTTTTATTTGCCCTCTGTAAAAGTAGTTTAACATAGTCAACGAATGAAGAGCAACGTTAGGGGGGAAAAGTCATAAAGTAACTTCAGGTTTCCGGTGCCTGCGCCTGAATGGCCAGTTTCTTTATCTCTAAAATCTTGTAGGCCTCAAGGTGTGTTTTTGTACTGCAACCATCATCTTAGCGAGAATATCCTTTCCCCAACTTCTCGTGTTGGGCCTCTTAAGAATCGTTTGGCATGTCTACGGAGTTCCAGTCCGGAAGGCAGCCGGTGCTGAAAATTTCCGGAATGAAATGGCCGTAGGAATGATGAAGGATATTGCTGCGTGCTAAAGTTGCACCCTAAAATGTAAAGCATTTTAAATAGCCCGTGCGCGAAAGCTCTCCGCAGCTATATATGCTAAAGAACTACTTAAACGCATAACTTAGTGTGAAATAAAAGCAACGAATTAAACAGAGCGACGTTTCTTTACAAATGATATGAACACGTGAATATACACCGAGCACACATGTGAATAGTTTTCATAAATTCCCGTTTTTCTTTCTTTGTGCCTTCCCTGAGGTTTGACGTTTGCTCTCGTTTCCTAGCAGGATATACAGGGTGTTTTTTTTTTTGTAAACCATAAGAATTTTAATTAAAAATGTCACGAGCACAGCGAACGTGGCGTTTTACCACAGGAATTCTTAGGCGAGGTGGACGTTCATTGCCGCTAATAAGGTGAGCTTCAGAAGACTAATTTTAAAAAATCACAAATTACCTTTTTAATTAGGGCCTTCAGGGCATTTGTTTAAATGACAAATTGGGAGGCAGTCACATTTTAATGCACATCCATTTTTTCTAAAAGCTTAAAGATCACACCTAATTCGCAATATCCATCATCGAATTTGAAACCTCAATGGAGGCAATATATCGAAACCGAATGGGTCCCGCGGCGGGTCAGCAGGCAACGCCCGTAAAGATGTCTGGGGCGAAGTTTGAATGATAGCATTTCGTGACAAATCCTGACACGGCACACAGCCGCACATGCTTGCCAGCCAACGCGCACCGTATCAGTAGCTACCGCGACTGGCCGATACGCTCAGTTTGAAGCACAGTGTTAGAATATACTTCTAACACCGTGGTTTCAAGCTCCCTCGCGCTTGTTGTCACAGGACGTTTATGTCTGATATGATAGCGGGGGAAGATTTCCTGCGCTCCCGCAGCACTTGGTTCCGATATTGCCTGGATTTACCGTTGAAATTCGATAATTAATATTTCGAAGTGAGTGCAGCATTCAATATGTTTAAAAATTGAGGGTGCATTAAAATGCGACTGCGTCCAAATTTGTCATTCAAGCAAATGCCCCTAGGGCACTAATAAAAAGCTAATTCATGAATTTTTTGTTATTTAGTCTTCTGAAGCTTATGTTATCAGCGGCAAAGTATACCTCACCTCGCCTAGGAACTCCACTGAAAAAATAAAACGGCACGTTCACTGCACTTATAGCCTTTTCATAAAGATATTTATGGTCTAAAACAACATCCTGTAATTGTGGGAGTATACAGTCGAGCGCCTATATAACGAAGGGCTTGGGGCCTCCGAAATCATTCATTATGCAGGCGGCTTCGTTGTAAAAGTCGCCCACCGCACTGCTCAAATTAGAATCGGGACGCATATATTGAAAATCTAGAAGGCAAAGCGCCTTAGCAACCGCGGTTGAACGCGATTGGCTGAAACGCCGCCGGCGACGCTCGACGCCCTTTGCAAACGCTGTGATAGTTAGCCGCGCCATCTAACGCGCTTTACGCATTAGATGGCGCGTAAACCTAGCCTAACCCTAACTTAACCTAACCTAACCTTAACCTAACCTATCGTGGGCGACAAGTAAAGGCAATAATCCTCACGACGTGACATCAGAGCGTCGCCGGCGGCGTTTCAGCCAGTCGCGTTCAACCGCGGTTGCTAAGGCGCTGTGCCTTCTAGATTTTCAATATCCGCAACGGGGACAGGATAATTGTTTCGTCATACAGGTCATTTTGTTGTAGAGGTGTTCGTTATAGATGCGCTACACTGTATACATATCCAACTTGGGTGCATTGGTTATGTGCCGGCTTCTGTCTTGCTGAGCAGACAACTTGGGTCACTGGGTATGCATGTGCCCGAATAGACAACTGGCTGCTGGCTGCTGTCTGGCCTAGTGCACTACTTGTACCACTGGATATGTGCCATTCAGTGTGCGCAAAAAGCAGACAACTTCGGCACCATGGGTATGTGCAACTGGATACGTGACCATTCTTGTCTAATCCTCTCGCATGAATGTGTCACTGTGGCACAGGGGGTATGTAAGCCTTAAATGTGTTAAGATATGTGTCGTACTTCTCTGTGCATACACGTCTCATCAACATTCGTTTATCTCAAGCATCAATCATCGCCTTCGTCCTCGTTAGGTGGACACCTAAGAGCTAAGGCGACGAGGCTATTTTCGTGTCGTCTGCTGTACTACTGCTACATTGCAAACTCCAACGAGCTTCGTGTCATTTATATTCCAACCTTGCGTTGCATATGCGTGTTTTTATATATAGCTTCTTGCGGGTGTACGATATTCAGTACACAGCGCTGATCTGCAGCTACGTGTGCGATTTACTAGTGTAGATACAAAAATCCACTTGCCTTGAAGATATACCTTCTTTTTTTTCTCAAATAAACAATTAAATGTTGATATGTCCCTAAATAAAAATGGCTACGAAGGTATGCGGTCCCGTCCCATTAGCAACTTTCTTAAAGTTAACTTCAGTCGTCCCTCGCACAAGTATCGCCCAAGGGACCCCAAAGGTGGTGCGCGTAACTAGTGCGATAACAGATTTCCAGCCTAAATCACACCACCTATTTTCCAGTAAAGGCGGGCACTCACATTTCGCGGAAATGGAAAACTGTTTTTCTCTCAGTAACTAATAACATCAGCTCACACCCCGCCAAGGTGTTCAGCAAGTAACGTTTAGATTTTTGCACTGTCGAACCGTGATGAACCCATATAAGCATGTTCGAACCTCTTGTCCTTTAACTCTGGACGTGAACTTCAGCCGAACAGAAATGTGTGAACCAAAACTTGCACCCCCCCCCCCCCCCACCCCAAAAAAAAGTTTCCGTGTGTTATTTGCAGTCGAAATAGAAGGCACACCGCTACTAAAATTTTGCGTGAATACTTTCCGTGATTATAAAGTAGAAAGAAAAAAGAAGAGACTTGGCGTATTTACCGAACTATAGTCCGCGTTCTATACAGTCATAAAGGTTGAAATTTAGCGGGGTGTGGGCTATACATGATTTCAATTTTTTTTTAATATCGGAGGCATGTTCGAAGAAAATGATGGCAGACAGCACTTGTGAATTCTCGCCGCGCTAAATCATATAGCGATTTCAGTTCCGCAATGACGGTCGCTGCGCGCGAGCATTATTTTCAGAGTAAACTGACAGTTCGTATGTATTACGTTCCAAAAACACTATATTTACGTTTTACGTGCCAAAATTACAATATGATAATAAGGCACTCCGTAGCGGGGGACTCCAGATTAATTTTGACCATCTGGGGTTCTTTGACCACCCAATGCACGGTGCATGGGCGTTATTGCATTTCATACCCATCAAAATGCAGCCGGCGCGGGCCGGGATTCTATCCCGCACCCTCGGGCTTAGCAGCGCAACGCCAATGCTACTGCTCCCCCTCGGCGGTTGAGGTACAGCTTCCCTTATACTGTGCTGAGCTTAGCTGGAATTTATTCACGCTGTTTGAGTCTCGACACGCCGTACATCGCAGTTGATAAGCTGGTAGTGCGGGTCTGCAAAATGGCTTTCTTCAAGGGTCTTCGCAAGGTCGTCGTAAAACTTGACTCGGCGATTTCGTTTTAGTTGCCGAAGTCCTACGGCAAGCGAGGCATGTTTCTCGTGCAGATGTCACCTAGAAATTGGTATCAGCGGGTTATTGCTGCGGCGAAAGCCAAATCACGCGTCAAAGGGCTGGGGTCCTCATTTCCGGCTGTAATTGCGTTTTCAGACGGCCGCACGCCCCCGAGAAGAAGGGGGATTCGCTGAAGCCCGTACGGAAGCACGTCTCTGTCTAGACATGGGACGTTGCACGTCGGGTCACTTCTACGGGAACGAACGATCACGCACCCGAGAAGCCAAGTCAGCGCAGTGCGTTAGTGAGAGGCTTCACGGCAGCCCCTGACGAGTCCTTCATTCGATTGCAGTTTTCCTCGCGCAATTCCGGGGCACTGGCGCTGTCCTTTTGATTACACGCATATGTCGCTTTGTTCGCGCATAGTGACGCTTTCGCACTGCATCAGTTTGTGTATGTAACGGAGTTAAGCGTTCTGGCACGTGTGACCTTTGTTAATAAGAGCAATGAGGATACTGAGTGTTCCCTGAAGTCTCGTGAGGCCAGTCTCCCGAACACATCCAGGAGCGCGATAGTGATGATGATGATGATTTATTGGCATGCCCTTTGAAAGAGGGTGGTGACAAATAGCCTTCTAGCCTGCTTGTGTTAATCAGGTATGCTATACGTTATTTTCATTCTAGCATTTTTTGTATACGTCTCCTTAGTCTGTTCCCATTTCCTCAAAACTTCTCTATCTACCTTGCACCGCTACCTATGCCTGTAACGGATCCGGTCGTGACAATCTCTTCGTTGTGTTTTTTCCAGCTATACTCTAAACGTCTCTTGCTTACCTCGACTGCTGACCCATTGATGGTTCCGTCTACTTTAGGTGCAAGGTTTGCGTTACCTATACGGGTCGCACTGAGTGAATCCCTTCGCATTTCATTAGGATGTACAGACTGTTGTCCTGATTTTTCCGTCAGCATACACGCTCCTTATCTTGTTGCGAGTACTTGGTTTTTTTGTTTTTTTTGTCCTTAGGCAACCAGCTCGAGCCTGAAATAGTAAGGTACTGCCCTTTATGTTATCGTAGAGATTTTTCTTTCTAATTTCTTTCTTCCCATTCTTGTAAGTCTGCATGGTCTTATTTGTTTCCATTTATTGGAAAGTTCGCAGAATAAGGAGTCGCCATCGGCTGTTATTTATGCCCAGTTATAAATTCTTACTGTATCATTCCAAACGCGGGGCTATGACTGGTCGATGCATCGGAGAGTACACGGAGCCTCTGCTTGGCGGCTGAAAGAAGACCTGCATGGGTTACTCTGATCAAAACTGGATAAGCCATGCAAAGCGCAGCAGTGCGTTTAAAGCCGCTGGCACACACTTTAGGGTGCTGGCGTGTCCTACGGCTAAAACCCTTACCTTAAAGGCTATAACAAATGTTAAGGTATACGACATCAAGCTCATGCAAACAAGACCTGCGACGAGAGAAGCCGTTGTTGAAAACTGTGTGTCAATTCTGACCACCTGTTGTGCACCCAAAATACGAGAGCTCGGCAGCAGTATCTATTAAACTTTATTTTATGCATTTTTCGTGTCGTCTGTCACCGCTGTCATCATGGTTGCTTGGCACAAAGAACTCAGCAAGAAATAAAACCGAATTTGTCTCCATCAACGTCAATCCAGCCCCTTAAGGATGAGGGTGTTAGCATGGTACAAACAAGCACCCTTTATGCACCCATCACATCATCATCGTCAGCCTATTTTATGTCCACTGCAGGATGAAGGCCTCTCCCAGCGATCTCCAATGGCCCCTGTCATGCGCTAGCTGATTCCAACTTGCGCCTGCAAATTTCTTCATTTCATCACCCCACCTAATTTTCCGCCGTCCTCGACTGCGTTTGACACCCAGTCTGTAACATTAATGAGCCTCCGTTTATCTGCCCTACGTACTGCATGGCCTGCTCAACTTCGTCCTTTTTCTCTTAAAGCCAACCAGAATACCAGCTATCCCCGTTTGCACTGTCATCCACACCACTCTCTTCCTTTCCCTTAACCTTACGCCTAACATTTTTCGTGCAAACGCTCTGTGCGCGGTCCTTAGCACACCCATAAGGACGCTCAAATGTTTAGCGTGTAGGCACACACGCGCGAAAGCCGACTGCGCACAGTGATTAAAAGTGAATGATTCTCTATTCAGTACTCTAACCGAGAAAGCTCCATTTAACTCATCATGTCTGAACTCTTTTAATTCTGGTGTCTGATGGAGCTTACGCGGCGCACAGCAGTGCTTGGAACTGTTCCAAAAGTACTCTCGCGAGCACACGTGCCAGCCTTTCGTCAGTCCCTTCGAGACCAGCGCCAGCCCTTGGGAGAGGACCTCTGGAACAACTCTATAAGTGCCCTACTTCGCCCACTGAAAAGCCCCTTAAGTCGAGAAAGGCCGTCACTTTTACCATGAAGCGCTAGGAGGATCCGACGCTTTATCGCTGTCTGCAATCGAACTGCTGCGCCTTCCATGGCAGCGCCGATCTTCGAAAGGACAAAGAAATTAAGGTTCTCGGGCAGAAAATCAAAAACAGGAGAAATCGACCACCAGAGATCCTTTTTCTGCCCTTCCTTTTCGCTCCCATAATTTGGAAGTGAACGCTGCTTTACAGCTACTGTAATGACTTTTGCCGGGTGATAAAGCTAAACGTATAGTCCAGTCAATTTACGCTATCTGAATGACAATTTATAATTCATAAACACAGCCTTTTCTACTATTAATCAAAACCGAAAGCGAAATTCATCGTTCGCCTCTCTTATACCCAAAGCAATTAAAATCCATTTTCATAAGAAAATTGTACTGTTATACCAACTGTGAGTAAAAACAGGCAGCTTTTGAAAGACGCTGTCCACGGAGCGTTCCCCTAACCTAATATACGCATGCAGGAGGCTTCAAAATGCATTTGTTATTTTCACGGTAAAAGACATGCGGGAGGAAAAGCCTCCTCACTCCACACAACATGACACGGCGCAGAAAAAATATCGTTTGTTCTCGCGAATGCAGGAACCCTCCGACCAAGTTCACCGGCACTAAAGCGAACGAGTGCTACTGGTCTGGCAAGCATAATGGCACACAGAGACGACAGAAAGGAAACAAGGAAGCCGCTATAACGAGTGGGCCTCGTGATAGCGTATATTAGAAGTTCGTAGCACTAAATTTGCGAGCGCGGGTAGATAACGTAGTAAATAGAAATACAGCATTTCTAATAAATTTATAATTGATAATTTAAAGGTTGTAGATTGACTGTTGACCTAAATTGCGTATGATTATTGCATCCTCGATGTTCCGATACACAGAAAAAAATCCACCCGGAATGGATAGCAAAACACGACATATGTTTATACATGTATAACCAATGAAGGGCAAACCTAGGCAGACACAATGTAGTGATTCCCCCTTTCCCTAGATTCTATTCTTTTTTATATCATCCACGGCACAGGACCGGCCGATCATGGCCATAACGTAGGCGGAGCGCCGTCCAGTCTACTGACGAAGCGCGAAAATGCAAAGAACTGGAATAGAATTGCTGAATTATACAGGCATTATACTCCCCGTAGGTCCAAAGCCGCTTATTTAGAATATTTCTACGCATAATATTTAGCTCACAGACTAGAAACTAAACCTACATAGACAATCAGCATGCATTCACCGGACATCCGCTTCACTCCCTCTACCTTACACGTCAGATAAACAAAGACGAAAACAACCAATAAAAGAGCTTAGTAATTGGGCGTAACTGTGCCAGAGTACAAGGAATATAGCTAAGGCTTTTGATATTCAATGAGAAGGAAATTTATGCGTCAAACATTTCTCCGTAGTACTACATGATAGTGAACATACGTTGTCAGTTAAGTGAAGAGTGCACTGCCTTATTTAAAAAATATTCTGGTCGTTTGCATGCCAGAACGACGTTGTGGTTATGAGACAGTTCGTAGGGGGCTACTCCGGATTAATTTTGACCCCCTGGGGTTCTTTAACATGCACCTAAGTCTATGTACACGAGCAACTTTGCGTTTCAAGAATGGTGCTTTTTGTAATGTACCGGAACTGCTTGCTTCTTTCACGACGACGTGTGCTTAAACACTACTTCATTCTAAAAACATCTACACTCAACTTCTCCCCCCCCCCTCCCCCCCCCCCCCCCACACCACCCCCAACCGGTCCTCGCCACATTCTCTGACGACCGTATGATAGTATTAAAAGCAGTTACGGCACAAAAGTATGGCGCGATTTTTAAGCACCCTCCACTTGTTCGAGAGTGTGAGACTTAAAAAAAAGAAAGAAAAAGCGAAAGGGCTAGTTAAATTTGCGTTAATGCCGCATACCCGCCTCCGCTCACGTCCCTCTTTTAGCTAGTGTGTTTATCATTCGTCTTCTATTTTTTTTTCTTGCTGCGCAGCTTTTCCCACTCAGTTTAGTTCATGGATCGTTAACTTGTTCGTAGGTCGCTGAAGTTCGCTCCAACTTCGAGTGTATTCTTGCCTGTGATAGCTCCACGATGGTCGCTGAGTTAGCAGCTCTGCATGGCAACAGCAGCGAGGACCCGCACGGTGCAAACCTCGCATAAGCCGATGCACATGCGAACATAGAACATACGTAGCGATGCCTCGTGCTAAGTAGACCGCTTACCACCAACTCATTTCTTGCCATCCTTTTTTTTTCTTTTCTTTCCTTCTTTAGGTGAGGTGTAGTAATATTCGTGCTTGTTTTAAGAGGTTGTCTCGAGGCGCCTCTCGAAACAAACTCAGCTCTCACGAGAAGTGTATACTCCTGGACGACTCGTAGAGGGAATGAGATGATTTGATTTAGCTGCCAACGCTTTTATCTTCTTTAAGGCTCACGTTTTTTTTTTTATGTTCCTTCACCGTATTCGCGCAACGCTGTCTTGCTGACTTCGATTATTCGCTGCGATTCCAGTTGTGAGCGGCGCTCTAATCGCAGCTTTGCAACGTCGAGACGCGTATGTTAGCTGCCTTTGTTAGTATTTTTGTCTTAAGCGCTGAGCCTGACGCGAGACGTGGTTTTAATTCCGACGCGAATGACATATATTGGGAGTTATTCCAGCTAACAACCTTTCTTTTTGTCGCTTATAACATTGGCCCATAAAGTTCATCATAAAAATTGATTAATTCTTCAATTGTGCGCAAACAATTTATGTCTCTGGAGCCAACGTTTCACCAACGGGACTCTTTCGCCTGCTATTCATAATCCTTGAATCTTCGTTTGTTTATTATCACGCTTGTTCATTAACATATGCAGCATGTTCCTGCTTAATGTATTAGCATTTTTTGCTTACTTTCGGCATTTCGAATCTATCTATCTATCCATCCATCCATCCATCCATCCATCCATCCATCCATCCATCCATCCATCCATCCATCCATCCATCCATCCATCCATCTATCTATGTATCTATCTATCTATCCTATTACGCCAACCCACTGGCCCAACTTGTCTACCCGCTTGGGCCACTATAGACATGTGCTCGTAGTTGTGATGCCATCGTGGTCGTTCTATCGTCGTGATTCTTACTTCATCAACCGACTCTTGCCATGCCATCCTCGAACCGCCATTCTTGTCACGCAGTCGTCGTTATACTGGGGTCATCACGCTGTCACCTTCAAGCGGTCATCTTACTAGGGTCAAGAGTTCACAAATGTCAGCCCATTTGCGTCACGCGGTCGTCGTCATAGCTACTTCGTCTTTCTATCGACGTCATTTCTTCACCAATTTCTATCGTAATCAAGCTATTTTCCTTCAATCGTGATTATGCAACTGTTGTTGCGCCATCGTCATCGTTGCGTCGTCGTGAGACAGTCACCATCATGCATTCGGTGTCATACTGCCATCGTCATGCCAACGGGGTCGACCCATATTCGTCGTTCCAGCTTCTTCATCCGGTTGTTGTCAGCCGCCGTCGTCACGCTATCGCCATCGTGATACCGTCGTCGTTACGCCGTCGTTGTCATACAATGTTGGTCGGCCCATTGCGATCGAACCGTCGTCGTCAAGCTGTCGTCGTTATGCCATCGTCATCATTTCAGAATCGCAGTGTTATTGTAGTCGTGCCGTCGTCATCATGTCACCTTCGTTGTCCCATCGATGTGATTTATTTCCTCGTCATTGAATCGTCGTCACTGCGTCGTTGTCATACAGTCGTCGTAATGACGTCATCCTTATGTCAAACATTCGTTTTCAAACCGAAGTCGTGATGACGCCGTGTTCGTCCCGTTGTCGCCATTCTATAACTTCGTCGTGTGAGACGCGCCATACCGCCGTCTTTACGCATCGTCGCCATACAGTTGCGTCATCTCACTGTCGCCGTACCGTCGCCGTGGCTCTGTCGTCGTTTATCATTGCGAATATTTCAGAATGGTCATCTCAATGAAGTCATGCTGTCGTCCTTATACCGCCTTCGTTCCATCGACGTCATTCCTACTTGGTCCGTGCGTCATCGTTATACAGTCGCCATCAGGCTATCATGCTCATGCGCCTGCGAGTGTCAGCAAAGTGGGCCGATACCGGAGAGAATGTATGTCGCATATAGCCCAGGCAACGGAGGTATCACAATGGTCACTACAGATTCTAAATAAACACGTATTTAGCAATACCGTTTTAGGGGCGAAGCCCCTTAGGGCCGAGCCTTGTCCCCCCCTCGTCGTCGTCGTCCGTAGCTCTGGTTTTCACGGAGTCCGCTAGGGGCGCTGCGGTGCACAAGGGCTATATAGGCGCTCGTTCCCGACGCGCGCTCTCTTTCTCTCTTCAGCCATCGATGATAACGGTCGCTTCTGATAACGGCGCGCCCGCTATGGATGAAAAGGCGAGAGTGGCGGCTCAACTGCAAGCGGAGTCGAGGGCTCGCAAAGCTGCTGCAGCACGGCGACGCAGACAACAAGCGGACCCGGAGTCTAGGGCGCGGGCAGCTGCAGCAAAACGGCAACGCCGGCAAGCGGACTCGGAGCTGAGGGCTCGCGAAGCCCGCGCTTGAACCGAGCATTGGCGCCACCAACCTCAGGTAGAGAACACTTCCGGAGTTTTGCCGCCGCTTCCCGCGCTCTCGCCGCCTCTGGGTCCGCTTGCCGGCGTCGGCGTGCTGCTCCACTGATCACGAGGCAGTCTTTATGAAGGGAAAACAAAGTCCGCACCTCAATATCATATACGACCAATAAAACATTGTATATACTGTACACATGTGTTGCCACTCATTTGCATGTTCAAGTGGGCAATGTACGGGGGATTCACGGTTACCCGATTGATTCCCCGGTGCTTCGCCCACTCATCATCATTCACCTCGTGGATATGCGGTGTTTTTTTTTTCAACAACATTCTCGAATGCTCATCGCCTTGCCGTCGACAGTAATCGTGAAATGGGTTCTCCCAGAATTTTCTTGTCACACGATTCGTCACTGTATACGCTTATGTTAGCATGCCATGTATTCTTGCCCCACAAAGTGTATTACGTTTCTCGTCGCGGCTATATTCGATGGGTGCTCAGACTACAGAATTTGACAAGTTGCACTCGGGCGATGTAATTGCAGGCAGAATCTGCAAGAGTAGGTCCGCCTGCAGCTTGCAACACTTCTTCCTTCATCCCCCCACTCCTCCACACCTATTCCTTCCCCCTCTTCCTCCCCATCCACTAGAGCTGCTTTTCTCTTCCTTCCATTACATTGCGCATTTGTCCAAGTGTGGTTCGAGCTCTACAGAAGAGTTTTCGGAACCGTGCCAGGCTTTCTTCGCCTTAGTACCGAACCATCACTTGATTTGTCAGAGACACAATAAACCTGATAATAAAGTAAAAGCTGCTTCATAGAACGAAAAAGGAAGGGCCCCGTGATCGGCAATTGACCAGTTTTCTGGTAACTCATCCTGATTGGTCATTTTCAAGCAAAAGAATATCCCAGAGTCAATATTTCTTAACGTACTAGCTGGAATAAAACTGCGCTCCCTGACAAGTCAATCACTCCCGTTCTAGAGTACTAACAGCCTCGCATTCTTATATGCCACAAGATTCAGAGTTTGTACGCTGCGCGTCCGGGTTAGCCATGTAATTACGTTTTTTAAATACCTGCACTCCGCCACTTCGTAATTTTATCCATGGTTCACGATGACGCAAAATCTTAGCTGTAAGTCAATTGCTTCAAGTGCTAGAGCAATATTCTTAATTCGCGGCACTGAATTGTAGTGTTGCAGTGAATTTCTCGGCCTGCAATCTAACGCGAAGAGTGAGTAGCTGAAATTGAAAGGCTGTCTGATCTATTGATGTGGACATTAAACTTAACTCCCCAAAGCGAGGCCTTGTATATATGATAGACATCATGCAGGCCACACTATAACTGAACCAACGTAGCACGTCCGAACTTGCAGAACAATGACTGGAGTGACACTGACTCCGCTATGGAAATACCTATACGGCCTATGTGGCAAATTCAAATTTTCATAAAACAGGAATGCGGATGATTTTTACTTAGAAGGTAAACCCTCGTTAGAACGATATCGCATTATTCGAAGTTTATTTGCGGTTCCGACCCCTTGGGTTACTCGAAGTGCCCTAGCATCGGACTCCACTTAGTTCGAAGTGCGAGGCAGAAAATCTGCAATAGTCCACGGGGTACAGCATACACGACGACCTTTTTTTGTATCTTCGTACCAACTTGCTTAAGCAAAAAACGTTGCAAAGGTGTCTCCTCGACGTGGTGGCAGCTTCTTGGAACTAATTGTATCACGTGGTAATACCCAGCAGGTGATCAGGCGGCTGTTTACGGGCGTCAGCAGAATTTCGACACTGTATAATGACAGCACTATCGAGTGCAGCATTGTCTCAATGTACGTTTAGCGAGCTCCTGCGCGGTTGCAGTGTACCGTGCGCAGAAACTGGAAGGCGAACAGGAAATAACTAGTCAGAACGCCTGTTACGCGTAATTACGTAAACGTGTGACGTGTAATGGCTTTGTAGCCGTTTCTAAGCGTGGTGGTAGTCACAAGTGTACGTTTTAAGATTGAATTAATTCTCTGTTTGAAGTTCCAGTGATCCTGCAAATGAAAAAAGCGCATTGAAGTCGTTGGCACTTTGGAGTCCTTTGCGGCTTGTTCATATCTGAATTTGTGCTGAAGGTGCATTCGGCATAACTACGCCTCTCAAATACCGCTTCCGCTTTTAATGAAATACTTCTTATAATTAAGTCGATGTGTTGTCCCCATGATGTCGTGATATTGAGGGTTTACTGTATATTGCGCATTGTGCATATTCATGTATGCACAAGCACGCAAAAAAGAAGATGTAGAAAAAAGCATAGTAACGCAAAACGTCGATACAAAAATCACTTTGTTTAGTTAGTCTATATATACTTCAAGAACGAGATAATACAGGATTGATACCTCTTACTTTTATTGCTCATGTTTTATAGGTATTGCGGCGCTTGTTTGCGAGTATTACAAATCATAAATATCGCAATGAAATCAGGCTATTAATGCGTAAGCATTCTTTGGCGAGTGCGTCGGAGAAAGAGTTTTTCTCTTGTAACGCCTTGTAACTGGAAAATAGGTGCGTAATTGGTCAAGTTAAGACATTTAATCGCTATAATAGTGTAACTCTAGATGATTGGTAGCTTTGGAATCGATTAAAAAAAACTTCTCACGTCACCGTCGCCTAGGCATAGTCATTTGATACAAAAAAAGTATAAAATGATACGAATAACTGATTGGTAGATGTGGTTTGTCAAAAAACGCGCTGTGGTAGTTGTTAGGCTCAGTTTATACGATCGCCTTGAAGGGGTCAGATGCGCCAAGACGAGTTCTTGCAATGGCACCATAGAAACGTACGCTTGATGAAACGGAGGAGCTGCGTAGGAACGCTGAACGACAACGGGAATATCGTAGTCGGCAGAAGGAACAACGAGAACAGCGACAGGAACTAGGAGATAATCAACGACCAGAAGAGAAAGGGAGGTGTTCAGAAGCAATCGCAAACGACGTTATCAGGCGACTCTCGATAAAAATAAATGCTACATAAATTCTGAGAATTTTCTACTAAAGCCTAAGCATTCTTTGGCTCCGGAAAAAGCGATCGGTAGACATGCATAAGCTAGCAACATAAGTAAGCAAAAGCAAAGCAACAGCCGAGCCAAAGAATGCTTACGTATTAGTAGACAATTCTCAGAATTTCTGTAGCATTTTTATTTACGCACTAGACATTCGGCTCTTTTGAATCCAGGAAATGATTCCTAAAGCATTGTGGTGGCAATAACAAAGTAACTATATAGAAACAAACGTCTAGGATGTATTATGCATGGTGTCATCATAACACTAAATCTTACGCGGGTTGTCACAGATGCTATTGAAGTGCGGTCCTTTAAATATCTGTCTTAGTGTTGCCTCGTCTCTCTGCACGAGCCACCACTTTCTCAGGATTGCGCAAAGCTGTGCACTCTGAAGAAAACATTAGCCATTTTTTAAGCATCTGTTTCTCTTCAATCTCAGCTGAAGAAGGATGTGATGGCATCCGTCGTCGGTTATTTGCTCTTTCCTACGTCTCCAGAATTCATCCACGTCATCTGGTCACTGGCCTGCGGCGCGGCACAGCACGTCGCCAGAGTTCTGAGACGCAACATCTATAGGAGAGATCTGCCACAATGTTACTCTGTGCGTGAAAAAAAAAGAATAAAAAATCGAGAAATGTGCGCAGGAGAACCCAAGGTAGAGGCATCAGAAACGGATAAATTTGTCCTCGTTCCCAGATCTGGTCCACACGCGCGTTCGCCGAACAACACACACACACACGTCGTGTATGACACGCACCATAATACTCGCCGCGTCCGAGGCGCGCACTAATGGCCCGGGAAAGGAGAGTAGGGAGCCGGTGAGCACCATTTCTTTTCCAGCTGTCACCTGCTCTTGCAGCGGCCGAAGCCACTCGCACAGCGAGAGACGACGCGCCGCCTCTCTGAGAAGCTGCTGCGTCTCGTCGTCCTCCTTCCCTTCCTCCCCAAGCGTGGTTTCTTTTTCTTCATCGTCATTCCAAGTCTTAGCGAGAGTCCAGTGTTTTCCGTGCCTTATCGCATGCCGCTGCTCTCTGTTGTCGTGGCGCCGTTTCTGTCCTGGCGACGGACTTTCTGGCCTCGTTGGTTTTCGTATTTCTTTCTCGTTCTCTTGCGGGTTGCTTTTCTTTCTATAATTTACTCCTTTGCTGAACTCGCACCCCGTTCAGTGCGATATTTTTTTTTTCGTGTAACCTCCTTCCCTGCCCCTCACCATTTTTCTCCCATTTTTTTCTCCTCGAAGCAACGCGTGGGTGACAAAATTAGTGAGTGCCACTTTACTTTTTCACGAAAAAACACAAGACAAGACATCGTCACTTACCTTCCCAGTGCGATCGATGACTCAGGAAGACAAAAAGAAAAGCTGAACAGACTACATTATTCAATTGATCCTGGTGCCCAGGTCGCGCCTTCCTATGTTCTTCATCACGGAGAATTACAAAAGAACAGAGAAAAAAAAAAGAAGGAAGGAAACATAACGACCCACACCCGAGCACTCCAGAGGTAAGACACCTGGAGCACTTTCCTCGGAAGGCTTTTAAGACGTCAACGATATCCAGGCTCGGGTATTGGGTGCGATGGCTCCTGTCTCGCTTTATTTTTCGAGCCATTCGCGGGAGCCTCGCACCGCCTCATTGTATACGTGGCCCAGAGAGCAGCGCTCGGCCCACACAGCCTGGCTTCCAGCGGCATTTTAGTGCGCGAACATGTACCCCATATTAGTTGCCTGTTTGTGTTCCTCCGTATACACACCTTACCCGGAAGCACTAATGGCGTCGACACACTTTAGCCGCTTGCCAGTGCAGGTCGATAGCAAAAGAGCCCGAGCTGCGCTCTGCTTCAGTTACCCGAGTCATACACCATGTTTGATGTATTGCTTCATGCGATACTGGCATTGCATGCGTCCAGTTTTCTACTCGTGTAGACAGCACTTTCCAAACGTAGCAAATTATGGGAAGATCTGTGAGTCCCACAGGCTCACAAACACATACAACTTGTCGATTCGTTGCCGTTGATACTAAGCGTGCGAGAAGGCTGCCTGCCAAGCATTTGGCAACAATAGTAACTCCTTGCTCTGTTCATGCTAACGGATAGGATGGGGCGCAGAACCAGAACCCCACACAGACAAGCCAAGTGTTTTATACGAGTTGATGCCTGTATTATACACTAGTAAATATGGGTGAAATCGCACTTTATTACAGTAGCCAGCTTTGTTCTGGGTTAAAATGCTTGGGGAAACAAGTTGCTTCACTGCAATTCCCGGCGGACCTTACAAACGCCGATGGCTCCTGTTGTTTGTTTCTGCGCTTATATTCAGACGACTTCGCACCCCGGAGTAATGTTCATGAGCACGAATGAAATGGTTCGTGAAAAAGGTTTTAAGTTGAAGACAGCCGAATGGAAATCCTGGATGTAACTGTACGTACGAGAACGTGAACGCGCTGGCAGTTTGATTCCATTTTCATGACGTTGCTAGCTGATTCCCAGGATACGCTGTCTACTACGCAAATTCTAATGTTCGATGTTCGTCCCATGCATTAATAAAGTTGTCGACCCATGTATTAATTATTAAGGGGAGGATGTTCCTTCAGGCGTACGCCGTCTCTATCGCCGGTGTAAAAAGTACGGGTAAGAACACAGAGTCGGTTGATTATATGATTTTGCTTAACACTCTAAAGGGTACACCAGGGCAAGGGCATACTCTATAGTGGTTGACTACTGATTAATTTCCTAGGCCTAGCATTCTATAGCCTGCCACCTGCTAGAAAGTGTGACCGTCGTGGCTAGGACTCAAGCCGGAGACCTCGTACACAGCAGGACAGCATTGTAATCACTGAACCTGTCTGCCGCTAGTAAAACCCGTTCTGCAAAAAATAGAGATGGACGCAAGGTGGGACGGTAATATTAAATCTTTTCAGGGAAATCCACTGCTATCTCTCATGTAAAACAATAAGAAAAAAATAAGTGTTTTCTTTTTAGCTTCCTACGGGTTTCTTCTCCAGCTGCGCAGTGACTCTCTTCTGTGCAGTGACCGCGAACTTCTGTTTCCACACAATGTGTCCTTGGGAAAAGTGAGAGGGTCTCCACAGTCGACGTCAGCGACTCAGAACAAGTTATAATTGCGAGCAATAAATACCCCATTGGCTCCTGCATGAGCGAGTGGTGACGTGATTTCACATGAAAAAAAAAAAAAAAAAAAAAGCAGCGAGAAGGTATGACGGCGTGCGTGTTGCGTGGTGAAGTTGAAAGTGAATTTCAAGAGGCTTATTTGCTTGCTATGACATCTGAAAGTATTACCGAGCCATTGCACAGGGAAAGAGAGAGAGAAAAAAAACAGGAAGCTAAAACATGTTGCTCTTGATTTGGCAGCCTACACTGGGGGAGAGACAAGCGTGAAGTAAAGGAAAAAAGTCGCAGTTTCGCCTGAAATACGAAGCAACGATTGTGATAGCAAATTAGTGCACAGCTACACAAAGTAAGGATAGTAGTTTTATCGGTTGTATAAAATTGTAAACATAGACACGCTAACTAAATTAACAAGTATGTCACGCGCGCACAAGCAAACGTGAACGCATCTCACTCGATGACCGAGGAAACTCGCTGTCAAAACGGTGGAGTGAGTCAGCGCAGCAGCAGCAGCGAGCGAATTGAGCTTCGCGATGGATCTTGGTCGCAAAAACACATGGATGGTAGAGTCTGCCCCCGCCGAAGACAGCCGCGCGGGCGGGTGCTCGTGGTCCATTTTTTTTCTTCTTTAAACTCTCTGTCAGGCTTAAAACAGCACGCAATGTCTGCCTTTCATTGTCAGAGGGAGGGCAGTCAATGATATTGACACAAGCTGCCTACAAATCACGCGCGCCAGCCGTATCCTGCACCCTTCCACTTGTTTACGGGTACGTGCGAAAGAGAGTAGCAGTGAAGCGGGCAAGGCGTGCTCACAAGGCACTTCGGTCGGAGCAACGTGCAATTAGCGCGAGGCGCGAGAAAAATAAGAGGTGTGGAACTCTTGGGAGAAGACTGTACGTTGAAGCCAGACTCTCAGTTAGCTATTTACCGTGCACAAATTTGCCCAACGTGAAATAATTAAAATACATTCTCCCAACAGTGTGTTGTAATTCTGGTGAAGGTGCGGGGTAATGATTTCATGCCCTTCTCGGGTCAGAGAAAGCAGCCCGGACCCACGGCGAATCGGACCCAACGAACTTATTCCTGTTCACAAACGCCGCAGCCGTAGCCTACGTGGTGAGCCCCTCGTGGTTTCCCTATGCCGGATTCTATCGGAGCGCCAACAGCTGTCAACGGAGACGCTACCGAGATGACAACTCAGGTCACGCCAACTCACATCGTAGTGAACCCACTGAAGACGCCGGAGCCTTTCCTTGGTGACACATTTGAATAGGCAGAGGACTGGCTGGAACGCTTTGAGCGCGTCGCGGAGTTCAACGCATGGAACGGAGAGCACAAACTACGAAACGTTTACTTTACGAAACTACTAAACATTACTTTACGTTAAAGGATAGCGCGCAAACGTGGTTTGAAAACCACGAAGCGACCTTCATGTAGTGGGATGCTTTCTAGCGGGAGTCGCTTGCCTCTTACCCCAGTACAAACCGCAGGAAGAGGGCCGAAGCTGTCATCCAAGTAAAAAGCCAACGCAAAAGAAAGTCAGAGAAGCATAAAGGAGAGATGGCTCAATCTGCACCACTAATGAATTGCAGGTGAGCCTGCGATATACACCCTCTTTTTGAAAGCGGGGCGATGTATGTAGGAGACATGTCCCGCCTATTCCTCCGAGCTGATCCAAACATGAGAGAGGACAAGAAGGTTCGCCGTCTAATGCGGGGTCTAAAACAGGAACTGTTCACAGGGTTGGTTCGGAGCCCGCCACACACCGTCACGAGTTTCGTTCTGAAGCAACAACAATGAAAAGAACGTTGGAACAGCAATCAAGGATGTACAACCGGGAAACGAACATTTCCTCTGTAGACGCAGTTCGAGCAGTCTTCGGAAACAGCGTGAAGGTCAAACGGGAGCTCGTGCGATCTGTAGTTCAAAAAGAGCTACGGCTTGACCTGAACGCTCCAACGCTCTCTTCACTAGCTGGCAGACGTGGTTCGCGAAGAGGCCAGAGAGGCGGTCCGGGAACGACATCTGAATGCACAGCCCGAAGCGCCACTACTGCGCCAGCCGAGCGTCTCGTATGTCGATGTACTGCGGCAAACTCCCGGGCATGCTGACGTCGCAGCTACTGCCTCTATAAACAATCTGATGCCTCGAAATACGCTGCCGCCACCCGGTATAAGATTTTGGAAGGCTGATGTATGGCGCACTGCTGATAGAATACCTCTTTGCTACCACTGTGGTGAGGCTGGCCACCTCTACTGACGGTGCCACTATCTCAGAAAGGATATCGGTAAACGCACCTTCCCCTCGAAATGGTGAGCGTCCATTCGAAATCGAAGAGTATCTGTCCAATCGTGAAAGCTTCCCACACACCTTTCAGCAGCACCAACCTCAGTCAACAGCGCCGTTGAGGTATCGGCCACCGAGATCCTGTGTGTCGTCAAGCTCCACAAGACGCCGTTCACAAAGCCCGCGTCGGGAAAACTAGCGTCCACGACCTGGGGAGTTAAGGCAGCTGCCCACGCAAGAACAGAGGAACCTCCATCGATGACTCCGAATGACGACGAGGGATTCAGAAACCCGTGCAGTAATAGCGACGTCGCTTCCGATTTACGGGTGTGCGTTGACAGTTACGAAGTAAATGCGTTAGTGGACACACGTGTAGATTACTCAGTAATAAGTATAGTGAGCTTGCCAGGAAACTGAAGAAAGTGCTTACTCCTTGGAAAGGGCCCCAAGTTCCCACCGCAGGAGGACACCTCATCGACCCGACGGGCAAGTGGACTGCTAGAATAGCAATACGAGGCTACACGTACGTCGCTGGCTTCATTGGGCTTTCCGAGTGCTCAAGAGACTTGATCATTGACATGCACTTCTTGCAGGCTAATGGCGGTGTAATCAACTTGCGGGAATTACGGGTTTCCTTTTCAACGAGGCACGCTGTCGCAACATTCGACACTGAAGAAAAAATATGCAGATGCCATGCACTTTGGGAATCTAAATAAGCGAAGCATTCTATGCTGTTTGCTTGGATTGACGATAATTAGCGGTGACGTAGACGGCGAATGTGTAATTTCTTCAGCGTTTAACCAAATACGAGATTGGTGAGTTGATGTTAAACGTTAACTTTCGTGCACCACTGCTGTTTGCGTAGTGCACAGAACACACAGGGAGACGTGTTTGCTTGAGGCGTTGTTGTGCGCCATGGTTCATAATCTCTGAGGTTGATCATTATCATTGCCTCACATGGCACATCGTATCTTGGCAGAAGTGTTAAACTTTAATTGAATTATGGAGCTGTACGAGCCAAAACCACGATCGTATTATGAGGCACGCCACAGTGGCGGAATCCTTATTAGGAAGAGAAGCTTTTATGCAGAGACAAAATAAGCAGCGAAGATTGACAACTGATTAAATCATTCGGAAGGCAAAATATTGAGTTTAACTACGTAGTGTTTAACTATGTAGCTTTAGAGAATTCACACAATGCGCAGAGCCTCAGAGGGGACCGCCTCCACTTCCAATAAATGCTGTTTACAGTTATTTATTTATTTATTTATTTACTTATTTATCTATTTATTTATTTATTTACTTACTTATGGCATCAGGGCTGGAAAGGACTACAGAGGGTTGAACAGGATAAAAAGAATATCACAATGAGTAAAAAGTAACTTTCTAATCATACTATACTAGCTGGTAGTAAATGCTACAAAAATGTCAGTGGGGCAATAGGAAGGCCGCTTTATGTATACCGCAATACAGTATTACCTGATATTGCAAAGAAATAAAAACGAACGTAGTCAATAATTAACAAGTTCAGGTTACACAACGCTAGTTAATGTCACACGAAACTTGCGATTATTAGTATTGTTTAGGATTTTTATGTGAAGGCGATTCCATTCAAGTAATGACCGAGGCAAAAAAGAGTGAGCGAAAGATTTAGTGTGACAAATAAAGTAAAATTCATAAAGGTGATCAATACGATGCGATATATAATGAGATGGAGATATCAGTTAACGGGTGGGAATTCAAGGTCAGGTTTAGTTGTGGTTAGAGTAGCGATTCTATCATAATTTGACTGTATAAAACGAGTGGTGGAATTTGGAGATGTTGTAATGAGGTATGCCGGTTAATGGAATCCCATACGGCGTATGTATACTCGAATTTTGTTCCTCTTTTTATTCCCCCTTTCCCTTACTCGTTTAAGCAAACCGGACGTTCATCTGGTTGACCTCCCTGCCTTTCCTCTCTTCGCTTTCTCTCCTCCTCCGAATTTTGTTCGTATCTGAGCTTTTTATAGTAGAACCTTGAGAGAGGATGGTTCACGATTCGAATTGTTAGTAATGTTGATATAGGTTTGTAGGAGGGTCGTGACGGCGGCTGTACGAGCCGTGCCGTCGTCCCTGGTCAGAAGGGCGAAGGCGGCGAGCCGAGCGACGGGGCTGCGACGACCAGCGTGGCTGGCTTTTGGAACGACACTGCGCGTGCCGAGCTTGCGCTTCGAGCACGCGCTGCGCTTCTTTATTTTTTTCTTTGATAGCCGGCGCCAAGGCACCAGCTGAGAGCGCCGAACGAAGCGTCCCGCGCTGCGGCATCGGTGGGCGCTACAGGGCCCCCCGCCCAGACGGAACGTCGAAAAGACAAGCCGGTTAAATCACGATTGAAAATTGTCCGTAGCCAGTCCGAGTTGTGAACTTGAAGGCACCGGGTCGCCACCACTACTCAGGCGGGCGGCACTGGGAGCTCCGCAACGGTCGAGGGACTCGCAGAACGGACGCTGTTGGCAGGAGCGCGTCTACCCGCTGATTTGACGGGCGCCACATGTCTCTTGAAGAATGAGGAAGGGGAAGGCTTGTAAGGCGAAGGGTGCGTCGACGGTGCCAGCGCACGCGTTGCCGAAGGCGTATCACAGACCGCACCTTTGCATGACGTGTAGGATGCGTGCACGAGCAATGGAGTCGAAGCCCTGGACAGGCCACGACGCGTGCCTTGCAGGTGGACGCGGCGCAACCTGTGGGAAGGCGAACACGATCCGTCAGAGCTAACGATGGGGTGCATCGCGAGTAAGCCACGGGCTGGCCAGGCAAAAGGGGGTCAAGGTCCACAGGAATGTCCGGTGGTTCCATCGGTCCATCGCAAAAGCCGGAAGTGGGTCGAAGCCGTGAGGCGCTCAGCAACGAGGCGTGAATGTTCGTCGAGGCAGCGCAGGTGAAGACCCGGGTGGGCTGGGTAGGTGGAATGACCTGTACCAACTGCGCTGAAGACTGCGCTGACCGCTGGAGATATGGACCGTTCGTTGTCGGGTGTCGCAGAAGGTCGTGACCCGTGTCCGCGGTGGTGGTAGCCGGCAGAGTCAGAGGCAGTGGGATCGGCGCGGTGCTGAGCTCGCGCGCCGCCTCGGAGACCGGCTCAGCAGACCACGTGGAAGGGTCGGGTGCCATTGTTGCAGGAGCGACGGCGTTGGAGACAGACCCAATGGCATGCGGCACGGTAGCCGGCGTTGGGTCGGTGATGTCTCCACTGTCGCCTGCCATCGTTGGGGGCGAGAAAGGCGATGACGTGGCCGGTGTCATGGTCGTGACGATACCCTCGGCGACAACATTGTGCGCGTACTCGCACGAAAGAGACCCCTGGAGAGAGCCGGAGGCCGGGGACTGTGCTGTAGCGCATCGGGTGGTCGCCGAGACGGTATCGGGGCAAGTCGAGGGAGGAAGGCTTGCCTGGTGGTGGCTTCCGGGCACAGGTTGAGATGCGGGTAGCGCTGGCGGTGGGAACGCAGGCAGCGATTCGCGCACCGTGCGGTCAGCCACTGGAACAGGGTGGTAGGCAGCGCCGAAGAAGTCGAGCACGCGCTGCTGCAGTTCATCGTACGGGCGCGGGCCAGGCGATGGAACGCCGAGGTGGAGCTGGAGAGCAAGCGGCAGTACGTCGAGGAGTACCGCGTGCTTGAACTCCTGGATCCAGATGTGGTTAAGCTCCAGAGCGGCCTCGAACTGAGCGAACCATGCGCCGACGTAGCTGCAAGAGAACGGCGGCAGTGGTGGGTCGAATTGCGGCTCCGGCCAGTGAGCCATGGCAGCGTGTCGCTCGGTGAAACGCGCGTTCTCCCGGGTCACCAATGTAGGAGGGTCGTGACGGCGGCTGTACGAGCCGTGCCGTCGTCCCTGGTCAGAAGGGCGAAGGCGGCGAGCCGAGTGACGGGGCTGCGACGACCAGCGTGGCTGGCTTTTGGAACGACACTGCGCGTGCCGAGCTTGCGCTTCGAGCACGCGCTGCGCTTCTTTATTTTTTTCTTTCTTTGATAGCCGGCGCCAAGGCACCAGCTGAGAGCGCCGAACGAAGCGCCCCGCGCTGCGGCGTCGGTGGGCGCTACAGGTTCACTATATGAGATTAGCAGTAATATGAACCCCTAAGTACTTATACGAATATATAGGCTCAAACGCAGTGTTTTTAAGCAAGAACATTGAAGAAGTTCAAGTAATCCGTGACACGAGCATAAACGTATACGGTATTTAGCGTTTCTTATCATTAGCCGTTCATTACAGTAATTACGACAACAAGGGGCAAGAGGGCTCCATCGATATCTTCGCTATTATTTTTAATTATTTCTTTACAGACAACTGAATCATTAGTGAACAGATGAACGCTGAAGAATTTTTACATGATCCCACTATGGTGTCGGATTTACAAAATACAAGCCTAACTTGCTTGTGTCGCAGGCTAACGAATCAAAATTGACGGATTCGTATTAATTCAAAGGACTTCGAAGTTTATACCTGGGGCTAGCACTTACCACCAATCATCACATTGCATCTCAATGGTAACCTTATTCGGAGGGTTGACAGACTCCGTGTGCTAGGCCTTCACATACAATACAACGGGAAGGCCACACATGTCTTACACATACTGCGCCAACAAATCCCCCAAGTAACGCACATGATAAAGCGCATTACGAACCACCGACATGGACTCCTAGAAAAAGATGTACTCCGAATCGTGCAAGCCCCCATAATTAGCAGATTAACCTACCACCTCCTCTACCATAACCTGAATCAGACTGAGACGAACCAGATGGACACCCTCCTCCGTATGGCAATAAAGGCAGCGCTGGGACTACACCAATATGCGTGCACGGAGCTCCTACTACGACTTGGGGTACACAACACCATCCGACAACTAGTGGAAGGCCACCTTAACAGCCAGTTACAACGCCTCCAACGAGCAAGGCAGGGGTGTCTCATTATATCCCGTCTAGGATACCAAACACCAAGAAAACCACAACAGGTAGATCACACCCTTCTCGCGCTTAGCATTCGAAACAAAATTCACGTAGCCCCAATTCCCCGAAATATGCACCCTGACCGTCATAAAGGCCGGAGACAGGCTGGCACCGGCCATTCGAGGCAGAAAGCCCTGGCTCGAATCTTTGGCAATGGCACATCGGACACACCGGTCCTTTACACCGACGTGGCCCGGTACCCACAAAGACGTGCTGTGTGTCTAGTCATACTAGATAGCACAGATACTCTGAGAGCTTCGGCCATGCTCAACACTGTGGACAGTGGCACGGCGGAAGAGGCTGCTATCGCCCTAGCCATCGCACACGCTTCAACCATACCGGCACCGCATGAACCTATCACAGTGGTCACTGATTCCCTAATCGCGTGCAGGACTTTGGCACAAGGGATGGTGACACCCTACACACACCGCATCCTTACATCATTACGCCCTACGGCGTTACATAGGGTGCGTATCGTCTGGACACCTGGACATGCCTCTCTCCATGGTCATGAACGTGCTAATGCTGTAGCCCGAGAGCTCGCTAACCGGGCGCCATTGTAAGAGCTGCCCAATCCAGATGACGTACCGACAGAACCACGGAACTACACTCAAACTCTACAACGTTACAGAGATAGCAGGAGACACTTCCCGCCACCGCACAAGTCTCTTAACCGAGAAGTTGCCATCGCGTGGCGACAGCTACAGACCAATTCATTCCGCTGTCTCTTTTACCTTCACCTCTTCCACCCCACACAATATCCCTCATACTGTCCCTACTGTGGAGCGAATCCCAAAGTATATCATTGCACCTATGATTGCACCAGGAGGAAGGTGAAGGAATAGGGGAGTAGCCAGGAGGGTGCTCACACGCTCCTGGCTACTCCCCTATTCCTTCACCTTCACCTTCCTCCTGGGAGAGCGCGCTAACCAGCTCAGACCCGCAATAGCAGCGACGGCTGATCCAGCGGGCACGCGGGGCGGCGCGAGCCAATGGGGCCCTGAACTAAGGGCTCCACCCTACGAGAAAGTCGCCCCGCCTCATGAACAATAAATGTTTTCTCTCTCTCTCTTTCTCTTTTCTTATAGCCATTCTCCTCTGTTTTCCAAACAAGAAATTGTTGAGAGATACATTAAATTAAATATTGTGTACATTCAAGTTTAAATTGCGCGTTCAATCGATAGCGGCTCACTTGGCGGGTCCTGATGTTACCAGCATAGCGAAATAAATAAGCAGTTCCTTCCCCGCAGCACAAATATATATGTGAGCTCTGCAGATATTCAGGCAATACTGCTTTCTTTTCTATTTTCATACGTAATACGAGGCACGTAGTAAGCATCCTTATTGTCCTGGGTCAGCTGAACTAGGAAACTATTTCATCATATTTTAACACGAAAGTGTTTTATGCCGGGGTCCACCGTCAACTTCCTTTAACGGATGTAACGTCGGCGCGAACGCGTGAAATATGCTCTTTCTTGGCAGGGATGGCGCCGCCATCTAGGAGCGGTGAAGCGAAGCACTGCATCATGACACTAACGAGCGCAGACAGCGAGCGCTTAGGTAGTCTCAGCGCAGCGGTGGCTCCAACGCGGTGTAGCATGGCGTAGGCGGTGGACGCCTTCTGCTGAGGTGACGACGCAGCTTCCGCATATGGTTTGTCTTTCGGGTCCGATCAGCATGTGAAGCCTCATCGCCTGCGGAGTGCAGCTTCAAAATGCATCAGCAGTGCTTACACGCCGCCCACTGCTTCGCTTGCGATTACACCAACTAAGAAAACTGCTGCGCTAAGCGGCGCTGAAAGGCAACGACGTCGACGGGCGAATCTCGCTTTGGTCCGGCGAGAGACACGCCAGCGTGAAGCAGAACGCCTTCGCGCGTTCGCGGCACACTCTGCGAGCTCTGTCACTCGCATTCCTGAAGCTGAGTTCTTCGCAACTCAACTGGCTGCCCAAGGCACTACGGAGCCGGACCAAAATGCTCGTACCTTCGCCGAAGCGACTTGGCAGCGGGACGCCGCTCGCCAACAGGACGTCGCATGCCAAGCAAACCTGCAACACGGTCGCCGACCCGCAAATCGTGTGCCTTTCGCTGCAGCGGACCTTGAGTTCACGAAGCAAACATGCAACAGCTTCTGCGAAGATACGTTTCACTTATGTGTTCTACCAATTCTTATGAAAAAGGGATCAACCATATTGTTTTAGAAATGGCGCACGTGACGTCAGATGTGCGTGCAATGTTTCATTCGTGTCGGTTATTACAATGTTGCAAGCGTTATACGCATGTTTTTAGGGGTCCTGGGAGAACGAGACTTGAAACTTTCAGTGTGGAAGAAATGGGGTTCAAAATTAACTTCTGGGGTTTTACGCGTAAAAACGACGATATGATTCCTTTTGACCATCGCCTGGGTTTCTTTAACGTGCACCTAATGCACGGTATACGGGCGTACTTGCACTTCGCCCCCATCAAAATGTGGCTGCCGCGGCTTGTATTGGAGCCCGTGCTCTCGGTCTTAGCAGTGCAAGGCCAAAGCCACTATGGCACTACGGCAGGTTAGAAATAGGGTTCAAGTGTGCATACTTTGGAAAATCATATGCGGGCAAAGTTATAACCTGTGTGGTAATATTACTGTCAGTTAACATTCCTACTGCAACTGTTTGACAGAAACAGCTTCGATGGAAATTTTGCAGGATTCTGTAAAATCGCCCAAAGGCTGTGTGTTGTTTAGATTGTCACTTGAAAATATTTCAACCGTACTCTAAACAGAAATAAAGAATATAAGGACGTTTGCAACTCACGTTGTAGCCTACCGCTTTGAAGTTTTCCAGTGAACGTGGCTGTAGCATGTTCTAAATTATTTACTCTAAGCGTTCCAGAATTCCGGAATCAGGTAATAGATTTCAGAGTAAACAACAGGTAAAGAGGTAAACAGTTAGCATAAATAAACAATGGTATTCAGTAATGATTAAGTAGTACAAGGTATTAAAGTTCGCGTTACACAAGAGGTAATAATCCATAAGATACGTTCCAGGTGTCGGTAAATAAATTGGGATGATGCATACGATGCAATGTAATAAAACAAGATTGCAGAGAAACAAATGGTAACTCACTTAGTATTAAGCTAACCCAACTAATAATTCAGCTAATAACTAAATTACCCAACTTACTAACCAAATGTAATCTATTTATCGAAGCAACTAACTTCAGAAGAGTGTAGAGACGAATGACCGACACATTTTGTTCGAGGAATGCCGTGTAAAATTTGAGCCCAAACGCAACGCACGCTAACTTATTTTCTAAAAGTTCCCGTAGCATTTTAAGCATTACACCTACTGAAACAAATACGGGAGCGGCGCCTTTCCTGGTAAAAGATTTGCATCATCGCGCAGCCCAGCCATCTGTTGCGGCAGGTTGACCCCCGATGATGATGATGATGATGATGATGATGATGATTATAGTAATAATTTATTGTCATTCTCTTCGAAAGAGGGCGGTAACAAATGCTCACCTAGCTGCACGCTTGAATTACTCAGGTATGCTATAGATGCGTTTAATTCTGGCATTTTTGTATACATCTCCATTTTTTTTTCTTCTTGAAAACACCTTCCCAAACCCGATCGCTTTTAATCATTGCTATCCAGAGCTCTACTCAGATAAATGCAAAGACTGCAATCAGCGGGCGGACCTCAGACACATAATCTGGGCTTGCCCCAACATAGTGAAGGGGCCAAACAACACATATACGAACGCGGAGCAGTGGGAGACCGCGCTGCTCAGCTCAGACAGCGAGCACCAACTGAAAGTCATCAGGCAAGCCGAAGATGCCGCTACGACCCAAGGGCTCCTGGCCGCCATCTAAGGGAGGGGAGATAAACTCCTCTTACACTTGCCGTTTTCAATAAAAGTTGTTTCTCTCTCACTTCCTGAAAACTTCTTTATCTTGTGCTGCTACCTACGCCTGTAACGCATACGGTCGTGTCACTCTCTTCCCTGCTTTTCTTCCCTGCTTTTTTACCACGCCTTCTATTCTTACCAGCACCTCTGCTACAGCAGTGTACGGGCCTGATTTTTGGGCCCGGGCCTGGCATAAGTGGCGGATTCATTGAATCGGCACGTTACATAAATGGCCGACATATACTCAGGATAATATATTTATTAAGCTTCGCTTAATAGGCTCACAACTGTCGGCGGTGGTGGTGGAGGTGGCACTTTGAAAAGTGGGCCGATCCTAGCGATAACGCAGAAAGGGTCCAAGGTCAATGGCACATACCCCTGTCATGTGGGCTGATCCTGCGCGTTATTGTGCAGAAAGGGTTCAAGCTCAATGGCACATACCCCTGTGGAGTCAGGGCCCTGAAACGCGCCCTTGAACTACCCTTGTCCTACATGGGACCCAAAGAGAAAATATCACCAGCCCTTCCCCTGTCGAGAACTTCGGCGTAAGCGTAGCTTGGCGTCCGATTCTAGCGTGAGGGCTTCCGAAGCCCACGCGAAACATCAGTGAAGAGCCGCCGACCCTGAGTTTAGGGCAGACGAAGCGGATGGCCTGCGACAGTATCGTTTTGCCACAAGCTTCGCTTACCCCCATTTTCTCGACAGGGGAACGGCTCTGAATTTTTGAAGAACACCCATAAAAATTTAATTCTAGAGAAAGTTGTCTTCACTACGCTGCTTGTAGTTGGCTTTTTCCGCGCCAATAGAGTGAACAAGAAGTGATAAGTGTGCGTGCGTGCGTGTGCGTGTGTGTTTGCGCGCGCGCGTTTGTGTGTGTGTATGTTTTACTGACAGATTGTACCACATGTGTCAGCCTCACCTGCTCGACGACTAATCACCTGCAGCGTATATAAGCCACAAAAGACCGACATCTTTGTTTCTCCCATGGGAACATCAGGAATCTGGACCATTGCTTGTGCTGTTATTTTTCCACTGGGGCTCAATAATTTGCCTGCATCGTACGATTTGGTCTTAGATATATATATATATATATATATATATATATATAATTTCTAGATATATATGTACATGGTGTTCATTTTTAAGTTTACGGAATTATTATAAATTGCCTGTGGCAGGTGGCATAACTCTTATCATTGAGCTGGGTTATTCGATGAAGTGGACATTAGTAGCACGAGAAATCTAAAGACATCTTGAATTAATTAAGAAAATTCAATAATTAACGTTGTTAATTACTTTACGACACACATTGCAATTTACGAATTCTAGCCGGGGAGCTTGTCAGGCGTATCCACTTGGAATGCATTTCCAGAATGACACCAGTTTGGAGATATGCGCCATCAAACTCGCCGTAAAAATGCACTGTTGTTCCACTTACTTTTTTTACCAAAATGCTGTTTTATACATTGAAGCACAAAAGTAACTGGAACGCCCGTGTATTTCGTCGCACACTTTGGGAAATAATATCTAGACCTCTTTGGAAAGCCCTTTTGCCGACAGCTGGCAGCGAAGAAGGAGCTATCGACCCGTGCTCAAACGTTGACAGAATCTTACGTGGCGTATATTCAAGATGTCCTCGCGCTCTTCCGTAAAGTTGACAAAGCCATGAACGAGACGGAAAAGATTGGCTACATCCTGAAGGGAATAGCAGATCACACGTTCAACCTGCTCATCTGCAAGAACTATGACTCGGTGGACGCGATCATCAGAGTACCGCTTTTTCGAACTGATGAAGAGTCACCGCATTACGCAGCAGTTGAACAGGCTACCAAATACAGCTTTGGCATCTTCCTGTGAGGATGAGCCACGTGTACCCCATCTGTCTTGACACGAAAATTTGACGCAGTTAATTCGTCGCGAGCTCCAAGCCATGTCTCCAGCTGTTCCTCGTCACCATTGCCAAGACAACGATGTTCTGTTTCGCTTATACAGGCCGTTGTCAGACAAGAGATGACAAACTTCGGCATCCCGTCTCCCTGCCCCATTCGTGATGCCACTGTCAGTGAGGACCGGCCCTACCCAACCACTGCGTCCCAGTTTTCTGTGTTTCCAATTTGCCGTCATAACCCGGCTGACTGGAGAACACCGTACGATAGGCCGATTTGTTTCAATTGCTTGAGTGTTGGACATATCGCTCGTCATTGCCGCAGTCGTTGGTCATCGCCCCCTAGGTGGAGCTTCCCGTCCAACCATCCAGATCAAGGTTCTCGCCGTTTCTCTGTGCGTCCTCCGGCTACGAATGCCGACAACGTACCGCCGACCTTCCGTACCAGCCGGTCACCATCGCCGCTAAGTCGGCCGTCTCGATCGCCGCAGGCCCGCCGCTCGTCTTCCCCTTAGTTTGTCGGTGCAGCTCCCGGAGGTGACCCTGCCTCAACGACTCGGCCTGGAAATCCTCTGATAACTTTGCCTACCCATGGAAGTATATTAGCCGTAGAGGTGGATAGAGTCCCAGTCATGTCCCTCGTCGACACCGGTGCGCAGCTGTCTGCAATGAATGCCGCCCTTCGCAAAAGACTCAGAAAGGTCCTCACGCCTGCCGTACCGTGCACAGTACGCGTTGCCGAGGGCAGTACGCCACCGGTTGTCGGCATGTGTACAGCACGAGTAACGATTGCCGGTCATCAAACCATATTGTTATTTATTGTGTTACAGCGCTGTCCGCATGACCTGATTTTGGGGCTGGACTTTCTTTCGACCCATTCTGCCCTAATAGACCGCGCTACCGGTGTCGTGCAGTTGGACCTTCCTTCTGACAGCAGCTTTGTTTTTGATGCACATCCTCTGTCCCAGTGTGTTGCCGAATTCGCCCGGCTGCCGCCTCAAGCCGCTACTACTTTACTCTTTAACGTTCGACTACATGTTCCTGATGGCGACTACATCGTCTCTCCGCTTGTCGACGTTATTCTGCAGCATGGCGTCGCGCTCCCAAGTACCTTTGTCACCATTGTGGGTAATCCTACTTGGCTTCCTGTTCTCAACTTTGGATGTGTTGCACATGGTCTTGGCGGTAACGTGATAGTGGCCCGTCTGCCACCTGTGTACGAGTGCCAGATATCTCCGCTCGCGCCCGCTATTTCTGCCTCTGTCAGCCCTATCGTCGCGTGCTCCAGTTCGATTCGTCACCCTACCACGACGTCGATAAGATGATCGCGATAGCGAAGTTTCACCCATACCTATTTGGTCGCCATTTCGGCGTAATTACCGACGACCATGTGCTATGCTGGCTCTCCTCGTTGAAAGACCCTACCGGGCGTCTTGGGCGTTGGGCATTGTGTTTGCAAGAGTACACTTTCTCTGTAGTGTACAAATCTGGACGTTTACATCAGGGGCGCGATCTTGTACGCGTTCCAAAATGGAACGGAGGCGGTCCGTTCCATGGAGCCGCACACGATTGGTCAATTTGAACCGTGACGATCAAACTGACCAATCGTCAGTTTGATGGAGGCCGTCCGTTCCAAAATGGAACGGACGGCCTCCGTTCCATTTTGGAACGCGTACAAGATTGCGCCCCAGGACGCCGATTGCTTGTCCCGCCACCCTGTGAACCCTCCGGAAGCCACAGACGTCGAATCCGACATCAACGTTATGTCCATCTCAGGCTTCCTTAACATTAGCGATGAACAGCGCCATGATCCCATTCTGCGAACCATCATGGATCGGTTAAGCTCGCCGATTCCTGTTCCTTCGCTTCGTCTCTTCTGTGTTTCCGACGGAGTCCTGTACAAACGCAATTTGCGTACTGATGGTGCTGAGTTACTTCTGGCCGTACCGGGGCACCTTCAATGCACCGTGCTTCAAAAACTCCACGACGCACCCACCGCTGGGCATCTGGATGTTACCGGCACCTTTGACCGCGTGGGGCGCCGTTTCTTCTGGCCCGACCTCTACCACTCTGTGCGCCGGTATTTTATTGCTTGCGACCTGTGCCAACGCCGGAAGCCCTCTCCCATGGCTCCGGCTGTTTTTACAACCCATCCATATTCCCACTGAGCCTTCCTTTCGCGTGGGACTTGACCTACTCGGCCCTTCCCCTTTGTTAACTAAGGGCAACAAATGGGTTGCGGTTGCAACCAATCACCCCAAGTGCTTCGCCACTACGGGAGTCTGCCTACAAGTTGGGCCACTGACGTCACGGATTTCCTCCTCCACAGCATCATCCTACACCATGGTGCTCCCGTCAGATCCTCACGAATCGCGGACGTTACTTCTTGATGTGGGAAAGCATGACTTTATTGCTTCCAGTCGAAACACATTACAGAAACTGAACCCCATCGGGGTGCACACATGGTATATCTAGCTTCTGTTGGCGAGAGTGTTCTTATCTTCACCGGCGCTCATTTTGAGAAGCACTGACGTGGCGCGCAGACGCTGAAGCCGGGGTGGTGTTGGGCCCGAGCCGAGGCGTCGGAGGCTACTGTGGTCAGATTACGGGATGCGCGCAGGGGTTTGGAGTCTCCTCGGAGAGGATGTATGATGGCTTCAGCCGGTCGATAGAGACTCGAACGTCCTTCCCTTTGATTTGCTGGGTGAATGTCTTGTCGTCACGAGGAATGACTTGGTATTGTCCGGAATAAGGTGGTTGGAAAGGCGCGCGTTGAGTGTCGTCGCAGAGGAAGGCATGCGAGCCTGCTGCCAAGTCCTTAAACACGAACGGAGTCGGCTTGGTGTGATGTGCCGCTGGTGATGGGCGCAGGGCGCCCATTGTACGACGGAGCCGGGCGACAAAGTCTGTAGCGCCCGAGCTGGTGATATCGGGAGTTGAATCGGAGAGAAATTCCCCAGGTAGGCGAAGTGGTTCCTCGTAGACACGTTCTGCGGGCCTCACTTGAATGTCTGGTTTGAAAGTGGCGCGCAGACCAAGAAGGACAGGTGGCAGAGCATCGAGCTAGGTTTAGTTAGGGTGGCACATGATGGCTGCCTTGAGCTGTCGGTGGAAGCGCTCAATCATCCCGTTGGCGCAAGGGTGGTAACTGGTGGTCCGTAAACGCTCAAACCCGGTGGAGAGCCCGAGGAGCCTGAAGAGTTGAGATTCGAATAGCCGTCCTTGATCGGTTGTGACGGTACGAGGAGTGCCGAAGGCGGAAATCCAGCCGGAGAAGACGGCCGAGGGGACGTCTTCTGCGGTAATCCTTTCGAGGGGCCATACCTCGGGCCATCGAGTGTAGCGATCCATGGCGGTGAGGCAATAGCGGTAAGCTCCGGCTCGTGGAAGGGGACCAATAATGTCGATGTGGACCTGTTGAAACCGTTCCGACGGCAGAAGAAATGCACCGAGCGGAGAAGTGATGTGCCGGATCATTTTGGCGCGTTGGCATTGGATGCACGCGCGTGCCCAGGTGCGGCAGTCACGCTGCATTGAGGGCCAAACGTAACGGTCAGTCACAAAGCATGTAGAACCGCGAATGCCGGGATGGCTAAGGCTGTGCAACTGGTTGAAGAGGCTGCGGCGATGCAGAGAACATTCATAAACATTCATTCATAAAAATTCATAAAAATTCCAAAATTTCAAAAAAACGACACTTGAAGTATCTGTACCTCAGCCAGGAAATTCTGTGACCTTCACCTTATAATACATCTAAAGCAAACAAAAATGGCATAGTATACTCCACCCTGAAATATACCACTAATTTGTAAATGTTACATTTTCAAAACTCTTCCAAACATTGTAACAAATTCACACAAGTTGTAAATTCACACATCAAGTTTATCCGCCTTAGATGCTCTAGCAAATGAAGTTTATAGAAATTCGATTTTGTTTTTGGGATTCCCAATGGCATGCCTTTATTTTTTTCAAGTTTACGGATTTCCCACAATTTCTCGAAAACATTCCAAGCCCTAAATCAATACTGTTCTTGCTGCAGTCACTGTAATTTAACCTTATCTCTTAAATGCTGTAAATGCCATTCAAATCGGTTCAGCGGTTTTCATATAGAAGCGTTTCGGCGTTTTACATCTAGAAGCCGGCATCGGAGATATGCCTGAGCTAAAGCTCCCCTTCCTTCTACATAGTACATAACGCCGGTTCTATTGCAAAGCCATGAAACAGAACGTTGACGTATACGCAAGCCCGCAAACGCAGTGGTGCAAATATTCTGCGGAAGCTTCTCGGGCGCAGTTATCTCGACCAGACATGTCCTCCAGAATTCCGACGAGTTGTCTGGCCAGTTGTCTAGCAAAGCAGTCAATTCATTGACAGTCGAGCAACTAGCTGATCGCCTTCGAGATAACGCTGATGCATAAGCGCACTCATTTCGTTTTTGAGGTGAAGCGACCGTCTCAGGGTGTGCTTCTTTTATTGTATTTTCGTTAGTTGTGCGTCATGGCATACACCATGGGGGAATTTTCGGATTCTTCTAGGTCGATACGCCACGTAGTGGCGAAAAAAGTAAGCTGAATTAAATGTCCCTTATTCCTGGGTATGACACTATACAGGCAACGAGCATCTGGGTATACTAGTAAATGGTTAAAGAAAAAAAAGATAAAAGAAGAAATAGATAAGATAGGGTGGTCAACAAGACGAACGTCATACGTTAAGAGCACGCTGATTCAATAGATGATGAATGTAAACAATTTCTGGAAAAAATGCATCGAAAATTGTAAATGCACAGTGTTACAATTGCGAATCTCAAAATGACGTTAAACATTATTCATGCCACATGTCCAGGTTTAAGGGCAGGTAAATATAGCGGACCATTATAGGCGAGCATTTGCGTAAGTCTTGGAACCAGTCGAATGACGTCGACTGATTTAATTGCGCTGCAACGCACTCGAGCGTATAGAGGAGCGATGTTTCCTCGATAACGTTGCGAAAGTGGTCTGAACGCGTGACGTAGAATTATGCAGTGGTCTAGTCATCACGAGACGGCAGGAGTTTTTTTTTTCTTTTTTTTCACATCAGAGGAGTTGCTGCATCTTGTAGCGGTGATATCTGATCAAGCAGACGGTGCTTTTTTTTGTGTGTGTGTGTGTGTGTGTGTTCTTTCATTTTTTTTAGTTTTTACTTTCCCCACGCCTCTCCTCACCGTCCCTACACCAGTGAAAAGCCACCTTGACATTATTTAATCTGGAATGCACGACAAAGCCTTCATCTATATATTGTTTAATGCGGTACACTGGTACTGTGTACTTGACTCGTAGCGTCACGGTATTTACTAGACCCGTGCGATAGCCATCTTACGACTGGAGTGCGTCCGATTTGTAATAGACATTGCAATGCTCTCCTCGTAAATTTTAGGGGTGAGCCATGAATCTGAAGTGTAATGTGCATTCTTCCTTCGAGAAATGTAAATTCGATAATAATCTAGCCCCTTACGTGATCTCGACAACTTCAGCTCGTCATGAATGATCGCCACTTTTTGGTTTGTCACGACCCCGTATCGTCATCATAATCAGGAGACGTCAAACGGCATTTTCAAATGCTAAGCATTGCTTTCTTGACGGAGCCGAGGTCATACGCAGGCCGTCCAAAGTCACACAGTTGGAGGGGAGGGGTGGTATTCCGCAAGAGTCCACCTAGTGGACTGTCCATTTCTACCGCTGCTGATTGGCTGGAGCTACACGACTGAGGAGGAGAAAGGTGCCCTCAGCCAGTCTCCTTCACGCTCGTGCAACTGCAGCCAATCCGCCACAGCCGAAATGGTTAGTCGACTAGGTGGACTCTTAAGGCCAAACTACACGTACGAGTGCCGGCGCGCGGCAGCTCACGCCCACGAGCCTCACACATGTGCAGATGGTGCAGGACAGAACGTAAGCATCGAAGCACGGCTCGAGAACAGATATCTAATGTTTACACACCTTAAGAAATAGCGTTGTCCAACATGGCGGCACCCATGGCTCCCCCTTCAGCGTGAATTCTCGCAACGGCTACGTTCTCACTCACGTTGATCGCCAGTAACTATTGAAATGATCTTTTACTTCCTCTAAACTCACCTGAAACGTTAGTTATTAGTCCAATTTCTGAGATCGTTCTTCGATTCCGGCGCCCGTAGGCCTAACGAGACGCGTTTGCATAGCAACAACAGGATGGTTGCTAATGGATTGTTTTGGCTTGGGTATATTTGGCACGAGGCCGCCGACGAAACGATATCAAAAATACGAAACTATGTCCACCAAAGCGAAAATGTAAGCCAAGTAGGTGCGCGCTCGCGCGCGTCTGGTTCGTTCAAACCGCCAATACTCGCACGCCTTTGCGCGTTGGCGCGAGCTTTCGCGCGCCCGCACGCGTACGTGTAGTTTGGCCTTTTACAGCATCCCCCCCCCCCCCCCCCCTTAGTCGCCGATGCATGCTCACTCCATACGCCCGCTCGCTGACTGCTATTGGCTCGGCCCCTCCTTGCTCCACGCGCATGCGCGTGCTCACCTACGCCCCGCTCGCACGCCGCTCCTTGCTTCGTGCCTGCTTGCTCTACTCGCCCGTGTGGGTGTGCGCGCCATAACCAGAAGTGGCTCGGTTGCACTAGCTGCGCTATGTTGCGAGTAGGCCTCTACTTGCAGCTACAACAATGAACCCTCGAAAGTATCAAGCGGAAGAGGAGCGCAACAGTGCAGAGGTTCTGCAGAGACTACAGAAGTATGCGATGCGTACCGAAGCGGCGAGGCAGGAGGCTAAGCGATGGGCCGACGAGATACGCGCGGCCGTGGTCCGCGAACAAGAGAAGCGAAGTGCGGCCGAAAAACAGTGGCACGCCAAGCGAACGGCCGCTGAATAGGCCGACGAGACCAAGCGGCGCCGATTGGAGGACAAGCACTTTCGGGGCGCAGACGAGTACTTTCAAAAGCACTTTGTCAAAGGCGAATTTGGTGCGGCGTGTAGCGTCTTTTACTGCCTCTGGTTACCTGTGACCGCCTCCGGTGACGGCTACGTATGGCGCGACTGAGCGCGGCCGCACGGGCCCTATCTTGAAAGTGATCTGCGATGGGTATAGAGTCTAGGGGCGCTGAGGGCGGATAGTTTCTTGTGCGCTGTGCTCTCGCTGTTTAGTTCGCGTTGAAGGAAGAGGCAGCACGAAGGACAGTTCGCTCAGTGCTGGTGCATGCCGCTCTTCCTCAAGGCAGTGTTTCGACAGGGTAGTGCCCGCGGTCATCGAGTGAGATGTGGTCATGTTTGCCTGTACGTGCGTGACGCCATGCTTATTAATGTAGTCAGTAAGCGAATAGTTACACGTTTATAGAGCCGATAAAACTACTATCCTTACTTCCTATAGCTATCTAATATTTTGCTATAGCTATCTTTCGGGCGAAACTGCGACTATTTAATCGAATTAAAATATCTCCAGTAGTCGTATTTCCCGTCATATTCCTGTATTTTAAACATACTAGTGAGATATATCAAGAGAGAAAACTCTATTATGATATAGTTTTTCCAAGCAAAAAAAAATGGTTTCGCCATCCCGGCCCAGCGAAAGTGGATCTCCAGCGATGCTGTTGAAAGCCACCACTACAACTGCTGAGGGGGGTATGCAATGCTTTATTGCTTTAGAGTAATACCAGTAGTGGTACTTTACAGTAATGGTGGTAATGGGAGTAATGGTAATTTTGACAGCATGTCGCCACCCAAAGCGGTGCTGCAACAACAATGACATCAGTTGCTAGGCTGGTTCTTTTATATACGACAGGCTAGGGACGTCACTCCCCACGTCGCAAGTTGCGGTCGGCGTGGCAGCTTGAGCAACAGTCTTCTCCTGGCCCTGCACTTCCGCCGGGATCGGCCCGCATTTTTGCTGACGGACGCGGACACGAAAAATGCCGACCAACTATAGGGTAAAAGCTTCGCTGTAAAATATTAAGCAGCTAGTGGTGTGTCGAGGAGCAGAATAATCGAGGGCTGGGCGACTTGGTGCATCCTTAGAACGTGTAGCAACCCGCCGCGGTAGCTCAGTGGGTAGAATTTGCGCTGCGGAGGGCGATGTCGCGGGTTCGATACGCGCCGCCGCAGCCGCATTCTGATGGGGGCGGAAGTCAAAAACGCTCATGGACCTTGCATTGGGTGCACGGTAAGGAATTAATTCTAGGTAGTCAAAATTAATATGAAGGACCGCGCTACGGCGTACCTTATAATCAGATACCGCGTGGGTTTGGCATGTAAAGTCCCGTAATTTAACTATTTAATCTTGTGGCAGCGCACAAATGACCGATGACGGTGGAAGACAACGCAGGTGCTGTAAAGTCAATGGAGAAGCAAACAATGGTAAGTCTTGTGAAGAGCCTCTGACAAAATACCTTGTAAGAACATTAAGTTTAAATGTGTTTGTTCTGACAGTTGCTTGGTTGAAAGGTCTCCATAACGCTGGCAATAATGCGGCAGGAAGGCATTTGTCAGTCAGCGACATAATAAATGTGAAAGTACTCATTGAAATCAGAAATATCGCAAGATTTATTTCAAGGTCTCCGAGTGATTGAAGTTTCATCGTAGGAGGCACTCATACTTGTCGGGAAGAACAAATAGCACTTCTTTTTCCGTTGATGAACCAAAGCCGGTTCCTTTAGTTTGTGCTCGAAATCACCTCATTCGTATTTCATCGACCAGGAACTGCAAATAAGAAAAGTTGAAGGACGTGTCCTGGGGGCCCTATAGCGGAAAACAATTCAAATCTGTTTTTATTCCAAGCTCCTAACGTCAAATTTACGTAACCGCCGACGCAAGCATAGGGCGATGTCCCGCAGCGTTGATTGAACTGACCAATCAAGCGCTGTCCTCGTTATAGAAGGTCCCTTTTGTTTGCTTTGAAAACGAATACCATTCCCTATCTTGACAGGCTTTTCTGATCTAAATGGCTGACAAGAGGCGAGGAACAAGCATCAGTAGAGCGGGTTTTGGTGGGGCCGTGCTAGCGGGTGCCGGCTTGTACGATTGGCCCGCTTCCTTTAGCTTAGCTTGCGGTGGCTGGTCGAAAATGCCCCTAATATGGATCCCAGCGAAAAAGAGTCGGCGGGGCGATGTCGTAAACATACCGGAAGGGCTCGGCAACGTTATACTGCCACGCAAAAAAGTGTTTGTTAGGTGCAAATAAATTCCTGCTCTCCCGCAGCTCCGAGTAGCCAGTGTCCGAGTGATCGGTAGGGTGACATCTTTTATTCCTTTGGGAACAGGGCAGCGTCCGGCTATTGCGAAAGAAAATTCTGTTTTGTTCGGCATATTAATGCATTTGTAATGCGTACACGTCTTTTTGACGTGGTGAGTTTTCGGAGTTTTGTGACGCCGCCTGACAGACAGTAGAAGTGGGTGCAGCTCGAAAACTTTTGACCAATAGCCTATGGCTAATGGCAAAAAAAAATGTCTACAATCGAAAGTAAATATTTTTCTTTTGTTCGGTGGAATCATGCATAATCAGTGTGTACACGTCATTTCAGATGGGGAGTTTTAGTGGTTTTTGTGACGCCGCGTGACAGACAAGTGAAGCGGGGGTGGGTCTAAAAATGTTCGACCACTAATGGAGGGCTGATTGCAGAAATGCAACAGAGACAGTTCGGAATAGCTTTAACTTATAGCGCCTTGGAGTATTCAACCCAGGCAAGTGCTAGAACTGTAAACCGACTTACACCCTTATAGGTACTTTTGTCTATAACGCACATCATTACACCCTTATCGGTGTGAGGGTGTATGTTATAGACATATTTCCATTACTAAGTACCCTTAAGAGTGGTAATCTGTTTACAGTGCCACCGGAACTGTTTCCGAAGACGTCGCACCGCAAATGCTTTTCGGACAATCCTTAATAAAAAGGGTACAGTGATCAAGAGATAATTATTCTAACATTGCAGGTAATTACTCTATGTGACCGCCGTTTAGGCAGCTCATACGTGATTCTTAATTTGCATCGCACGAATGCAGGACAGGAAAAGAGACACACACGTACATAAACCGCCGGCCTTCACTTATTGCCATGCATTCGTGCGCTGCAGCTTAGCGCTCATGAATGAACTAATCCAACATTGTTTTCTCGATAAGACGTTATGTAGAGGGGACAGACAGTTGGTGACAAAACTTTTGAATATGGTAACTGGCTTTAGTGACCTACAGGAAACAAAGACAAGATATTGTGTTTTTTGCCGGTGTTGAAGAACTAAGACATGGGAAAGAGCACGTAATACGCACACTCCGCTCGTTATATCGTATTTCCCCCCTGTCTATGCGGTGTATATGTTCTTCTCTATCCTCGTCGTTATGCGTATTTAGCTTTCTTCAGTCCCTACAGCAGCGACTGACTTTTCTTGCCTCGCAGACCCGACGCGGTGTCTTCTCGGCATTACCTCTTCACCGATTCGCTTGCGTCACCCTTGCCATGAGACTAGCCACGTGAAGCATGTCATCTTACCCCAATGTTCGCGTGTGACGGAAATTCAGGAAGTGCTGTGTAAATTATTGGTTCTTGGAGAGCAGGGTCGGTATACTGTAACGGTTCTTTTACAGTGGTATTGAGGCGGAAGCATCAGATGGCCCGTTGAGAGAAAAATCCGGTGTCTGTAACAGCTAAACGGCACCTAAATTCCCATTGGCTGCGACGCCACGTCAGAGCCCACCTCGACGGAACAGAGCGGGTGAATCGGAACACGTGCTGTTAGGTAGCGCGCCAGGCGTTGCGTGAGGGTGTGCGGCATCGCCGCGACGTACGCGTCATCAGCGCGCCTTGACGGAGCAGATACGGCGACGCGACGCCAAGGGACGGGACGGGTTGACGTCGGCGAGGCAGTCCCGTGACGCGTGCGTGCGTGTGCCGCCATCTCACTCTCGGAAGCGGGCGCGCGGTATGTATTTCTCTTTCACCTCCACTGGGTAAACTGCTGCACGCGCCTGCCGGCCTTCGTGGCCGCTGCTCCTTCCTCGGTCTCTCGTCGTGCAGAACCCCAGTGGCATGCAGCGTCCTTGATTTCTCAGCAATATCGTCCAGATGATTACGGTCTACAGCCAACATACTTACGTTGAAACTGTACAAAAAAAATAACCCTTATCAATTTAATCTCAAAGCTCGATAACACACCCCGCAGCAAAATTCGAAAACATTACTCGCAGCACAGAACTCGAAGGACGCTCAGCGGCGTTGAGTTGGACATTAATGGTTTCGCATTCACAACACATAAGAAGTACTTAGGTGTCCTCTAATGTTTTTTACCCGCCGCGGTAACTCAGTGGCTATGGCATTGCGCTGCTACGCGGGTTCAATCCCGGCCGCGGCGGCCGCATTCCGATTGTAGCGGAATGCAAAAACGCTGCAATCACAGGTGGTCAAAAGTAATCCGGAGTGCCCTACTACGGCGTACCTCATAACCATATCGTGGTTGTGGTCCGTAGAACCCAAGAATATAATTTAATTTAACGATATTAATTCCTTTTCGCTCTTCCTCAGTGGTATTAGCGGCGTTCCGCCCACGTTGTCACCAGGATCAGCTGACCGTAAACGGTGGATGATAAAGGAATGAAATCGAGCAAATGGAATCCTGACATTCGATGCCGAGAATGTTCCTGAAGACCGACATATCAATATACAATCTGGCGTAATGCATCTTCTTGATCTTCGTCTTAACAGCTGATATGCCTGGCTAATACAAACTGGCTCGAATATACATAGTGGTCTTTTGCCACCTATCATCGGGCGTGCATACGACCTTATAAACTGTGATCTGACCTAAATTCTAAAGTACCGTTGTTCGAAAAGGTAACATTTTAATTTTGTCATGGCTTGTTGGCGGACTAGTTTGTTCCCAATCATGGTAAACGTTTAAAAGCTAGAGCTGGGAAAGGACGAGTATAGGCGACAGAAACGGGCGTTGTTTGTACAGCGCCCGTTTGAGTCGCCAACTCGTGCTGTCCTAGTCGCATGGTCGCGCTGTTAAACGTAGGCCATGAACATTTTCATGCTTCAGCTAGCAGCAAAATTCCTTCAAAACGGCAGAAACATTGTTTTTTTTTCTTTTTATTAGCCTTCTACAGATGTGCCCCAACACGTTAAAATAAGACTATGTCTGCATATATTGGAACCACGAGACTGCGTGCTACTGGGCATACAGGATCTTCAGCACAGTTTACCGGCTGGCGCACTTTGTAACGATTCGTTTTCATATCCTGTCTTCTTTTTCCTCTTTTTTCTTTCTTTTGCTCTTTGTCAGTGGTCCAACGAAGCAGTGCCCCGCTGTCACCAGATATGCCACCCGGTGGCACGGATGATGAGACATATGAATTGTCTTGGAGGGAACTAATTTTTTTACAAAATGCAGTCCCTGGTCACATTCGGCTACAACTTTCGTGTTTTCCGCGGTTCCTCTTCCGATGCCTGAAATCAACGAAATTCTGCGCCTTACCTGTCCGGGTTTCACACATTGAGACCACGCTTGCTTAAAGGCGAGAAAGCAATGATTCCATGCAGTGGATGAACGAAGCAGTGACAAATTATATCATCATTTTTATTGAACCGACATGTGGCTTCATGTGATACCAAACAGCTACACTGTTTTTAATGAAATAAACAAGATAAGATCTTCAAATTCAACAACAAAATAGCGCCACTACCTTAATGTTGTAAGGAACAAGAACCTTTTCTCACAGCGTAATGACATTACATGGTCCTCGGTGTTTCGTTTGTCGTATTCACGTAGCAGCTTCAACATCAACAAGCAAGGCGGGACACTGATGTCTGCGTATGTTTTTAAACATTAGTTCCCCGCTGAAATGTTGTGTATTATATAATGGGCACGTTTTCGCAAGCACGAAACGCTTGTGGGAGGCATAGGTTCTCAGAAGCTTCCACGAGGCCCTCCACATTCTTCATGATCGTTATGGTTGTGGCATTTACAAGCCACACCACGTAGTCACATACCTTAGGCGGCCAGGTTTTGTGTGTTAGAGCACCTTCGCGCTTTACCTCTGGGTATGCCGCTTGAGAAAGGGCCTTCGTACGAACTACGGCCGTGAATCGGAAATGTTCGCAAATACACTGGCTTCCTTGCCATCTTCACACAGTTTATAATTACGGATAGTGCACATTTGCACACACTTGCATGAAAGGTTTCATTGAAGTGGCTCCCTCAAGACCGGGTGACTCACAATGCGTCCTAATTTGAGGATCAGAAAACTTTCTTTTGTTGCGAGTTGATAAGTCTCGCAACACACGACTTTTATGTTGCCTGGGACGCAGAAAATAAAGCAGGTGCAATTCGTCCATTGTTGTTGATCGAGCGTACCACATTTTTCACAATTAGTGTCCTCGAACCTGAGTTAGTGCGCGGGTGGCGAAACGCTTTCGCAAGTTGACCAGCATGCTCGCCGACAGTGGTATCGTCCGAGGCGTTCACCACAGTCGCGCGTGCACCAAACACTTTAGTATCGTATAGTTCACTGACACTTTTCGGCCTAATGCCCACCACCACGACGGCTGTCTTGAACAATCGCAGTAAAGAGTGGGCGCTGCCCGGTACTTGTGACACAGCAGCTGGGGGCAGTGCGCGCGTGATGAGGGCGAAAGACAAATGCGGCTACCAGCACTGTTCGCACCTAAGTTCGGGTCTTCATCGGTTGCCATACAGCTGATCTCTGTTTGAGTATAGCGGTTGGCGACATGAGGTCCTTTATCTGCGTTCACGCCGCCGTCCATATGAGTCCCCGCCCTCCCGGGCGCAGGATAACAAGGTACGAGTGCCCCATAGAAGAGGACACTCGTCGTGAGGGAGGGAAACGTGCGTGCAGGCGCCGGGCGCCAGCACTTGGGCTTGCAAGGGGGACAGTCACCGAGTGCGGCTCTCTCCTGGCAACGCACTGAAGACAAGTGACAAGTACTTGAGGGGCAGCCACAGCTGGAGGAGGGAGTGGGAAAGATGGCGCCGATATGTTCGCTAGCACTTGGGCTTGCATCGGCAGCGCACGATGGTCATGACGTCCTTGTGGCGCGTCACCCAGGCTCCATCCTCGAAGCAGTGGAAAGGTAGCGTGGTGGTCGTGGTGAGCACCGGAAAACAGCACCGGCGCCCTGGGCAGCTGCCGCAGTACTTGGGCGTCTGCGGTGACACCGATGTGCAGTTGGCGCCGTCCGTCAGCGGCTCGGCACACGAGGCCCGCACGGTGGCACGACACAAGTGGTTCCTCTGTGCGTATCGAGCATTTCGGCGACCAGGTCATGTGAGAGGAATAGGTGGGAGGGATAGCGAGAAAGAAACAAGGAAGGGAAAATGAAAGGTGAGCGGAAACTGTATAAAAGCCAACTTGAGTGTTAGTGGTACAGTTAGCAAAGCTATTCTACCAGTTTCCCAAACAGACATCAAAGGCAAGTAGTCAGTTCCGCACGGCTCGTTCTCGACGTACCATTCTAAGAAAATCGCAACTCTAGCACAGCGTTCTCGGAAATTGTTACCGCAACACAACTTCCAAGTACTACATGAACCTGACCATTGCTGTCATAGCGACTGACTGTGTATAGCGGCGTTTATATTGTTTAGCGGTTGGCTCTATTTCAATTTTCTCTTTCTTCGAATCTTGGGTAACTGTCCATGCAAGCGATCAGACACGCTCCAGCCATTTCCGCAAGTCTTATTATTGGTCCTTTTTTGCCGTTTTGCTTACGCAGCAAAGCATCGCAGCGAAGATGTAAAAGAGACAGTAAATATCGAAGCAAGATCTCTTATTCACAGACAATATATAGGAGGCAAGAGCAGGTCGGATGCATATCTCTCTTTACACAATAATCGAAATGGTGTAGGGGAAACTTGGGTTGTGGAATGGTGAGACGAAAACTGATAACGAGCATTAATAACGCACATACAATGCAAGATGCTTTCGCGTTAATATAGCTTAGCGAAGTCTTGTATCAAAACAAACCTTAAGAGTAACTGCGCTAGCTAACCCGGCGGAAACAGCAAATGTATTTTACGTGCACAGAAGCACTTGAATTAATGCTGGGTCACTAAAGCCCGCTGACTTATCTCAAGAGATGGCACCATAAAATATTCCGAGTCATCATTTTATCATTCTAATTGCAAAGCATCGCGATCGCGCTCAGGGTATTGCTTCAATGTATTCATGTATAACGACGCAGTGAAAATTCAAAACTTACATATACTCGGCTAACGCCTTGTACCAATCACAAATCTAGAAAAAAAAGTATTTTGCTTTGAGTCTTGCTAATCTCCTAATGTTCTTGGACATTCTGTAGACTTCCCCTATGTTGCAGGTCGCTTAGCGTCGGCGTGAAAGCAGTAAGAAAGAATAATGATTCAACTCCCCCTTTCCTGTCTTGCGAAATTTATCGATCCTTCGTCAATTTAGCGATAACAAGTCTTAAAGTTCCTACTTCGCCATTATTCCTAGCTGTTACAATCAAGGGGCAATCCTTTTTTTTTATTTTTGCACCTTCACCGAACCAACATTTATTGATTTACACTAACCTAAGATCGATCATTTCGCAATGACGGGTTTCGCCGCTCTGCGGATCCCATCCCTTTTAATGTGCAGGCTCTGCAGCAGTCAGTGCCTTATCTGCACTTTTGAACAAAGCCATCAATTTACTTCCTAAAAACTTAATGCATTGCTTCAGCTACGACACGAGGGGCAAACTTACGCAAGCATCTCCATGCTACATGGTAATTGAGACATGGTATATAGCTGCCTTGGTCGCGCATGCCCTTGCAGCGGATCGTTAGTCCACATTTTCCTCCGTACTTGCTAGTGGTTAAAAGTTCATTGCAGGGACGCGTGCTTTGCATTTTCATAAACAAAAAATCAAAAGTGTCGCTTTTAGCACCGGCTTTACCTTTGCGACGCACAGTAACCTCACAAGTTGCATGCCACAGTGAGATTGCTCGGTAATGCTGAACAACCTAGAGAGTACGAATCTCAGTTTCAGTTTTAGTTTATTATTCATTCATGTCATTTGTATCCGCTAAATGCAAATTGTATATAGGCCTTCCGGACTCCACTGTAACAGCAGAAAATGTTAGAGAATTTTATGCACAACTAGAATTGTATTACAGGCAACGGGATACGTAAAAATGGATCGTGCTTTCTGTTATTTCTTGCATTTCTAACAGTCCTTACACGTGTATACCTTGTTCATTTTCTCTATAATTTGTGTTTCACAGTGCTTTATGTTGTTGTATTGTCGGTGATGATATTCATATTCACGTTTTCTTTGACAATTCCTCTCCTGTAATGGCCCTCAAGTGGGGCTACAGTATTCCTAAATAAATAAAAATAAATAAATATGCAGACAGAGATTCCAAAGTCAGAGACTGCGCCGGGACCCTTCTCTCATCATCGCAAAAGCAGTGTGGCGTTATAGGAGCTTCGGGCGTTAAACATTTGATGCTCAGTGGTACCGAACGTAAAAACCTGGAGATGTATAAAAAACACGCTTGCAATTATTAAAGAAAGTTTGAACAGTGCGGCAAACTGTCGTCAATTTTCGAAGTTATATGCCCCAAATGTTCTATGCACTGTTGTTGTGATAGCGAAGTTACCTACCTGTACATTAGCGATGCACGGCTCTTTTGCGTTCCGCCGGTACATAACTCGTCAGTTTGCATTAGAGCTAAGCCCAAAAGGCTTCATAATCTATCATAGTTAGGACTGGCACAAGAGTAAATTGTAGCAGCCGTGCAATGTTAGAATTATGAAGTCATGCCAACAGGGCTTGACTCTCGAGCAGAGTAAACCCGGCTCACTGCTCACTGTGCTGCACAGTTTAATAAGCTGTGAGGAAATACCGTGACAAGGCATTCAATGCTTGCCATTTTCTAAGCTACACGATCAGCGCCGTTTTCAAGGCAGGAGAATGAACTTTCTGTAATTAAGCTATATGTCCTTTTTCTAAGCGGCCAAAGTTTTCTGCTGGATTCAAAATTGGGACTTTGTGTTAAGATCGAGCCCACCATTCGCTGGTGATTTATACAGAACATCTAGAAAGTCTGACATTTCAGCCAACTTACTGTCCCTATGGTGCAGAACAGCTGTCATAAGGTTTTCCAGTACACCCGAAGTAGCCGCGTTCACGAAGAATTGCAAACTAGGAAGTACCAGCACACCGATGGGACTAACATTCCATTAGCTGATGTATGTACATGTTATCCATGAGGTGCTACGTAAGAAGGACAGCAATGGAGAAGCTGCATTTCTGGCGCAAGAACTTTGTGATCGCAGTCCGCGGAGGCAGATTTGAAAAGCAATCTTGCACAATAACGCTCCGTAATTATCAGAGCCAGTTAATATAGCGAACAAAATTGAATCTTTAGCGAAGAGCTGCTGAATTTATAAACACTTGCTACCAACAAAAAGTTTCATATAGCCGTTTTTTGTTTTCTTTTTTGACTCAAGGAAAGTCATTTTAACTCTTTTTTCTAGCTATGCGAAGTAGCGGGCTCGTTTTACTAACGTATTGGGTGCACATGCAATAAGGGTGGCCGTCACACTATCGGCGCGCTTCCATCGTTCGAAGCAACCGCCACCGATAACATCAGCCGGAGCGCCGGTAATCGCAGACCGGGAGCAATTCTGGCTGCTACAGTATCCTCGCGAACCTCCGTGGCGATTCACTTCCACTGACTTCCTCCAAGTCGCCGTTTCCTTTCATGGCCATTCCCGCGTCTCCTCCCGCAGTTATGTCGATTTTCCTTCTCGCGCGCTCATGTGTTCCGACGTATCAATCGAAATATTACCTCCACATCCCCGCACTCAATCCCCACTGGAGCCATTATGCCACATGGCTACGCCGTTTTGCTGCTTGCAGACACGCGTTTGGATGTCCCTTTACGCAAGAGACGGCCGACATGGATGACGCCTATAGTGGCGCGTAGTATAACCTCGATCACCTCGTGCTGGCTTTCGTTTTGCGATTGTTTCACGTGGTTCCGAGCAATAAAGAAGGCCGCCTAGCTACAAAACGATTGCGAATATACCACTTCGTGTTCTTTCTCATCGTGCGCTCTTCCTTTGTGTATGCGATATACGTAACGATCGCCACGCCTGCAGGAGTGGACGCAAAGTGTATTGTGTAAGAACTCGAGTTGCTACCAATGTTAATAGTGCCCTGAGCACACGCAATGGCTTCCCCATATAGACGTGACACCCGCCCAAGATGCCGCTCAAAACTCAATGATGCTGCGTCAGCCGAACTTCCCCGCTAAGCCTGAATGGACCGCGCGCGCGCACACGCACGCACGCACGCACGCACGCACGCACACGCACGCACGCACGCACGCACGCACGCACGCACGCACGCACGCACGCACGCACGCACGCACGCACGCACGCACGCCCGCACACTCTAGGTAACAGCAGTTTATTCCGCCAGTCCTACAACCATGTGCAAAAACTTCAGCATACTGTAACAAAACATATCCAGTGCTGGCAACCTGTATGTCTGCCAAAATGCTTTACGCACTTATAATTTAGTTGAAGCGGCCCCTAGCCGGCACCCCCCGCCCCCCGTTTGGAACTGTAAAACGATTGGAATAAAACCTAATACGGGGGGGGGTCGCGACTTGATCTGTCTGCGCGTGACCGTCCGAGTTCTGGCGTCACGCTTTCTGAGAGCAATGCCCATTATACCCGGCATTTTTTTTCTATCCCTCACTCTCTCCTTCTCCCTCTCACGCATTCACCTCACACCAGTCGCTCGAAGCGTCGTTGGCGTTAATAATTTACTAGGCCGCGTCCCAGCGCCGTCGGTGAGTACAAGGGCGTACAAAGACTCGCGTAATTTCGTATTCACGACAAGCGCGACGCCGTCGGTTGCGTTTATTATTGACCACCAGTTGCATTATTTCCTCCGGGTTAGCAAGAGAAATTGTGCGAAGACAAGTCGCCTTCGCTATCTCTTGGCTGCTGAATTTAGCAGACAATACACGCGCAGGAAAGCTGACTTCGTTGTTGTGTTTTTTCACAATATAGCGTGCACATGAGGACTGACAGGTTTCGTGTTTATTAGGAACGAGCAAACAGAAACAGAGAAACAGAAGTAAAAGTTTTTTTTTTTCAACGGAATTGGAACTTTCAGCAATTACCGCACGCATCAAGTGAAGCTGTAAAAGCGTTGTGGTTGTTGTTGTTGTTGTTGATGGTGGTGGTGTTTTCAGCAGCACTCGCGCTTATGCTTTTATTTGCACCTGCATGCTATAAGTGTACAACATATTTTCACCCGACATTTATCTAGCGGTCACTTTGTGAGAGTTTGGTGAACTGCGGCGATGTAACGCCGCGCAAACACACACTTCAAGCACGCTGGTTTCGGGCGTGAGAAGTAATGGTCAGGCTAGAGCGTCCATAAAATGTACCAGCAAGAATGTGCATACGTGGTGTCTGTGCACCCACGCCTTATACGTGCTGGAATTGAAGCAGGTAGCTTCTTAAACGAACATGAATGATAAGAATAGTTTGAGTTCTGTGAATAAACTGCGCGTCTACACTACACTAAGTAACTTCTCTAACAGTGAGGAAAGGCTCGACATCCAGGAAACGACGCAAAAAAAAAAAAGTCCTAAGACGGGTGGCGACGCTACCTTGAAGTTCCTGCATTATCATGCCATGACGTCATAGATTTCAGCGCGAGAGAGTTAAGGGCCCCGTGTAGCAGAAAATCCGGCGTCGGCGCCGGCGTGCGATGTCGGCGTCCATGGCGAAGAAAATCATCCCGAACCACCCCAACCGCGCAGGCCCTCCACAAGGTGCAAGGTTTTGGTGAACAAAAATTGAATTTCTCACAGTGAAATCCGTCTGAAAAACAGTGAAGTATGTCTTAACCACAACCTACAGACGTGGTGGAGTCGGATTGTAATTTGAATGTACGAGAAAACGTAATTCTGTTACGAGGAAACTCAAACACAAACCCCTTTTCCAGCATTTCTACCAGACCTCTACGCCCTCGGGTAGTTCTACGCCCTCGGGTAGTTGCACAAATGATATCCAGATGGCACTCGCATCCTCGGCAGGTCAAATTGGGACTTCGCCTGCCTAATGCGTTTCAGACATGCGCGCGCGTCGGGGCAATAGCAAACAATAAAATAATAAAGAAGGTGCTAGGGACTTCGCATTTTAATATAACACGACTTCTATTGCCCATGGAAAAAACATCTTCCCAGCAATGCATTTCTGTTTAAAAATGAAGCCGACTTTAAGGGGATCGGTGTAAGCTTCGTCTTTGTACGCTGGCTTTCCAAAGTCCTCGTTGCAGTGGGAAAGCCAGCTTACAACGGGGCCCGATAACGGGGCTCGAACGGTGCCCGATAACGCTCTCGCGTTCCACTCTTAAAGGTGAAGCTTGAGCGTCCTCCAATTTTTTGACGGTGTCGGCTTGGGCTTTGTTAATTTTTTTATCGGTAGAAATATACCAAATAGGCGCCAAGGACTGCAGCCAACGATATGAGCAAAAGACAGAACTTCGATAAATCGGACAACTTTCACGGTGGAGAGGGGGGGGGTGCACAATTCATGACGTCACAACGACTTACCAGCGCTCAGGTTTCGGCGCAAACTTTAAAGGGCGGAAGTATGTCTTTCATTGGTTTTTCTAATAATCAACGTCACCGCGACACCAACAAACATAGACATAAGATATGATACGTTATCAGTCTAAACTGTTAACGTTTATAATTAGTGTCATCTTAAACGGAGACTAAAAAGACACAATAAATATTTTCCGACTGACAATGCCTTAAAAAAGTATTGCTCGCATTTCAGTGGCCGGAAAAAGTGGAGCATTAACGAAGAAATGGGCGTCTCAGCTTTCTTTAATTTAGCTCCCAAGCCACTGCGCCCATAAGGTGAGTCTCACATGACGGAGTTTGTGGTAATTTTGCGGATTGGGGCCGTTTTCAGGCTGGGTAAATTCACATACGTTCCTTTACTTATGAGACAACTCAGCAATATTATAATTTTCTATCAAGATACAATTTGTTAGCCCAGAGCAGGCTTTGTCTAAAAATTCATGACGTGACGCGTAGTTGGTGAGGGTATATCAATATGGCCTCGTCAGGCATCTCAGGTTGTCGCACTCCGTCTGGTGTGCGAAGCTCTGTTTACACTTATGGAACACCTTAGTGTTACCGCAATCTTAATTTCTGTTTAGTGTCAGCTTAAAATTATATTGATTCACACCTCTGTGCGCAGTTTTCTACTTCTTTTGGCAAGGCTGAGAACCGCAAGGAAGTGCTTACTTCTCAATCACCCTGATTGCCCGTAGATCCACCATCTCTGGAAAAATATTTGTCAGACACTTCAAGGAATTTTTTCATGACGACATTTACATAGCCAACGACCCATACATGGGTTCGATAAATACGTTTATTCTTTCTGTTCGCCAGCATTAGCAGCCACCAGCACCCTTTTAATCCGGTGTTTGTGGATCACAAATTTTTCTTTGTCGTGGATGTGCAAACTTTGAATAAAGTGGATCGACCCGTAGTCTGAAAATATTTGCATGCAGATGTGGGAAGCTAAGCAGTCGCTGCAAATAAGACTTCAAGGTCAGAAGCATAACAGAAAATTGAGAAAGCGCATAGCGCTCCTCAACAAAGAAATAGAAGAATATGCTGCGCAATTGAGCAAGCAACAATGGGACGAGATATGTAATTCCATGGACGGGCAATTAAGCACCGGCAAAACCTGGCACATGCTTAGGTTCTTGCTGGACCCTGAGAATAACAAGAAAAACCACAGACAAGCCATTAATAAGTTAATACACGCCTATGAGGGCACGGAGGAGTACTTTCTCAAAGAATTAGAACAGAAATACATAACACCGGCACCCCCTTGCAACCATTCTAGCTACAACGGGAATATCAACGCAAAATTAGACGAGGAATTCACGGAGGCAGAAATCCGCGCGGCCCTACAAAAGTTGAACACCAAATCAGCCCAAGGCCCAGACGGTATAACAAACAAGACTCTCAGGAACCTCGATGATGAGTCGATCACCAACCTAACGGAATATATAAACGAGGGCTGGATAAAAGGAGCAGTACCAGCTCAATGGAAGAAAGCGACGATAACGCTCATTCCAAAACCTGGTAAAAAGCTTGAGATCGACAACCTCAGACCCATCTCCCTAACATCCTGCGTCGGAAAATTAATGGAACATGTAATTTTAAACAGAGTAGATAACTTCTTAGAGGATAATAACATATACCCAGATACAATGATAGGATTTCGCAAAAACCGTTCGACACAAGATGCGATGCTTCAACTTAAGCATCAGATAATCGACTATAAAACGCGCTCTACAAGGGCCATCTTGGGCCTTGATCTTAAAAAGGCTTTTGATAATGCCAACCACGCAACCATATTGGAAAACATCGAGCGATTAGGACTAGGGCAACGGACGTATAACTATATCAAGAGCTTTCTATCAGATAGGAAAGCAGTCTTTTCCGTCGGAGGACTCACGTCACCCGAAATCGACATCGGGGGGAGGGGGGGGTTGGGGCCGGCACGCCGCAAGGCTCTGTCATCTCCCCGATGCTGTTCAATCTCGTCTTGATGGGACTCCCCGAAAAACTAAATCGCATAGAGTCCCTCAATCACACAATATATGCGGACGATATTACTATCTGGGTCTGTGATGGCAGCGACGGATCAATAGAACAACGACTCCAGACCGCAATAAACAAAGTAGAGGAACACCTCATAGGAACAGGCCTCACATGCTCTGCAGAGAAATCCGAACTTCTCTTATACCGCCCCACACTTAGGGGCAGGCCTCCCAAAGGATACGACAGAAACAAGGCTCATGAGGAAATCAAGCTACACACCAAGAACGGGCGGAATATCCCAATAGTAAATCAGCTCAAGGTACTGGGTCTAATAATCGAGAACAAAGGTACAAACGGGGAAACCATAAGGAAGGTAGACACAAAGGTAACGAACACCATGAGATTAATCAAACGAATTACTAACAAGCGCCAGGGTATGAAGGAAGAAAGTATCATACGGCTCATACAATCATTCATAATCAGTCAGATCACATACATAGCAGCCTTCCACAATTGGTTTGCAGCTGAAAAGACCAAAATTAACATCCTCATAAAAAAGGCATACAAACTAGCACTAGGGATTCCCATCAGTACAAGCACAGATCTATTCCTAAAGTTAGGACTCCACAACACACTGGACGAACTCATAGAAGCGCAACAAACATCCCAGGTGGAACGACTAACCAAAACCAAAACAGGACGGCATATACTACGCAAGCTAGGAATGAATTACCACAATCAATACGGGGAAAAGACGACGATAACGAGAAAAATTCGCGACAAACTCCTAGTAACAAATATACCCAAGAACATGCATCCAGTTTACAACAAGGGCAGACGCACGAGTAGAGCAGAGAAAATGATCAGAAGCTATGGCTCAGACGACAGAGCAGCCTTCGTAGACGCGGCTGAATACACACACAGAAATAGCTACGTGGCAGTAGTCGTAGATCACACCCTAAAACCCCTTACAAGCGTGTCAGTTAATACCAAACATTTCGACACAGCAGAGGCGGTAGCCATTGCACTAGCATTGGTCTCCACAAATGCTCAATACATAATTAGTGATTCTCAGGCGGCCATTAGAAACTATGCTAAGGGTAGGATCTCTCCTGAGGCGTGGCACATCATCATAGTCAACAAAGCAAAATTCTCTAACGCAGAGAAGAACGGCAGGCAATTGCTCTGGTTCCCAGCGCATACGACTCCAGCAATTCACGCAATCAACCCCAACGAGGTAGCACACCGCGAAGCTCGAGGTCTTACTCGCCGAGCTGAGCAAGGAGTGACTTCCATTGGTCAGGGAAACGCGGAGGAGGAGATCTGGAGAGAAAAATACAGATTAACAAGATTTAGTGATATTACAAAATTCTATCAAAATCAGAGGCGAATATTACCACCGCCTCACACTAAACTGAACAGAACTGAGTCCGTTGCTTGGAGGCGATTACAAACAGAAACCTATGTGAGTCCCGTGCAGTTAAAGACTTTCTACCCCGAGATATACGCCAGCGATATATGCAAGCTATGCAAGTCTGCTAGAGCCACCCTTCAACACATGTTGTGGGGATGCACAATATATCAAGAAAAAATGGCAGTCTCCCCGGAAAATCTACGGGCGCGGTGGTCGGCCACGCTGCTCAGCTCAGAACTCCAAGACCAACTTTGGGCCGTCCAGCGAGCCATGGATGCCGTGCGGGAGCAACAGCTCCCAGTGGCCATCTAGGCGGCCCCAGGCCCGGGCCTCCCAATCGCCGGATTTAAAATAAAGTTATGTCACTCACTCTCAGATTCAGTTGGGCTTTCCTTTTAATAGTTATCACGTAATAAAAAAACAGCGGAAGCTCAAAGGTTAGCGTGTGCAGCATATGTCGCAATTAAATTCCGCACTTGTACCAACTGATGGTTCCTGCCACAGGCACGGTAGATGCTCCATGACGTCAACGGCTCGAGTCCCACTTCCGGACAAAGTGTAATATTTCTAATGGTTCTTTCATTAGTGGTTGTGGCTTACCCCACACCACAAGTCATATCCGTATTAAAGACATAACTTTTCTATAGCGCATGCGCCGCTCGCGATTGGTTATCGTCGAGGCCAGTGCCTCGTTATCACAGCTCTCATGCGTGGGCTGTGGGCGTCTGTATGCTGAAACTGCCTGCAAAACGCTATTGCGGAAAAAAACTTTCAGTGAATAATAGGGAAGATATTGAGCAAAAACAGGCGCACAAATGGCAGAGCTATTATTACCTCAATAGAGCGCTACGACAACAGAAGCTCATTGGAATCTCCGAGTACGTCGCGAAAGTTCAATTTAACGATTGTGCCAGAGGAACCTTAAAAAAGATGGGAACGCAAGACCTTGACGCTGTTTTAATAGCGACTAGTTATCGTGGTAAAAATGAACCTGGAAATCAGTCGCGGGAACGCAGCCTCTTTTGGCTGAACGTGGAGAAATGATGGTTCATTTATTTAGATCTGTATACGCCTCCAAGCTCTCAAACGTAGGTGGCTGCTGCTGCTCTTGGTCAAAGATTTCTCAGCAGATTTTAGGAATGATTCACCTTCTCTGCACAGAGGTCCTTTTTGTTCAATCTAGAAGGAAGACCTCTTCCAAAGTTCAGCTGATAGCCCACTACACATTAGAAGCGAGCTGCGTTGACCGTGGCGCATTTAATACATGCTCAGTGCGACCATAGCAGAGTGCTCGCGTGCGCGTGCACAGTTCAAGCGTCAGCACTTTGAGAATTTTAGAGATTTCGCGCGCTTTTTTCAGGACTGTCATCTATTACGAAAACAGCATGACCCATTAACATGCGTCTTACAGTGTGTTTTGGGTGGCCTCTGTTGTGAATCTGTATTTATGTGACCTTACTTTACTGAGTATGTTTTGCGCGTATCTTTCTATCTTTTTTTTTTTTTTGTCTTGTGTCCTTTCTTTCATCGAGTGTTGTCTTGTTCTTGTATATTTTAGTATGTGATATTTCTCTCCAACTACGAGTAACCGGCACCGTTCAAAGGAACCAAATTCTCCTATCATGTTTAAAAATAAAGCCCGCAGGATTATGACCGCATGCAACCACTACGGCAGACATAAGTCTCCCAGGAGGCCTTGAGAGGCAAGACGGGTGTCGCCATGTCTCCTTTTATTTGACAAGGATACCGGACTTCTCGTCAAGTCGCAGAAATTTGTCTATTGACATTTAGCGGATTTTGCTTGTGTTTGTAGTGGCACAGTAGTTGTATTGCTGTATTAGGCAGAGCAGTTGCCGGAACTGACGGCCAGGACAACACCGCATGTATAGCATAGCAACAACGCAACCGCCACTATCATTCTTTTTTACGGAGTGTAGTGCTGCGTCAGTAATTTTCGGCTTTCGCTGAGAGCCGAGCGCTGCAAATTCCGGCATAAACTGTGCACACATCGCTCACCCTGGTCCTGTGGCGTGATCCCGAGGCCCCAGCGATTCCGGTGGCGTCCCGGCCGCTGCATGGTCTCACGTTGCAGATGCGTGTCTCGTTGCGGCTGCGGCACTGGCCGAGGTGGAAGTCGGTGACCAAGCGACGGGACGTGCCCACGCCACACGTGGCCGAACAGGGACTCCAGTCGCCAGCGTGCCGCTCGCACGAGGCGCGTGCCAGAGCCAGCGCTGAAACCAGGGCGTAAAGCGCGCACATCGTCGGCCATTGCGCAGGTCACTTAATCGAACCAATCCTGGCCGTCGCTCATCTTTGGCCGAAGATTTCTGAGGTCTGTATACTGTATTGCACCACTCGTGATATAACCGTTTGCAGAACATGAAGCGCTACAACTGCGCAGCGCCGTAAATTGCAGATAATGTGTTATAAGCTAACTAAGAATGTAACTTCGCCTCAGAGTGCAGCAGTAAGGTGGCATTCGTACTGAACGGGCAAACTTCTTCAATACCGCCGAGGACCAGCATAAGACATACATCCGGCAAACAAGATTGACCTCCAGGTCATATCAGCTCTCCGGGTTCATTTTTACTGTCGCTTTCTTTTTCTCATCGGTATGTTGTTTCCGCGTATCTATAGGCTTCATGCAGAAGAAGGTATTGTGTAGCGCCCTATCTACGCCCTTGTTCTTTCCACGTGGCGCATTTCTTTTGCCTTGGGCGGCTTCACGTCATTCCAGCTTTAGATATTTATAGAGAGGCTGACGCATTATGGATCGTGTTATTTAATGCCATAACGCGCACTATAAGTAACACGTTAAAGAGCAGGCAGCGTTGCACATGCAGGCCATTCTATGCGCCACTGTTCTCCGCAAAGATTTTCTTTCTTAGACGACGCGTCAAATGCATGCAAATGCGCAAACATTTAGAGATAATGAAGTGGACAATCAACGCACGCTGCTTCATCATGTCGTGGTCGCACAGCCACTCGCGACAGCAGTTTCCACGCAAGCGGACGAGCCTGGCATTGCGGCACTCTGCCGACGGGCGCACTCCCTCATGGGGGCAAAGTGACACGCAGCCGTAGGTGCCGTTCTGGCACGAGCATTGAGTGCGGCAGTCCAGCTTGAAGGTGGCGCCGTCCTTGTACTGGCCGAGGCCTTCCACCTGGCACGACTGGCCCTGCACCACTGTCGGACGACGGGAGTCACAAAGAAAGAACAAAACATGAGTGGTTGTTCGACACCTTGCGGCCACGCAGCACTTCAATGCAGGTGCCGCGGAGGTTTTTTGGTTCGCTAGATCGGGCTCATGATTGGCTGGCCACTTCTGCCGTTATCGCGCGCGCATACACGATTGGCCGGTATGCGTGTTCGCGAATCGTTACTGCTTAGCTGATATCTGTGAATTGGGATATTAGAAAGGCGAGCCGCACACGTGACAAAAAGTGTGCATGGTGAATCCAGGGCTCACTAAATCATTGTTAGCCTTACCTCCGACTCTTAAAGTTTTTGAGCATTCGTAATCCGACAGTATGCATATTATTCACTAAAGCGTCGGGCCAGTCAATTCTTATGGGTAGTAAGAAGCTTATGGACCATGGGAGCGACAAATTAGTAGAACCTCCTTGTATGTAGTAAGAAGTTATAATTTGGAACACTCAATTTATGCTTGCATATTTCTTCCCAAGACCACAGTGCATCTAAATTTGTAAGCTTCAGGCGATTGTCAGAGAGTAGAGTTGCCTTTATGACTTCTTCAGACTGCGAAACAGATATAAACATGCACGCCAGAAGGGGTAGTCTATACTACGATGCCGGGTGTCCTTGACAAACGTTTTTCTGAATACGGGCGCTCTTATGGCATATCGCTACAAAATCATACCTGCCACGAAGTATCGCTGCTTACTCGGGCACGCGACTGTTAATTCAAGATGAAAAATGCCAACGTTTCTTTGTTTCGGTACTAAAGGAATAAAGCAGTTATATAAATCCAAGGAGTTGCTCCAGGAACCTTTATTTAGGAAAAACATTGGCCCTCCGTACACGTCTCGTAAAAAAAAAGAAACAGCGGTAGAAATGGGGATAAAGAAAAATAGACTGGACGACAATACAAACGCTGACTCGCAACTAAACGTTGTAGCCCTTAACTAAACTTTTAACTCCAAAAGCCCTTTGTTGTGAGTCAGCGCTTGTGTCGTCGTCTTCTAGTCCATGTCTGATGCGCAGTTTTTTTTTTCTTCTTGTTTCAATACATTGATGCACACCAGCTTGCTCAGCTCACAGTCTTGTTACAGAGCCCGATTTCGCCATTGAAGGCACTGCACAAATAGGAGGAAACGTTGTATCCTATTTGCGTACATGCTAACCGTGTTTTGTTTCATTATCGAGATTTCTCGAATATTTATTGTTAGTACTTTGCTCTGTATTTGTTCTTAGTGAGGCCTACACCGAATGTTGTTCATTCCGGCAGTTTTAATTCTCTAGCTAACGACGCCTGGTGGCACTTCAACGATTTCAGTTAAGCTGAAAGCGAGTTGCATCCTGCTGGAATCTTTCTGAGACACACTATATCCATTCCTCAGTAAATGGAAAACGCATTCTAATGCTTTTTTTACTTTTTTTCAGGGGAATTAAACGATTTCACGTCTGATAGTTGCTTCTGATGTCAGCTACTCGTTGCCATGCCCATAAGAAACGCAACAACTCTTCAAAAGTTGAGTCTTTTGTTAAGGTCACAGTTGTTGGAATATTCAATTTTTTGGAAACAAAACAGATACCAGAACGGAGGACAGTCTCTTGTGCTACATTGAAGTAAACATTTGCAAATACTAGAACCGTACAAAGAGGTGCTTGTGATGAGTGTAGGGGCAGCCTGTGTATGCTAATGGAAAGGAAATTGCTGCCGCATCAATTAACGTATACACAATTGAGAGCCGCCGACGAATCTTGACTCTGTGGCGCCTAATTTGCCTCCCAGTTCTTTTCAACAGAAAGACTCATCCCGTAAGGCTAAACATTGTCGTTTTCCTGCAATTTATGCACTCCACACACATAGCACAAGGAATAACGCATTCATGGAGCGATACCAGAGCGCGGAAAGAAGCCAATCGAACTCCATACTTTTGTAGAGCACATATACTGAAATGCCTCACGCCTGCGGATTCGCATGTGAGTTTATCTCTGCGTTCGTGGTAAAAGTAAAAAAATAATAACCTCGTTGCTTCATTTAAATTACATGTGACATACCTTGATTTGCATAAGGACCATTTTTTAGCTTTTATGCATGTCATGGCACTTAATCTCAAGTTAAATGCCACATTTGACCAGTGCACTGACGACGGGATGATACTGATACAGATTGATTGTAGTGATGATGCTTTTCAAATGCCATAAACTAATGTCAGAATAATAGATAGGTTTACTAGAATTCAGATACAGGTTAGTAGAGATAAGGCTGCGCTCTTTCGTTTTCAGAGTCCTAATAAAAAAGCGCAATTTGAACAAAGTACGTTGTCTTGCAAATAGAAGAGGGTCACAATAGACAATGCTTGCCGATTAAAAATTCCCAATAACCAAGACAGCTCGGGCTGCGTCACCCCGCTCATATAACTGCCTCAAATCAAGCGTGTAGCTTTCGGCGAGCCTAAGGACTGATATGATTTGTGTGAAAATTCAACGTTGTACTGCTTATCACTAATAGAGGAGGTCTACTCATATTTTCTGCGGTGGTGTTTGCAGGCTCTTCGGCACAATAACGATAATTACAGACAAGACGGTTATTTGTATGTCAGACTTGTACGTCCAGATGTATATTTTGTCCACTTCAAACGACACGAACAGACGCCAAGGCCACTGAAAGAAGTACTTCGCTACACAATTTTCAAGATACCCGCCAATTAGAAAAGAAATATTGTCGAGGCAGTTATAGGACCATTTGTATCTCAATGAACTGCCTGATCGCATATATAGATCTTATATAGTTTAAATCTATGAAATATAATGTAAAACATTCAATTGATAACTCGTTGGCAGCGTTAGCCTATTAGCTCATTTTTTTTACAATTATATTTCGTACTGTCCCATGTTAACCAAATTTAGCTAATATATGACCTTGCGCTTACTGCAGGATAATCTATTTTCGGGAAATGGCAAACCACTCAGGTAGTTTATCGACCAATTGGTTGACCAGCCAATGCGTTTAATCATCAATGAATCCACCCCACCACAGATTAGTAAGTCAATCAATCGATCCATGAGGACCACCTCGAACAATGTGAAAAGGAACTCGATCCGAAATTGCCCTCGAAATGCCGTACTTCCCAAACAAGAACGCCCGGCGCGAAATTGAATTATTAAGCGGGAAAGCGGTTTTTACAACCAATAGGTCAGATTAAAATCCACATATCACGACTAATTGTTGCATAAACCCGAATTCAGTGGCTCCTTCATTTGATTCGTGGGGTCTAACGTCCTAAAGCAACACTGGGGCAAGAGAGACCCCGCAGTAGAGCGTTCAATTCCTGGCTGCACCGGGAATCGAACCCACGACGTCATCCTCAGCAGCGGGCCGCCATAGCCCCGGAGCCACCGCGGACAGGTCTTTCACATAATAGGTCTGCGCAGTGCACAATGCACATTGCAGCCTACCCTTGCAGGTGCCGACCGAGGCGTTCCTGTCCGGGTAGACACAGTGCAGCTGCCGGCGGGCATCGCACAGCTGAACGGCGTCGCAGGTATCCCCTTGCTGCCGGGCGCAGATGCTGCAGCAATTGCAGCCGTCGCGCACCAGGCTCACGCCCTCGGGGCAGCCGGCTGCTTCGCTGACACCTTCGTGCGGGCCGCTGCTGCTACACCGGCACGATGGGCCGCACTGTACTGCACTCTGCATAGAACAACACGTATGCGCAAGCTGCTTGTATTGCGAAAGCGCTTTCTTTTTTGTTCTAATGGCAAATAAATAAAGAGCACAATTTATTGACCATGAAATTTGTTCTCCACCCAGCTACACTGATATCGCGATAAATACCCTGTTCAACATATGTCTATAGCTGAATTCCCGCGATCTAGAAGAGGGTTTTCAGACACTGGATTCAAGAGCTGCCGTTCCCTTTCTCTGCGGCTTCTCGGATAAGAAGTCCTCTCTGCCTCTGCAGACCTTTAGTGCGGGCATACACATCCGCGCTCTAGTCGACAATTTATTGGCATGATGTGAAAAGAAAGCATGCGAGACACTACAATTTCAGCTTGCCTCTACTGGTGTCGAAGCAACCTTCTGATCTACTGCTCGCCGACGCATCTTAGATGCTTTCGCATATAAAACTACAAGCATTTATATATATATATATATATATATATATATATATATGCTGCGGCCAACACGTGACAGTATGCCACGTCCATGCAATTTAACATACGTGCATGATTTCCAAATCACAAAGCCGTTCGAAGCTAAAAGGACGAGTTTCGGCAAATTCATGTATCGCTCATCATTTCTATGATGGCTGAACTGCAATACCTGCAGTTCCAGTAGGCACATAGCGTAAGTGTTCCCTACAGCAATTTTTGCATAAGACTATGTGATGGAAATTGAGCACTCTAAATTCACTCCGCTAATTTTCTGGCTGAGAGAGAGCGCTTTATGGAACTGCATTGATGTTTCGCTTCAAAACGTGTCCGAGATTTGGCGCCGCATTTTCAATCGATCGCTTCATGGGATACTTTCACTTCATTGTGACGTAGCGTGCGGTGTGACGTCTGATCGGAGTGGATGGTCGTCCTGTCAATGCACTCTTCATGCAACTATACGAAGAGGAAATGACGCCGACGGAAACTGTCTGGTGTATCTTTCACGACATTTGCTTCCGTTAGCTTAGCCGATGTTGTATTTCGGAGGTGCTAATAAAGAGCAAGCTTTCCCACGCACAAGTGACGTCTAAGGAGTTCTTGTTCGATAGCAAATTATAGAGGAATGGAACAAAAACGAATAATCCGAAGGACTCGCCAGTTTATTTTCTTGGTAGGAAACCAGGAACCCTTTCAGCACTAGTACATCTGAGCACGAGCAATAAATTGGCTGCTTCGCCTACAACCTGCATGCGTCAAGAGAGACTTACATTAAGCCGTAGGCGCCAATACGACTGATATAGACGGTGAAGTCATGATAGAGACGCAATATTTCCACCCTCGCTTTATTCGAGGGGTGCTTAAAACAGCTTCTGATGAAGCAAACAAGGAGAACAAAAATCCTTATAACTAAGGCAATGTAGCTAGACCTTTACATGTGGGCACGCAGTCCCTGGAACTAAGGCAATCTGCTCTTTGCTAGACTTATAGTCATACGCGGCCAGTCCCCGAAGTTTGTCCGTGCTGTTGAAGCAGCAATTAAAATAAAATTCAACCCTCATTGACGCGACAGCAGAACAAGAGCCTGTGTCCTGGCGGGAAATTTTGCTTAGGCTGGTTGGTTTATATTTGACATTCATTTTAAGACAGTGAAACAAGACGAGTACGATTTGGAAGCACGCAAATTTTGCGCAACGTTGCCAAACGCAATCTGACCGAATGGCTCTGTCTGCTTACGCACTGGCTTACAAAGGTGCCAGTTGTATGCCCGACTAAGACGACAACGAGCGTAAAAGGTCTTAGTTGATCACATAACTAAATGGCCCAGCACATAGTCGTTAAATTAAGTTCTGGAGTTCTGATGTGCCAAAAACCACAATCTGATTATCAGGCACGCCGTGGCGTGGGATTCCATACTAATTTTCACCACCTGGGTTTCTTAAACGTGGCCTTAAACCTAAGTTACCCGAGCGTTTTTGCATTTCGCCTCCATCCAAATATGGCCGCCTCGACTGGGATCGTACCCGCGCCCTCGACCTCAGCAGCGCAGCAACATAGCCGCTGGGCTACCACAGCCGGTGCACTTTGCCTTGTTGCATCTCTTGCGCCGAGGCACCACCGAGGTAGTCGCGTTCCAGTGGAACAATTTCAGGAAGATAGTTTTTATGCTCATAAATCTTTCACGCGCTAAATACGTGTTCGAATTTGCGAACTGCGTGGCATTGTGAACTTGTGGCTTATGACTCACGATTTGTTTCTAATTTTGATTGCACGTTAGAGCCGAGGAGTAGCCGGCATTGCTACGAGGCGCTAATGCCTTCTTAGATGATAATAATAATATAATTAACAATAATAAATAATTTATTTACCGCGCCTAGGAACAACCACGAGGTCTAAGTGCTGGCGCGCGCATTCATTGGGAAAAAAACAAGAAAAAAATACAGGGTAATAAAAAGATAAAAAATCATAAAAATAACAATCTTCTTCTTCTTTCTGGGGTTTTATGTGCCAAAACCAATTCTGATTATGAGGCACACCATAGTGGAGGGCTCCGGATTAATTTTGACCACCTGGGGTTCTTTAACGTGCACTACAGCGCAAGCACAAGGGCGTTTTTTGCATTTCGCCTGCCATCGAAATGCGGCCGCCGCGGCCGGGAAAAATAACAATCTTGAAAAGCAGACTTTACATACAAGGTGCAAGGTGAATACAAAAGAAAAAGGAGAAGGGCAGTTTAATAGTATGTGAAACTATGACACAACAACGCAAAGCTCGGAAAAGTGTTCATTCTTATGTATACTTTCATTTTTATTTCTCTTTCCCTTTCCTGGCGGGACCACGTCCTTTATATAGACAAGGAGGAACTCGTAGTGGCTCGAAGAAAGAACATTCATCCTTTGAGGTACACGTTCAGAGGAATATGAAGCAATGCTTCACTTCCAATAGCATTTGAAAATATTCGGTGCACTGAAAAAGGAACGCGCATTTTCTTTTGGCTCTGCACTCGAACTGCGTCGACATCGAGGAAACTGCTCGACATTTCCATTGCTTCTTTTCAACGGCACGCTGTCTTTCGCTTTCAAGGCTCCGGACACGCGTGCACGGCTTCTGATAAGCGCGAAATTTGCCGGGAATCCGTTTACGGCGAAGCGGTAACAGCTCCGCAAAATCGTCCAAGGCAGGAAAGTAAGACTTTTAATACTTGGTTAGTTTGTTTACAGAGCGAACCTCTCTGTGTAAATGCTGTCCTCGACGAAGCGGCTGTGTAGGTGCTGCTGCGCAGTCGCGCAAAACCAGCGCTATATATGCAGGCGCGAGTACTACGAGTACAACACTGTGTGCCTGAACGTTCATTATACGAAACGGAAAACTGCGCACCTGGTTGTATCCTATATGTATATTTTGAAGCGCTCGGTAGCGGAAAGCGGGAAGCACTGTTCCGCACTTAATCCGCTCACAGCATTGTTTTTACTTCGTCTGTTTACATAGTCACGCCGCAACACCAAACGAACTTGAAATTCTGAGGGCCGATTATTTGCCCAAACAGAACAACCACGAAATACAGTCTGAAAAATGAACGAAAGCTTTTCAGTTGTAAAGAGAAACATTCCATGTTTAGGATGATTTCCTTTACAGTATAAAAATTGCGTTGTAGCAATGAAAATGTTTGCAGTACATTTTGACGAGACAAGAAGATTAGTGTGGGCTGATTAGATTAGTGTGGACTGCACTGAAACGGTGCCGGGCGTGCAGTGGCTGCTCATTACAGCTTTCGAGCTGTAGCTTTAATAGTCGCAGAACAAACGTTCTCGCGCAGCCGTCCTTATGCCTCCAGTAACACCTACTTCCGTCGGCTGTATACCCAATAAAGGAATTAAAAAATACGGAAGAAAAACAGGTCGCTTACCGTAACCAGGTCGCTTACGTGTAACTATATCTTTAATAGAGGCCACTACTTTCCCTTATGCGTTCTAGGATGTATAGCGGTGAGCATCTGTGTGTTTATGTGACTCAAATAAAAAACAGTCCCGTAAAAAAACACAATAAAAATTATGGAGCATATTAAATTATTACTCATTCAGTCCCGCAAATAGATGTGACTTTTCAATTATAGTACGTATACGTAAAAACCACGGTGTTCGTATTGGGATCTACTTGCTTCCTAAAGCTAGCTGTTACGGGCGTATACACTAACGGCGTAGCGAATGCCATGCAAAAACGTAACGACCAGAATTGATATCCGGAGCGCGACACCATATTCGTTTGATGCTATTCGAGCCGCTTCACTCTGCATTCGCTGGTCAACTCGAATGCGAATTCGCAGGTGTTATCGAGCGAAGACCACGCGCGTGCGAATGGAAGGACAGCGCGAACGAAAGGGATACAAATTTCCGTGTACTGCTGCAGGGGGGCTTCATCTGTGCGCAAACGAACGATGTACTAAGCGTATTCAATCGGAGCGACGCGATCTGCATGCTTGCTGTCGAGCGATATATCGAAAGCCCAGCGGCATTTTTTTACTGCTTTCCTCAGTTTTACTTTATTTTGCTTGCCAACACGAGCTCACATCGCCATGCGCGTTGACGCTGTTGCAGCCGAGACGCACGCCGAGTCGGAGTGCCAGTATTGAACGGCGCTTCGGAAGCTGACACGACAGAAATGGACCGACACCAGGCCGGCCTGAATGTAGCCGCCCGAAGGGAGGCGGCTGATTGTCTTTGTCCGCGCACACGCGGGCCAAGAAGTGGCTGTCCTGCCACCTCGTTGCAAGCGCATTGCGCGAGTGGGACATGTGTACGGGTAGGAAGGAATTCGATTAGGCAACGACGGGAACCAACAACACAGGGGCTCCGTTCTACTGGCGGTGCACGCCGCTCCCGCGGACTTCGCCGTAGGCCTCACCGTTGCGCGGCGAGCTGGGAAGCCTACGCGGCTGCGGCGACGGCACAATTGGCTACTGGTAATGAGTGGCTCCGTTAATATATATAATACCGCACAGTGTATCCATGCTTTACTGCCACTGTATCTTTTATAGCAATACTTCAAGCATTACTTTTATCGTGCATGCTTTTAGTTAACTCGATAGCAATTCTGATTTTTTTCATCATTCTTTTTGCACCCCGTGCAGGGCATGCAAGAGGGAACTTGAGCAGTTTTTGAGAGTTTGCAGTGCAATATTAATCGGTATGAAATCTAGCAGTTGACAAGAACCAGTAAGGCAGCTTCGCGCAAAGGGATAGTGCAAAGATCACTGATATTATACACAGAGACTGGACATCCACTGCTCGTGCTTTTTTCAAGTGTTTGTTCTGGTACTTCATCTATATACACTTTGTATGAGTGAAACGGATCTCTCATCTTGTGATTGCTAAGTACAACTGAGTATACCCACGATAGTACGATGTGTGTCTTATCGCAGTTATTAGTTTTGCTCAGTTGTACTTGTGCAGCGCATTACAAGATAATGAAAACCGGTGCACTTTTTGTACTTTTACGGATGTGCAAGATGATGCTAATGTGTGACTGTCTTTGAGAATGCAAGCGATAGCCAGAGCGGCAAGAGCTGTGGTGTAATCTAGGGACATCGTTTGTGACGTTCCGTTGATCGCCTGATGCACTTGAGAAGTGTGTTTTTTAACTTTGCGCCAAAGCTGCCGCATATATGGCACGGAGCGCCGCCATCTGCGCATTAGTAATTATAGAACGACCCTCCCACACAGCCATAACTTATTGCGCCATACCTGCGGCATTCTGTGACAGTCCGCCATCAGCTACTTCTTGGCGCCAACTTGAATGCAACGGCAAAACGAGTGCGTATTTTGTAACGATCCATTTCATTTTGCATTCTTCTCGCCCAGCGTTATCGCCTCGTACTCGGCAGCTCCGGTGTTATCGACCGGATCGGATGCTCGACGCGACGAATGATAAGAGTGGACAATTAAATGGATTCGTCTAGCCGCATTCTGTAAGGATCCATCTCATTTTCTGTTCTTCTTTTATTGATTTAGTGTATATCCATCCCCATTTCGTATCTTTTCATTTCTTTCTTCTTCACAAGCAATTTTACAACTATTTTCTTTCATTTTACGTTCTCCATTTCTCGCTATCTTTCGCACCGAGAGGCCGATGTCGGCGACGGTGGTGCGGCGGCTTCCCGGCCAACGACAAAGGGCGAAAAGCATGAAAAAAAAAAAACGAACAGAATGACTAGTTACAAAATATGGCCACTCAAGCCACATTTGCTAACACTTATTTTCTGACGGTACTTTTCTTTTCTCATCCTTCATTGCACCGAGCGGTCCCTGCCGGCGATAACCGTGGCAAACGAGCCGATAGCAAAGCGCCAACATAATTGAAATAAAAAAAGAAACGAGAATCGTTACAAAACCTTGTTGCGGCTGCAGTGTTTCGGACATCCGGTTTTATTGTGCCCGCCTCGGCTCACAGAGGACGGGCCACCGCGAGAGGGCGCCCTCGAGCTGGATAAAATGAAGCAAGAAACTGACCAGTACATATTAGGTTAACGGCGCAAACAGTAGCGGAGAAAATGGCGTTTAACGTAAAGCCAGAAATACAAAAGGAGTATCCTGAGGCGCGATTTAGAGAAAGCCAGATATGGAACAACATCGAATGACGAGAAATTTAATTAAAAGTGAAACGTTTTATTACGATATACTTCCGAGTACAGTGCCCTACTGTTTTCAAAGACCGATCAGGGTGTCGGAGAACGCAGTGTTGTAAGATAAAGCTTGCCCATATGCGACTATTTACGCTCAACGTATGCAAACAGTGCGGAAACATTAGAGCGTGTTTCATTGGCATGTCACAGTATCCATCTAGAGATAAATGTGGGCGTAGTTACCCTGCCCAAGATCTTGGGCTGCAAGAATAGTAGAGAAAAGGTCAATGAATCTGGGCGGGACAGAAAAGTAAGATATAGCTTGAATGTAAAATTACATTTGTTGCAATAAATTTCTTTAGCGTTCGACAGTTTGTTGACACGAACCACGGGAACATGAAGCTACGAAAAGCCTAATAACAGTAACAAATAACACGAAACCTCCATGAAATAAACTTTCAGAGCAATCACTATCCAACTCTCATGTCACATATTTCGGTGCGCACGAGATGGTCCGAATTAGTGCGCATTTTCAACAATGGTTCCTCTTAACGTAGGCGTAGTTTGAGCTCGCTGCTGCGTGCGGTAATTTTTTTTTTTTTGCAGCTTTAAGGTTAAGGATTTTAGCCAAAGGACAAACGATCACCGTGAAGGTGCAAAAATATTACTGTGAGGCCCTGATAAGGATGTCGATGGGAACGAAAACACAGCAATCCGCACGTACTAGGAGGGCGGTGGGATCGAATCCCGGCTACGGCGGCCGCATTTCGATGGGGGCGAAATGTGAAAACACCCGTGTACTTAGATTTAGGCGCACGTTAAAGAACCCCAGGTGGTCCAAATTATTCCGAAGTCCCTACTACGGCGTGCCTCACAATCAGATCGTGGTTTTGGCGCGTAAAACCCCGTAGGATAAGGAGGGCGGTTGTAGCAGCGGCGGCCCCAGTTTTCACGTAGAAAGTCTGTTCAGGCTTCTCACGATATGCTGTTGTACAAGGCCAGCCGGCGTACACGTAAACGTTTATATATCGACTGTAGTGGCGCTGCTTTGATTTAGGGAACTAAGCAAAAAAAGTTGTCGCAGTTTCACCTTAAAGGCGAAGCATCAATTGCGATAGCAAATTTGTAGAGAGCTATACGGAGTAATGATAGTAGCTTAATCAGCTGTATAAACTTGGACATGCAGCAGCACCGGCAACACGCAGAACTGTTGTCGACGCCGTCGGCGTTTTGCCCGCGTTCGCACAAAATGCGTGCGGCGTTGGTGACTGTTGCCGGAGCCTCTGATATAAATAGGCACTTGGTGCCGCAGCTAAACGTCGCCTCCCCCCCCCCCCCCCCCTGGCCTTTCGCGCGTCGGAAGAGCGCGCGTTTGCTCTACATATATGGTGATTGTAAAGGAGGAAAGAGACAGAGACGCCTACTTCTGCAGCCCTTAAGGGAGCACGGCGCAGAACGCGTGTTTGTTCTCCGCCGTGCTTTCACTCGCACATACAGCGTTCGGCGGCGCGCGGCGACGTTTTCATCTCCATTGACGTCATACGGAACCTCACGGCGACGGCGACGGCAGAAATCTGCTTTGGAGTGTCCATATAATTGCTATCGCAATAAAATAATTATACATGTGCGTTTTGTTTATGTGTAACAAAAAAGAAGTGGAATACAGAGAGAATCAATCCGTTTGTACTTCTGTGTGCAAGTGCAGTAAGGAGCTAAGTAGCTATTGTATTTATTTATTTATTTATTTATTTATTTATTTATTTATTTCAATGCCCTTAAGGCCCAGAGGGCATTACATAGGGGGGAGGGGGGAGGGATGTTTATACAATCATAATGTGCAACAAAGTTGCAAATACAAATAAAACCAGCAAAATAAAAAAACAAAAAAAAACTATAGAAATGGAGCGTTTACAAATCAAAGCAGGAAAGTACAAGAGATCTCATCTTACAATCAAGAGGTATACAATATAAAATATCGACTTCATGCACATTCACGAGGTTATGGTTGCTACGTGTCAATTCTATCAAGATAGATCAGCAATTGTCTTAAAGGACGATATATCAGTAAGGGTAACTATTTGTTCCGGCAGATCACTCCACTCCTTTACTGACAATACAAATGGCGAGTTCTCATATTTCAACGTTCTTGCGAAAATTGGTTCAACTTTAAGACGATGATCCCTGCGTGAAGAGATATGATGGGCCGGAAGAATATTCGTAGGTGCAAAAACTGTATTGCTGTGATACATGGAGTGAAAAAATTGCCGCGTATCTGCGTGCTTCGCTGCAAATGTCGTCGAAAGACGATAGTCTTCTGCCGGCCGTACTACATGAGTGCTGGTCTGATCCGCGGCCACCCGTGATGCTGTTCTCGTACCATTTCCGTCCTGGCATGATAAATGCAATGGAGGTTTGTTTGAACAGATTTCATTTTACCGCATTATTTCATCAAGCGGCCATTTATGTTTTGCCCTGCCTCAGACAGCGCTCCTTTATGTTGAATCGGCCGCATCTGGCTGGCATTGATAAAATTGAGGAGGCGCTGCGTGAGACATGGACGCCATCTGGCAATACATCGGGAAACATGAGCTTGTGCAGAGGGTTTCCTTCCTCCATGGCAGAGGGCGCTCGTCGGCGCGCCGTCGGGGAACGTCGTTCGTCGGCGCGCATAGCATGGCATTTTCAGCGCAGCTTAAGAAACTAGGGTCTTTAGAGTTACGTATCAATATATTTTCTATTAAAGGAACACACCTCCTAATACTTACCTTGTGATGTTGCGCCTCAGATATGCGTAATATTTACTTTGTGATCGATAACGTTCACAAGTATGAACAGCCGTACCAGTTTAAGTAGTGTGGGCGGTAAGCAAGTGGTCCAACTTTGGCCGGGTGGCTGAATCGGGTGACAGACAGACAAACAGACAGACCGACGGACCAAATATTCAGCGTTTAAGTTCCCCAAGAAAGACTATCATCTTTAAAAAGGACAAGCGAGATATCCTGCGTCGTGTGTCAAGATTACGGAGATGAAGTCTTCGCTTCAACATCGTTACACTTTGATAAGATGAATATGAAAATAAAATGAACCTGGCTGCCTTGTTCTGCACAGATTCAAGCTGGCTTGAAAGGTCAACGCTATTTGGATGCCATATTATAGAAGCATATTCTAATGCTGCCCTAATCAGCGTTGTCTAGGCATGTATCTTCGTTTCGGCATTGATTATATGATCAATACATATGATTATGTATTGATGAATATTTGCCCCCTTCTGCTTACAGCATTTAAAGGCGAGAAGTATAGTACAAACAAACAAATAAATAAATAAATACAGCAAGATACATTAAGAGAATTGATGGCTGTCTTTCTTTATTTGACAAATTAACGCGGAATGCGGCAACAAAATTTCCGGTCATTATATGCGCACTGTTGAAAAGAAACTTCAAGTGACCATTATCACACATGGGTGAGAAGGCGTGGGTGCTATTGCATGATGGTTGGCGATGCGAATGAGTTTAATGATATGGCAGAGTCAGTGAACATAGCCGTATCAAGAGGTACCATACAGTAGTTAATTAGCGTACTAGTTGATCGTACATCGATCATAGCACTCGCGACCCTGGCCTGCCGCGCAGTATAGCGTTTCCTTATTGCAGAACTTCTTGCATCCCCCGTAACGCACCGGTGACGGATGACAGTCATATACGAATGCCGATTGAAGGTTATAATATTCATATATTCATTAAATATATTCATTAACCCAAGGTCGAGCTTCAACCACAAACACGAGGTACAGAATACATCTTCGGTCTGAAAACAACTGAAACAATACAAACGAGCAGTTGAGCTGCAGATACGCGGCGCAGTTCTGAGTTTGAGCGACACCACAAATGACAAGTTGCAGGATATGAACTCCATTGTCCCTGACTAACTCTACTGTTGAGCACATAACGCAGAAGCGGAGACCTCGTATATAACTAAATGCTACGCTTGCATGTACAGTCAATACTCGTATTACGAAAGGAATTTCTCGTCGACGTTGCGTTTACGTGACTAGCCTGTATATTCTTGTCTTCTGCTAGAGCTTTTATCCCGTCTTTCTCTGTGTGTGTCGTCGTCCACTACACGCTCCTATTACGGATTACATCCCCAGGATTTCGGGACACGTGCACGTTACGGCACCTTTCGACGGCGGCTCCGCACCCCACCGGACAATTTGAATATTTTACAACACCACCTAAAAAAGTCTGAAAGGCAGTGTTGTAAAATATTCCAAATGTCCTGGGAACCTACGTGCTTTGCAACACGCTACTGGAATCTCACCAGAATCTTCCGGTGGGTCTCTGGTACGCGTATGTAAAACCGCGAGTAATGTTTGAAACCTAGCTTTTTTCGTGAGATATTTTGTTTTTTCGTCCGCTCTCCATTCATTTACGGTGGGACGCGCCGTGGTAGTCAGTTTTGGGAACTAGTTCCAGATGTCCCCCATACCTCCATGGGCTATGGTTCTAACTCCCTCAGGTCGCCATCCTTGTACCATTCTGACACATACCAGAGCGCGCAGAAAAATAACAGTGACGGCAGAATGCACGAAAAGGTGTGCGAAACGTTCGCAGCACAGCCTCGTGCAGACGAATAAACGTTCGAAGATCTTTCCTTCGGAGTCTGTCTTGAAGGCCTATTTTGGGAGAAGCCGCGGTTCATTCGTAATGCGGTCATGCGAGGAAGTTCTGAAGGGCAGACGCGCAGCGAAAGCGGGGAAAGAGTCACTCGGGCTGCGTAAATAAGGTATGTGAGGAAGCATCCGAGCGACGTGACAGAAGCCGGGACGGCGGAGATTCGCGTCGACTCCGGTGGGAGCTTGCAATGGGGGAACGACGGGGCCTTCGTTGAACGCAGATAGGATGCGTCGCGACCAAAGATGAGCGGGAAGGGAGGCTCGTTGGGAGGCGTATCACCGGCGGAGTTAGCAATGTGCGCGCCCATTTTTTGTTTTTGTTTTGTAGGGGGGGGGGGGGGGGTGCCGCGCGACAACGGAGGACTACGCAAGGGGGTCGAGCTTTGTTGGTAATTAATGGCGACTTCGCGGGGAGGAGAGGAGGGTGCGCGAAGTGCATATAGGCGCGACTCTGAGCCACGGTTGACGCTGTTCTTCCGGAAGGGACGCGAAGGAACGGGATAAACGAGGAAGGAAACAATGCGCTGATGACACGGCAGTGAAGAAGAGGTGCAGAGAGACACAGAAAAAAGAAGAGAGAAAGGGAAGAGGCCGACGCGGTCGGAGAAAGGAGCATCTGAAAGGATCGACCGCAAGGAAAGGGAGGGTATGGAAGCGATAAGCATCCCGCTTCCGATGTCTATAGCCTGCGCATTTGGTTCCCCTCACCTCGCATCCATCCCTGACTTGAGCGTAACAGCCCGCCTCGCGCACCGTCAACAGCGCCCTGCTTCCGTCACGGAAGGAAGAAGGAAACGGCATCGGAAGGAGTAGAGGAAGCACGGTCGCTATATAGCCAGCCACAGCCACCACGGGCATTTCCTCCGCCTTTCTCCTAGCGGCGTATAGGTCCACGTCTCCGCATCATAACCAGCGGATGTCTGTGCGGACGTATTACGCGCTTGTGGCATCGTGACTTGTCTTCTTCCTTTCCTTGTTTTCCTTTCTGTGTGATTCTTCTTCACTTATCCGTTTGTTTACAGACCGTCGCGCAAAATGTCTCGCCTTCGCGTAAGGAGTCACACGTTCCTTCCCTTCTGTTGTTTCTTTCTTGCCCTTGCAACAAACAGGGACAAAAAAAAACATTATAACGAACTCCCGTATAAAGCGTAATATACCATACAACGAGCAAACGGAGTTGTATGAACTGTATCATGATAATGAGACGCATTGCTTACGTGGATGTGAAAAGATGTGTCGGACTCAGAGTGGGGCATCCTGCAGCTATAGGCAATCTCACCCGCTTTGTTTTTCCGGGTGGACTTGCTTTTCAGTACATAATCAGTGGGACGAAATAGCGGCGAGAACGTTCGCGACTACTTGTGTAAGGGAGGACCTCCTCCTATAGCTCTGTACCTTTTCACCCTTATGTATGAGCGCTGTCCAAATAAACGGTCGTACGTATGAGCGGTAACTGGAGCCGGTATTATGTATGAGAATCCCTATTGCTCGTTTCTTGTCCTTTCTATCATCCACCGTCAACGGCCGGCCGATCCCGGAGATAACATGGGCGAACTGCCATTTGCACTACTGACGAAGCGCGAAGAGGAATGGCATTGGAATAGAATCTTTACATTATCCCTCCGCCTTAGAAGCAGGCACGCCTTTATCCCTGTAGGTCTATATGAACGCCAAACGTATAGACATTGAATCTATACCAAACGTTAGTTACTCTTTCATAAATTTCTCAGCATTAGCTTCTTTCCATGAGACGACTTAGTTGCACAGAAAATTCACGTTTTAACTAAAAGGGTTTTGTTGACTAAACTCTAATAAACAGCACGGTCTTCAGATTTAGTGCCTCGCAAATGTGTTCTACACGTAAAACATCTATAAGGCATACTTGCAGCACGTTGATTAAAGGACATCTCGGCGAATGTGCAGCAGACAATAACAACAACAAAATTACTTTACATTATTGCCTTCAGTGCGGAAAGGAGCTACAGAGATAGCTGTATCCTGATAGCGCAATTATGGTGCACTGTTTGGTCGGCGCCACTTTTCTTACGTATTAAGCGAGTCCTAATAACCAGCAAACCATACCAAGAGCCTGTCGTGAACGTATTTTTGATACATCGGACAGCTTTTACTTCTGCCCAAACAATACGGGCGCCTACACGTATGCTGCCAGCTGTACAGTTTCCATCCAGTTTCAAGCCAGAAGGTTGAAGAAATACGTATGAAACCCAGAAGAAATACGTATGAAAAAAAATATGCGCTGAAATTATTTTCGTTTACACTTGATAGAGTCATTCCTCCTTTAATTAGGTTTATATTACACATCAGGAGGGTAAGTTAAGTCGAATATAGAAGGGAAATTTTAGAGGCGCCTTCAGGCAGCTGGCTACCGTCAGTACAGTGACCACTTGTTTTGCTGAGGTATCCTAGTCTGTCGCTGAAATGAAAATAAACACCTGAGGCAAGGTTATGAACGTGACTTGCACCGGAATATGAAACGCTTTCCATATTATGAGTGCTGAATAGTTTTCTTGCTACTTTAAGGGTGCCCGAACCACTTTTTATCGAAGTGGAGAAATGCATTTGAGGCGAAAATAGGCTATTTTAGAAATACTTTGCTGCAAAAAGTACCTCAGTTCGTTCAGCCGAAGCGGAATTATTGGCAATCAAACACGGCCTCCGCTGTGCTCCCCCTTCCTTCTTCAATGCCTTGCACTGCGAAGGCTAAGGCGGAGGGGGGCGGGGCTACAACGCTCCGCCTTCGAAACGTCACCGTGGCGCGCAGTTCAAATTTCATTTTGGATGTGAACGTAGACGCCACGACTTCCGATTTTGGTGCCTACGACGCGCAAACGTAAGCCAAACGCGGTTGTCCACAGCGAGCTCAGCGAGCCACAGTGCGCTTAGCCACTGGACTTGTGGCGGCACCCCGCGGCGGCCGCGGTGTAAGCGACCGCAGCGACCAATAGCAGCCGCGCATTGGAATGTGCTTTATTACGTAATAAAGCACACAGAAGATAGTGAGGATAATGGCCTCTGTTGAAAGGAGAGCGTTTGAGAGAAAGGTAACTTCGCGCTCCGCTTGCGAGCTCCACGCACTGCGTACGACAGCAAAACTTGGCTGAGATGTTCACAGCAGCGTATGCTACCCGCGGACTATGTTATTTCACCAAGCTCCTTTAGGAACATCACGCCGAAAGTTAAGGCAAGTTTGTCGAATCAGCGCTAGACAAGTTCACGACACGTTTTGACATGTAAACGACAACTCTTAGTACTGTCCTTTTTTCTGCTCTTTAGATACGTCGTGCTCTTTTATAATTTTCATTGCTTGTTTCACACGGCCAGTATCACTGCTGGCTTCAATGCCGTCCTGTACTTACGTACGTGCGGCCTTCTTTTCCACGTTCCCCTGGTCTTGTCATTGGTATCTGTAGATTTACAGCGCAAGCTGCTATGGGCTCATTCCAATAGCCATTTCGGTTGGCGATTGTGCCGCCGCCGGCGGCGTACGCCCCCGTTACCGCTATCGCCGGAAATGCGAAAAAAGTACCCAATTCCCGCCGAGATGGAACCCGCACCCGCTGCGTGGAAGTCAGATACTCTTCAACTGAGCCACGCAAGCGCTTGCTATCGGGCAGCAGAAAAATGCCCTAAAACGCTCCCAAGGGCGCAGGGCCAGACGACCCTAGCCATGGGAGGCGTTGCCCTAGCCTCCGCCAGTATGGTGGCGCCATCTAGGTAAGACGCCTGCAAACGCAGCATGCGCAGGCGCAGACGACAAGATGCGATTGAGACTAGGCGCGCAATCAACGCGATCCCGAGCTGCCGAGGCTCCGCCAGTATGGTGGCGGCACCTAGTTAAGGTGCCTGCAAACGCAGCGTCCCCGACATGTAAGTTGCAGTTGTAAAGCTTGATCGGGCTCAGCAGACTGCTGTGCAGAGAGCATTACAAGACGCAGCTCGCCGTCGATGCGGGCGGACAGTTCAGATCGATCTCGTCAAAACGAGGCGAACAGACTGCCGTGAAGACCCTGTTCTGCGTCGTGCCCAAACTGGAGCTACTCTTGAGCCGCTCCACTAGCTTACGCAGTGTGCCGCCCAGGCCTGTGACTTTTTTTGCTAAAAGAGAGAAATTGAACTTCAACTAGACTGTCTTGCCGATTCGTAAAGGTTCTTGAATGACGATGTTCATGGGTGGAGTTGTGTATCCCGATTATGGAATGATTTGCTTACAGCGCAAGAATGGTAAGAGATCCTCAAATATTTTGTCATCATGCGAAACATCTTGCGGCGTTTTCCACCGCCGTGCATGCGTGAGAGGGAAAGCCACTTCGACATTTCCTGGAATTTTCTTGGAATAACAATTATGCGGACACTCCAAGCATGCTTGCACCGCTGCCGCAGCCATGTGGTCGCGGCATCGACGCGTAAGGTTTAACGACGTCCGAAGAGCGCAGCGTTTACCTTGCTATCACTGTCAATGGTATACCCTTCGGGCGAAACTGCGCAGTTTTTTTCCTCTGCTTTTTATTATTATTATATATATATATTATTATTATTATTATTATTATTATTATTATTATTATTATTATTATAGCAATTATATGGATATTCCAGCCGCATTTCTTCCATCGTCGCCACCGTCGCCGTGAGGTTCCGTATAATGGCCCCGGTCCATAAAATCGTCTCCACGCGCCATATGCTCTACGTGCGAGTGAAAGCGTGCGAGGGCAACGCTACGGAGGGAGGTTAGGGAGGGGGGGGGGGGGGGGGTGTTACTCCGCCCCGCCTGAGCGCCTCGCGCGCGCCCGCTGGACAACAAGGCTCCGGGGGGAGGGTAGGGAGGAGGGAGGCCGCATACTACGGCGCGCGCTCCCGGCCGGGCGGCTGTAGGGTGCCTCGATGTCCTCCTCGCCCGCCGCGGTGGGCGAGGAGGACATCGAGGCACCCTAGGCGGCTGTATCTTAAAAGCCATCTGCGGCGGGGGCACAGTCCTTCCTCCCTGCGCTGTGTTATATGTCGGCTTAGTTCACGCTGACGCGAGCGGCGGGGCGAAGGTCCATTCGGTCACTGCTGCCACCACGCTTACTCACTACAACGTTTTGACAGCGAGTTTCCGCGGTCATCGAGTGAGACGCGTTCATGTTTGCGTGTGCACGCGTGACACCATGCTTGTAAATTTAGTTAGTATGCCTATGTTTACAAGTTTATACGGCCGATAAGACTACTATCCTTACTTCGTATATAGCTGTCCACTATTTTGTAATCGCAATCGATGCTTCGCCTTTCGGGCGAAACTGCGACTTTTTGTTTTATATTATTACCATTATCATCATCATTTACACTAGCCTGCTATGTAATTCAACTATCTGCAATGAACGTTTTCTGCATTTTCATGTTGGCGGCTCTATAGAAACAGTCCACAGACTTAGTGTCGCCTATTTTTTACTTCAATTCAATGGCGTTTCACTCCTGAGCACAAAAAGGCCTCGTGTTCGGCATTAAGCAGCTGTGACTGAATCACTGCATATCGATGAGAGTTAGAATGCAATAATACCTGCATACCAGATTTGTGCACGTTACAGAAAAAAGTAAACATTTACAATTACAATTGCTTGATTAAAAAATGTAATTGATTAAAGCTATCAATTACTGCCCCAAGAAAGTAACTGAGGAATCGCTCAAAATTAATCAATAATTTTTACGTTACTTTTCTCCACACACTTATAAACATTGCGCAGATACCGTTAACAGAACCAGTTGGCTAGGCAGGTTCAGTGCCTCCTTTGCAGCTATTCAGACACTGTATCGGGACACTGCTTATCTTCACTAACAGTTCCTTTTCAACATTTATTTGTTCGCCTTCATTTGTTCTTGTTGAGAAGCGTGATAGGGTTGGAGGGGGGTATTGTAACGTAGAAGGATCTTGCTAATGTGTACGGTTATTCAGGATCTGTGTCCTCTATGAAGCGCAGCACTTCGTTGTTGCTGATACTTGAAGAAGGTCCCGTTGAGCGAATAAAAAGTTCAAAAAAAAAAACAGTTCGTACTACATTTCCTGGCAATCACGTCATAAGTGGCCGTCGATAATCGAGACATACCAGTAACGGTTGAATTCGCAGTCCACTATCTGGTGACGCGTTAAGATGAGGAAATGAATGCTGAGTTCCTGGGTTTGCCTGTCTGGAAATCCGCGAGGCTGCTGCATGGCCCGATCTCGGGTGTTCTACTGCAATTCCCACCGAATTGAGGTGTTAGAGCTTGTTTCGTCGATAATGTAATTGATTACATTGAATTTGTTAATGAAGAAAGCAGTTGAATTACAGTGATCGTTACTGATTAAACAAAGTAATCCTTAAATTACAAAATTAGCTAAAAAAAGTAATAGATTACAAGTAATTCATTACATGTAATTCGTTGCGTACAAGTGCTTGAAGCTACTGAAGCTTTTCTGCGCTGTAAATTATTATCAAAATTACTTCTAGATTCCATGCCCTGTGCGTACCTCACAGCCAACTTGCATTGCATATGGCGGTCAAGCCGTACTAGTCAATCATTCGACAATTGAAGGAAACGTCGTAGGTGGATCCGTGAGGCTTCAGCAATCTCTCTCGGCGACCGACATTTGCGTACAGCGCAACGAATCGCGTCATAACTGCCGATCTGCACTCGCGCCTATAAACTCATAATTTGAGGTAAAGCGCAAAAGATCATGCTCGACGACAGAAGGAGACGAAGACACAGCGCTACTAACAACTGTTTGTTTATTGCACATGGCTAATGCATATATACCAAAGTAGAACATGAAGAAAGCAGGGGGACAAATCCACCGTCGCAACATAGATCACGTTTCGGCATAATCATCCATCACTTACAGCGCTTTACCTCAAGTTATCAGTATGAACAAGCCGACCCGTCTGTTCTTATAAATTCAGCTTTCCCTTCACCTACCTTCCCTATTCTTTGTCTTTTAAAACAGCTGTTTCAATTCGCACAGCATTATAACAGCGAGTATTACAGGGAGTGCGTACAAAAGTTGGTATATGACACAAATCACTTCAGATCAGAAAACCGTTTTGAAAGTTCCTGCATATATTACATGCGCGCATTTAGTGCACGCCAATCGGTTACTTGTCGCGGTGGCCAAAAATATTCCAACATAGGTACGCACACGTACACCAGACAAGAGTATAAAGTGCACCTGAAACCTCGGGCCCTTTGATTAGCCCCAACTTTTATACGTTGTCCAAAGAATCCGTCATCAAACAACCGTCCGCTGTGACTCGCATGTCATTAGTAGGCAAACTCATTCTCTTTGCCCGATCCTGTGGCCCGCGAACCATGCGATATTTAACGAGGCTCCCCAGTATGGAACTGGTTCGAAACAGTTTCAACTTGATCAACTTGATAGAAATGTACGAAATATTGCTTACCTTCTTTGTCAGTTCTTTTTTCTTTTTCTTTAAATGTAGCCTCTGCTTGAAAAGGACCGTATTGACTCTGATACAGCGAAAGCAGGCCATCCGCATATAGGGCACGACTAGAAGTTGAGTTCGGCAGCGAGCTGTAATCACCCCCATCGCGGTCCCGCGAGCGCACAAACGATCCCTCCTCGTCAAATCGGTCTAGCGTGCCTGCGCCTACCTTACTATGCAAGGGAATCGCGATCCCGCCCCCATGTCGTGTTCGGACGAGTTACATATGCGCTTTGTGCCGAACTACGTCGTGCATTCATTCCGACTACCGCAAAAAAAAAAAAAAAAGGCTCAGAGAGAAGAGATGACGTGCGTGCGGAAGGCACGACCAGGAACGACAAACGAAATAAAACGAATGAGAAACACGAAGAAGAAACGTTAAAAAAATGTCAGACGGGAATCGGCAAAACGTCGCGAGGGTGTCGGGCGACCGGTGAGCGCCGGGCGCGGAAAGTCTCAGTGTGTGTGCGTGTGTGTGGTCGTCGTCGTCCTCGGTGGTACGTTGACGTGCGCTCGCACAACGTCCGCCGCTTGGCCCGATGGGCCGCAAACGAGCGATTGGCGAGACCTGCATCCATCAAGCCTTACCGCAGTGCAGTCGATTTTCCACGCAATGACCTTCTCCTCCACCCCTCGCCTTCTTTCTCACTCCACTTCGTAGCGTGTTTTGTTTCGTCCATTCCATCTCCCTGTCGTTGTGTCTTCTTGTTCTTTTTTTCCACGTCGCGCGCCATTTTTTTTCTTCGTGCGTATACCTTCTAGGTATACCGATATACCTGCGCGACTGCCGCTTCTGCGCGGATCGCTAGTTTTGCGCTGCCTGACCGAACGAAACGGTCGTTAGCTTGCGATGCACATCCCGCCCACCTCCCAACCACGGTTCTCCTATACACCTCACCCTTTACTTCTTTTTTTTAAGGGGTGAGCAGGCACGACACGAGATACGGCTGCACTGGCAGTAGTGGCCCGGTGCCGCCCGCAGACATATCGTGTTCGACTCGCGGTCGCGATTCGACCGGGCCGCGGCCAGTAATTACCGGCGCCGATACAGAGTCGGAGATTTATGACGAGCGCCCGGGAAGCGCGGCGGGGAGAGAAGCGCGTGCAGGCGCGTTGATGGCCGCGAGGTTCGAGCGCTTTTTATCTCCAGGCCCGAGTGATGGATACACTTGTCGGCGGTTGTGGGAATAGCCCGCGCGTTAGCGAACGAATAGAGCACGGTTAACCTCGTCGAAGTAAGTAGACGAAAGGAGTGACGTACTACTGGTTTCTTTGCCACTCGCTTCGAATTTTCCCGAAAGTGACGCACACCGCGCACTGCACGTGTGTGCAGTGCACGGCTACTCACCCGTGTGCAACATAAAATATTTCAGGCAGGGATATGCTTTAATGATATCCAAAAAAAAAGGAGAGGAGGGGGGATCCGTAGAGCTCAGCATGACTGGAATAATACGCTGGCTTCTTCATCCGCCACCCGCCGTGGTTGCTTAGTGGCTATGGTGTTGGGCTGCTAAGCACGAGGTCACGGGATCAAATCCTGGCCACGGCAACCCCATTTCGATAGGGGCGAAATGGGAAAACACCCGTGTTTAGGCGAACGTTAAGGAACCCCAGGTGGTTCAAATTATTCCGGAGTCCCCCACTACCGCGTGCCTCATAATCGGATCGTGGCTTTCGCACGTAAAACCCCGTAATTTATTTTTTTTCTTCATCCGCACTTGTCATCGACGTAGCGCAGAAAGAGAGAAAATAATTGCAAGTGCAGAGGAAAGGAGGAGTGAAAATAATGGCGGGGTAATATATACCTACACTTATCCCAGTAAAAATGTTTGCACCCTTAAGAATGCTTCCTTGTCCCATGGCTAACACGCTTGCTCGTAAGGGTAAGATTGCATCGTTTACAGGTATCAAGAAATGTTTGCTTCTTGGCAACTTTTCGTGGCAAATAAACATGATGGCGGCTGCAATAGACGACAGGAGAACGGCATGAAATAAACTTTAATAGTGGTTTATCAAGCTGTCAGGTCAGCTTTTTCGGTGAGCACCAAGGGGTCAGAATGAATGCACAGTTTTCAGCTGCAGCCTCTTTTATCTCAGGTGTAGTTTGAGCTCGATTTCGCGTACACTGCCATTTTTTTTTCTTTTTTTACAGCCTTAAGAGAAAATGCTTTAGCTATGGGAGCAACATTTTTACTGTGTAGGTTCGAAGCACGGGCAACCATGTTCACCATACTAGTCGAACAATCAACGTTACATTATGGGGTTTTACGTGCCAAAACCAGTTCTGATTATGAGGCACGCCGTAGTCAACGTTCGTAAGTGCAATACATGCATGTGTGCATGCATGTATACCGTACACGCATTTAGAGGCCTCGTGCGCTCGTAGGCGGCGCCAGCGCTCCCGAACGCGGCAGCGCCACTGCGGCCAAGTCGAGCACATGCCCCCCCGTTTCTCCTTGTCGGTGCGTTGCCCGATGCTGCATGCGGCGGCTGTCGCCGTGCGATAATGGCATCGCGAAACGAGCCCCGCCTGTTGTTTTTGCGGCTACGGAAGGATAAGCAACATTGACGAGTACTTTAAACGAAGTAGTTTGGTCCGTAGTGCTGACTTGTTCGCCGCTAATCAGTGCGTGAGGGAAGAAATCGACAGTGCCGTCGGTATGACGAAAATATACGAAAAGTGCGTGGCACAAATAGAAAGCGTGGAGTACGACGTGCGGTTAGACCTACACGCAAAATTGCCGCGCGACTGGCCGCTCGAGGCACTTTGCGTGTATTCGCGGGCTTCTTTCACGCTCGGAAAAACACTTACACGTAGCACGTATTGAGCAACAGAAAGCTGTATCGGGAGTTTTTCATGTTGCTCTACAATTTTCTCATTGACACTTTTCATCTAGTTATGATATTTGAGAAGTTCATTAATTAAGACTAATATGTAATTAGGCGAAATGCAAAAAAAAATAATCTGACCATCTCCAAGCGACGGCAAACAACATTACCTTGGTTCTGTCGAACTACGTGGCATTTGCATGTTTTTAAATCTTGGTGCATGATAGTTCGGACGCCCTGCATAGTTGCCTTGTTGTCTGAAGCCCATGTCGATTCAACGCGCTCACTTGCGATAGCTTGTACTCTTCCTAATGGCGGCAATTACTTTAATATTCTAAGACAGATAAATTCATATTCGGAGAAAGCTTCGATCGCTTTAATAAAGTTCGGCTTATGCAATGTTGCGGAAACGTTGTTCGATTTACCGTACCGCGCTAACCACCGCGCTCTTTCTGCGCCGAGTCGCGCACAGTCGCGACCCTTCGAGCGCGATACGGTTCAGCGCTCCAACATAAACTATGGTTCACAGCTCCTTCTCACATACCCTGAATGGATACGTCGTTGGCGGCGCGTCGTTCTTCTTTGCGAACAATCGCGGTGCAGTCAATACATGCGTAAACGGCGGCGGTCCTCTGTCGCGTATAGTTATTTTGGCAGGGCGGTCACGGCGCCCTGCCACCGCCCCATTTCGACCCAGCGGTGCATGGTGGCAAGTGGCCCGATCCGGCATCTTTTTGCCGGCTCTCGTCGCTCGAAGACGCATCTCTCAAGTCTGCCCTCGGTTTTCGTTTGCGTTCTCCTCTTGCGAGGGCACTGAGAAACGCTCGCGCCTTTCTTTCTCGCTCTTTATTTGCTCGTCCGTGTGCCTTGCATGCGCGGCACGCATCGTACCACGTATCCGCGAATACTGGGGCGCGAAGAGAGATGTAGGCAGTCCGTGCCGCACCTCTTTTTTTATTTTATTTTTATTCTTTTTGGCGCCACCGCCGTTTGCATTTTCCCGCATCTTCTTCCTTATCCTCCCCCTTAAAGTTTTTTGTGTCTTTCCTTAGAATTAGACCTTCCTTTTTCATGCCAACTCTGGTTGCACGTTGGGCTCCTTGGTGCGTCATACTCAAAGCATCAGGCGTATATAGAGCACCCTATACAGATAGGAAGAGCGACGCAGGAACATAGACAGCGGCTGTGCGTGTGTGCGTACGTGCGTGTGTGCGTGTTCTCCTATCATTGCACGGCTCATCTATATATAGAGAAGCACTGGACAATAGGTGTGTTCCGATCCCGGCGAATAGCTTTTGGCATGAGGCAGAGGCCGCGACAGAAGGTTGGAACCGTGCGGCGTTTTCCAAATTCCAGAGCGAACTGGGGGAAAAATTGAAGATGTATACTTCGCTATTATTTCCGTTCCATCGACCCGGCTGTAATAGTTACGGGGCGCATAGGGTTTTGGCCGCGGATAGTAATTTCTAATTGTCGGGTTCTTTGAATTCCTTCTAGTAAAGAACTTTACCGGCTGTCGCGCTGATGCGAGCTACTCATTGTAAGATTCCGAAAAAGTTTTTCGCTACACTCGTGGGATGAATGAAAGAAGAAAATGGGCTCTCACAACTCGCCTGAGCAACATTCTGGATTTTCTTTTTTTTTTCTTCTTCCGAAGAAAAATAAATGAACATTTTCCTTTCCTCTTTTGAGGAGCCTGTTTTAATTATAAACGCTCAGGGGAGCGCGGTTGTGTCACAACAGCATTGGAAACGAAAGCTATGAACTATTTTTCATTTAGCTAGGAAATTGGAATTGCGTTCACTGAACACTGTAGCAGCGCAAAGAGAGAGAGAATAAACTTCTAAGCATAAAGCACAGTCTGCGCCCTAGGTGGACGGCCTCCTTATTCCAGGTAGCCATGGCCATCTCCCATGTCCGTTCGATGAGGCTGCGTTGTCTCTTTGGGTCCGGGTCTTACAGCTTGGCCTGCCACTGCTCTTCAGTCAGTGTGTGAGTGTCTACGGTGCCATGTTTTCCTATCTTTATTCATGGTGGGTTGGATGCATATTTCTTGGAATGGGGGCTACAGAGATGTACTGTCGAAATGTCTCTGGGGTTGTCCTTTTCTCGTCGTGTAGTTACATAGATTCAGTGTATTCTAATCTTCTGAGAGTTGCCCTTCCTGTTTCAGTAAGTTGGAGACGTTCGAGTTGGTTAACTTCGTGCCCTTCGACTAGCTCCTCCCCGGTGTTGTGGAGGCCTAAGCGGAGTAGTCAGAGAAAAACAAGGCAAACGAAAGACGTAGAGGTGGTTCCACTAAACATATCTTGTCTCCTTTGTTATAACTTTCTCCCGTTTTGTCTTCATCGTGTTCTTTATATATTTCTTGTTCATTGTTCGCTTTTTGTTCCGTGGCCAAATTACACACTACCTCTGAACAACCAACTTGTCCAAGAGTATTCCCGACCACTCACTGTACTAAACTGAGAAGCAGTACGCACGGTCAGGAGAACGTATACACAACACGTTGTCATAAGCTGTCCTGTACGTTTGAGCAGCAAAGACATCCTTTGAAATCAGCAATGAACTGCCGTGATGATCGTCGTTCCCGTGTAAGAAAAAAAATGCTTAGGCATGAACTAACGCTTCCTTACAGAGATGTGCTCTAAAAGCCTAAATAGCCTCGTCTTTACAAAAGTGATAATGAATTCACGTATTAGCACTTAGCATGGTTTGTGTTTCTTCTGTTATTTCTAATTTCTTTTATTAGTAAAAATTATTGTCTTGCGTCTAATATAATAAAGTACAGAACGTGCACTTTTGTTGCTGTTATTATTTTATTTTTCTATATCGACTGGGCACAAGCACATTACCGAAAAGAGCTCTATTGCAAGAACGATCTTACATCACCTTATCCTAGTATTCTTTGAATATTGAACAAATCAACGCTTTATCGAGAAGGCGCAATACAATTGCTGCCGAAATTGTCAATATTTTAAAAATAAATTATTCAATACGCAGTGGGTAGATATAGTATCACGCGAAGTGTATGCATAACGTACACGGCAAAATTGCCACGGAAATGCAATTAAAATGCGTTATCATTTATTTCCTCCGAGTTTATGCCCGAACGGCATTCAAATTACGCAACTTTAAAGGCACTGATGCTACAATATTCTTAAATGAAATAAACAATTTAAAATGCTGGACAATTTTGATCGTGAAGCCTATTTAGGTTTCCATATAGGTATTATGCGAACATACGTGTTTCTGACCTGCGTGCCGCATATAAATGGTAACTGTGCCACCACGGAGGCGCGCGAGAAGTTTTTCCTTCGAATTAATTAACAGAGTCATCGAGATAGTCGTGACACGTGACACAGCGCAAGCCTATATATCAGTTTTTCTTTTCTATGTACTTCACCACATCCGCTTTCGTAAGGGCTTACGGCACACAAGAAATTTGTATATCAACCCAAGAAAATTGCTATCCAGAAGACTGGCCGTTTACTGACAACTGCGTCAGAGCACTTTTGAGGACAGTCCATAACTGGTGCGAAAGTAAGATCCTATACGGATGTTTCAAAAGCACGGGTTTGGTTCTCTGGCACTCTACTGTGCAAAGCACTTTCCACAGGGAACACTGGAAACCAACAACCCTGAAAAAGGATTGTTGGGGCCGTATTAAGGTAAAGCTGTTCTATTCTGATTTATGCCAACCTCGTTACGTCAAACTTACGTAACCGCCGACGCAAGCATCGGGTGGTGACCCGCAGCCTTGTTTCAACCACACGATCGAACGCTCTCGTCGATTATAGGATGTGACGTTTGTATGGTATCAAAACAAATAGCATTGCCAACCGCGACAGGTTTTGTTTATCTAATTGCCTGGCGAGAGACGAGGAGCACGTAGAAGAGAAGAGGGTGTTGGTGAGGCTGAGCTAGCGCAGTGAAAGTAAATAAACGGGTGTGGAGAAAGGTGCCGGCGTCTGCGATTCGTCCGCTTCTCCTTGCTTAACTTGCGGTGGCTGGTCGAAAATCGCTGGCGGCGTGCAACGGAACGGTTAAAAATGACACTAAAACGGATCCTCATTGAAGAAGAGTTGCAGTGCGATGTCGTAAACGTGCCGGAAGAGCTCGACAACGTTATAATGCCACGCAATAATTCTTACTATACGCAGCGAAATCCCTTCATGGCGGCAGCTCCGAGTAGCTGCAGTGCCAGAACAATCACCGGGCAGCCATCTTTTATTCCTTTCGAAACGGGGAGTCTCTGCCTATTCCAATATATATATATATATATATATATATATATATATATATATAGCTTTATTTTGCATATTAATGCATCTTTAGTGCGCATACTGTACTTTGACATGGTGAGATTTCTGGATGAATTAGGCGCAGAAAGACTTATTTTGACCAATCGTGGAGGGCTAGTGGCAGAAACGGAGTAGAAACAGATTGAAAGAGGTTTAGATTATAGTATGATCAGTTGGAATATGGCTTCATCAGTTTTGATGGCACTACACAAAGTGTTTCGTTACCAGACATACCAGTCATAAGAAGAAAAAAGAGATGGACGTGTACCCAAAGGATAACTGTCCGTAGGCGTGTTGAGATACTCAGAATGTTTCTTTACATGGTGCCCTCCCTGTTGAATTTTGCTGTCGAATTATAAAAGTGAATTATACTCACTGTTGCATAATTCAGTTGAGCTCAATTATGCGAAGCCGCAAATATTTGCAGATATTCAATATTCTTGCAGAGCAGATACAGTTGTTTTTATTAACGTTACTTTTGCGCATTTGTTTTCCTGGACTCTGAATGAAACCAACAAAACTTATGCGCGGTGCGTTATATATTTAGATATCACGTGATTGATGGCTTGACCGTCAAGGTCGCCGTGCTCTCTAACGTGCCGCGCATAAATGATTAGCGATATGAACCTAGCACGCTACAAACTGAAATTCTGATATAGGGAAGTGACGCAACCGTTGGCTGCGAAATTCATAGGGCTACAAAACAGGCGTGCAAACGCGTAGTGACGTCATTATTCCACATTTTGCTGATTTCATTTAAAGTCCTGAAGATGAAAACGCAAGAAAGAATAAAGATAATAAAGGCAACTGCATCAGTCATTTCTGCACACCGATATATATATATATATATATATATATATATATGTGAACGAGAATAAATGGAAGCGAGGTGCTTGATTTATAGTAATCATATCATCCACTTTCATTTCCCTTCATTTATCATTTCTTTAATTCAATTAGTAAGTACAAGTAATTTTCCCTATGTTGTCCTTGGTGTCTGTGTTTGTTGGCTTCTTATGATAAGCTTACTAAAAATCGAGCCCCTCGGTTCCCTTTCTTCTCGTTGATTACATAACGAGGGTCTCGAATCCGGCAACATTGATGGCTTCACGTAGCATACGTGGATTTATGGAGCAGTTGCCTTCACCCAAAAAGATCACGTACTCGTGACGCCTGCGGAAGAAAGATGTTCCACATCCGCCACCATGGTTTGTGACTGGTGGCGCTGGCTAACACTCCCAAAGTTAATTCTAGTAGTACAAACGTAAATAGCCCAGAAAGTGGATGGAAAAACGGCTCCGCGGTAGCTCAATGGTAAGAGCATTGCACGCCTAATGCGAAGACATGGGATCGTTCCCCACCTGCGGCAAACTGTTCGTTCCTCAACTTTCATTGCCATTAATTTATCCTTTCTTTATTTGAATTAGTAAGTACAAGTAATTTCCCCTATGCTATCCTAGGTGTCTGTGTTTGTTGTGTTTGTTGGCTTCTGCTATATATATATATATATATATATATATATATATAAACACACATTGCTGCCTTTCTTTATGACGCAAAAGAATATTAGAGAAACTTTAAAGAGCTGAATCAGAGATTTCCTAGCCCATTCTGTAACTTTCTCACTGGTATTTTCTCAATACATTTAATATTAACGACAAGTCCAGTACATATTACTCATTGTTATCGCATTATGCTACTTGATCGGATATTGCAATAGCATGGCTTTTGTCATAGTGTTCAACAATTAAAATGCTATTAGTCACGTCCTCTGATTTTTCAAAAAGCTTATTAACTTTAGGACCCCGATATAAACCTCGTAAACATTCTCAGACGCAGACTTCCATTATTCTACCACGGTTAACCTATTTGTCTACCCTCCTGTCTTTCTCTCGGTATTCTTCTGATCGCAAAGAGTGCGTCACGCCTGCACAATTATGTGCATATACCATATCTTATTGTTTCTGTTATCAAACGTGCGATATCGCAATCACAACAGCATGGTTCAAGAGGAGACAACTAAACGTTTTAACAGCAAAGTAAAATAATTGGCTGCCTCCCGAAGGCGCTCTTCGAGACTGCAGTCTAAACTCAGGCGAACGATATACAAACTTCAGGGTGGACCAGACAGTCAAAGAGAGACAGCGAGAAAGAGAAAGAAATCTGCAATAGCAAACGGATGCTATTTATCCTATGCTCCAAACACAAGACAAATCTCTCGCGAAAGGGTGTCTAGCTATATGCGTACACCCGCGGTCAGTTTTGCAACTGTGTATTCTGTACAACAAGAGAAATGAGAAAGCACTCGCGCGCTATGCGAAGATTCCCGTGCAGCCCCTAAGTGAAGCTCAGGATGCGTTGCAGGCATAAAAGAGCGAAACTGTGAAAAAAAAAAACGGTTATACGAGGCTCAAGAAAAAGAGGAGTTAGAAGCAAATAGGACAACCTGATCAGTTTCGAAACCCTGAAGCAGCAAACAGCCGGTGTGCGCGGTCACTTTTCTAACTTTTACTTCTTCGTCGGGCTTTTTTTTTTCTTTTTTCCTTACGCAATCCACGACTCTACCACTGGAGCGCCCAATGGCTTCACCATCTTCTCCGCGCCCGCTCAAATCTCCGACTTCAGTGGGTCGGCACGCAAGCGAGTTATGGGTTCACACTGCCAGAGGCTCACGCTGATGCAAAGCGAAAGGCAGCCGGCACCAACTCGACCCCCCCCCCCCTCCCCTTCTCTTCCGGTACTCTAATCGCTGCAGTCTAAAGGAAAAATTGAGAGAAGAAACTGACACCCCCTTGAAGCGGCTTTGACAAATGTCCATTTTGCCTTTAGTGGCCACTTTAAGAAAAAAAAAAAAAAGACACAGACGCGTAGCGTCCCGATTCGTTTTTGAGTGCCAGAGCGCGTCTTCTGTGTGCGTTATTGCTGACTCCGATTGAACGATTCGTGGCCATGCTGCTTTTCTGTGAGCCCCGACTTCGTAAAGTCCCACTTTCTTACTTTTGCAGCTCCTGATTTTTTTTTCTTTATGTCTGCCGCTACAAAGATGCGAATTGGATTTTGATTTTCGTGATGAGCCTTCAGCAGTTTCGCCATCTCCGAACGCATAGGTTCTTGAAATCCCCTGCAGAGCAGCAAAAAGCGTCGATAGTTTCATCGCTGCCAAAACGTCGGTTGCTCCTGCTTGCACGCTGCCTTTCTTCAAGTCTCACTGGTTCTGAGTCTCTGTACCGCTTTCGAAACCCACCCCTATTTCTTGCTATATATACGAGTATATAATGCCGGGGGTAGCACTGCCATCAGCGTACGAGCAAAGTGAAGCGACAGGGGGGATGAAAGGGGGTAACACGATTACCGCGTCAGCAGCCTCGCACTAGCGTAGCCTGTTACAGATTCCGGTGCAGGAATACGTTCACACCACGTCACCATATGCTCCATTGGAGTTCTTGTAGACGTCCTGAGTGGTGAATCACCCCACGATTACATGTACTGCAGAGGTAACAATAGATGGTTACATACTGCATGTTCTTTTTTCTCTCTCTTGAACAGATTCATCAGATTTGAACAGATTTTAAACAATCGTGGAGTATATTGCGTGATTCGGCGTATTCAGGTGGGTTACCAAAAGACGCGGACGTTCCATGTACGAAAATTGCCATACCCAGGCAGCTAACTAAAAGAATTCACTGATTAACTTCTTAATTACTCGAGGCACGTGTTGAAAGTTGGAAATTGAAGCCGAGCAGTAGGGGCATAGTCATGTCTGCTTAGTAGAAGTCCTAAGACTAGAACCCCTTTCGAAATGTCCATCCCTAAAATGTGGTAGAAAACAGATCTACGCTCCAGTTCCGATGCTTCCGAACTGCTAGAGGAATGTGTTTGAGAAACCGTAAAGTGAATCGCCGATGTAATTTGTAGCACACTTGAAGTACCCATTTACGAAAGTTGCTTGTTTATTAAATGCTGGGCAGTGGGAAAATAGGCCATCAAGGGGCTGTCTATCCACATCTTCAAAAATAAACTCCTCCCACTAAGGATTGCAAAACATGAAAAAACGAAAAAAGAACGAAAGAAGGAACATATGGAAGGAAAAATAATGGAGAATAGAGTATCACCTAATTACGGCGTCGCTATGCACTACACAATATAGAGCGCGCTGTATCGGTGACAGGCTAGCGTCCAGTTACAGCGAGTGTTACAAAAACAGTTTCGATCTGCATATTCATGAGATAAAAAGCAAAACACAGTGAAGAATAAAGCACAAACAAATACCATATTTACTCGCTTAATGGACGCACTTTGTGTCGCGAAAAATATGCGCAAAGTTGGGGGGTGCGTTTCTTATGCGGGGTAAAATGTTGAGCGATTTTTTTTCCTTGGCCACCCCTAAAAAAAGCCGCATTTTCTCCCGAAAGGCGAACCATCGATTGCGATAGCAAATGCGTATACGAAGTAGGGATAGTAGTTTTATCGGCCGTATAAACTTGCAAAGTAATTTAACCAGCATGGTGTCAGCGCGCAGAGGCAAACATGAACAAATCACACTCGATGACCGCGGACACTCACTGTCGAAACGCTGGTGTGAGGAAGCACGGCAGCAACAGCGAGCGAAGTGACCTTCGTGCGGTGTATCGCTTCAACGCAACCTAAGTGGCGATAACGGAGCACGCACAAAGGTATAAGCCGCCGTCGCACCTTGACTCAGCCCTCAACGCAGATCGCTTTAAGATAGCACGCGCGAGACCGCCTAATGTGAAGTTGCTGCGTCACATCCCTCCCTACCCTCCCACCGGCGCCATGCGCGCGACGAAATACGGCGCGTTTCCTCCCCGCTTTCCCCTCTCGAACGCGGGAAATAGAGCCGCGATCGTCGACGCCGACGGCAAAAATGCGCCTGGAGTGTCCATATGATTGAAAGTAGGAGACACACGGTACGATTCGGCGTGCGATACCATCGTACCCGCCGGACGCCATATCGGACGCCGAATCCTACTGTGTCTCTCCTACTTCATGGCAGCAAGTTCAGGGTGCGTTTATTACGCGGGCGAAAAAAACAACCACATTTTGACGACTAAAGTTGGGGGGGGGGGGGGGGGGGGGGGCGTTCATTATGCGAGTGCGTTCATTACGCGAATAAATAGGGTAGTACAAGTTCACACTGGTGCTATTCATATGACTTCTAGTAAGCAAACATGACTTCAATAATGGTCGGCCTTAATTCGAAATTCCAGCAAATGCCCTCAAGTGAGTAATTTAAAAAAGTTAATCCGCTAATCTTTTTGTTTATCTACCTGAGCATTGTGATTTCTCATGCAAGTCATTTCCTCCTTTTCCAGAGAGATAGAGAGAGCGCGCGAGACAGGAAAGGCAGGGAGGTTAACCAGAGGCGAGTTTTCGGTTTGCTACCCTGCACTGAGGTGGGGGATATAGGGGTTGGAAAGAGGGCAATGAGAAAGAAAAAAAATCAGGAACAGGTAACAGAAAAGGCGTTCTAATCCCAAGCGTTAACACAGGCCGGTCTATCTCAAGAAGCGCAGAAGCGCTTCCACGCCTTGTGATGCGATGTGAAGTCCTGTCAATGATGCAAAATTCTTTTTTTCCGACAGAGGCTGGTCGTTCAACTGGTTCATCAGGACGGAAAGCGATTGTCTCTGCACACTGTACTGCGGACACTGGCAAAAAACATGCCCAATTGTTTGGTACACGCCAGGTACCGTTAGATTGATATTTGGCTGAATGAAGAACCAAGGAGGGAGTCGAAGGTCTCGCGGCAGAAATCCACCTGGTAATGCGGAGCAGCCCTGTCGCACGCAGTTCTTTAAAATATGTTTCAAGTGAATAAAAAAAGCCGACATACACATTGAGCGCTCCTAGAAAGTATACAAAGGATAGTTGGGGAAGGTGGCGAGATTTTATTTTTTCTTTTTTTTTTTTTTGTACGCGAGCGCAGGATCAGTACATCACCGATCGTGCTTGTTTGCATGTTCTATAGGAAAGGCAAACAAGCAGACAAGAAGCCAAAAGCACGCCTTCGGCAGCTTTCTGCAAGCGCGCTAGTAACCCAGAGCGTCCACAGTAAGAATCAAACTTTGTCAAAACCATCTATGAATTAGCTTTTGTGAGCTGTGGATGAGTAATCGGGCTAGGCTACATTCAAAGCAGAACACACAGCTGATCTTCTCTGATAAGAAGGTACAACACTTCCCAATCTCTTCCAAACAATTATTTTGTGCGTATACCTCGTCGTTTGCCTACGTACGTTGGTAAACGTATGTAGTACGTAGATTCTGGCGTATTTTTGTATTTTTCCTTTACTATGGGTTTTATGTTCTTAACTCTTTGTGTATATACGTGCTTAACTTATCTCTGACATTTGTTCTACTCTCATACAAACAATATTTTCATGCTTTGCTTTTTCTTTGTTTTACCGCTCTACCGTTTATTCCTATCAGCATTTAACCATGACACGAGGTCCCAATACAGTCATTGAATACGCGACCTCCTTCTTTACTTCATATTTGTCAAAAGCTGTAACCATTATGCGACGCAAAATAGCAGGGTTGCTCTGGCACTAATAAAAAATTCCTTAGACCTGATAAGCACGTTGTTGCCGTCCAGCAGCGTTCAACGCAGCAGATAAGTCTGTTGAAGCTGTAGTTGTGACGGGAAAAAAAAAAGAAAACGCGAGTGGTTAACAACATTATGGCAGTTCTTTTTTTCGCTGTGGTTGTACAAGTTCAAAAAAGAAGACCGGGGGGGGGGGGGGGGGGGTCAGGGTCGACCAAAACCTTAATAAGTTAAGTAGTATGAAAAAACAAAAAAAAAAAGACCTACGCCCCAACGCAAACTTAGGGCGCACGACTGTGGTCGGGAAGTCAGCAACTCGAATCCGTCGACGTGCGCGATCGTGCCGAAATTTGGCTCGCTCTCCTGCTCCGGCGAGTTATGCTAAGCAAGCGGAAGAACCCACCGCGGAAGCATGTGCAAACACAGAAATACGCGGAAGTTAAATTTATACTTACTGGGTAAACCCAAATGGTGTTTATGGTTTCTGTCGTTGCACGATTTTGGGTTGTTGTTTTTTTTCTTTCCTTATCGATATGTTCCCTCCTTAATACGTTGGTTCGGCGACTGCGCTGGTGAGAGGAACCGAAATTAAGTTAGGTAACCGCTCGCGCCCGTACTTTTTTAGCGCGTCTCCACAACGCTATTTTTTTTTTCTTCCGCTCGGCCCACGCCTGCACTTCGGAAAAGCCCCACCCTCCTGCGCATTTTTTTTTCCTTCTTTTTCTTACAACTGTACTCGTCTTCAGTAATTTAATAATCAGGTGGCGGAGGAGGAATAAGTAAAGAAGGGACGCGGAAAGAGCAGAATGAGGAAATGGGAACCATTCACGAGGAAAAACGCCTCCGTGTGCGGGATTCCTATATACCTTAGTCAGCATTACATCTGCGCGAATGCGAGCGAGCGTAGAGTTTGCATCTACTGCGTGCGTGAAAGAACGCGCCAGTTCGCGTGCGCATTGCACGTCGGCAGAAAAGTTAGGCTTGTAACGCATTCAGGCGCAAGGCAGACTGTTATGCTTCCTATATCATTTCGGCAGTGTGCTAAGCAGTGTTTCAACTCGGCGCAGTTAGCGTAATTTTTGTTTCTTCTCTGAGCTTCTATGCGTTCCTGCTGCTCGGACTAGTCAACCAACCTGTTATTAGTCATTGGAAGCTCTGTAGTGCTCATGGTCTGCCGTATCGTATGTCGGCATTGTTATTATTTTTTTTTTGTTCACCTAATTTCCCGAACTTGGACTCTTGCCCAAATCGGTGCACTTGCGTATTTGTCGGTTGGAGACACATACACTGTCAGGAAGCCTGTCGGTCTTTTTCGACGAAAGGGCGCTTCCTATAAGCGGAGAAACTGAATTACTTCCTCCTAAATTTAAGAAGGGCTGCAGCGGAATAACGCAACACCTAACGAGGGCCTCATCAGCACGCCTTTTCTCGTAGCGTTGGGGCAAGATAATCCGTCGTTAGACCATATGATGCTCACGCGCAATGAAATGTCAATTTGAAGGGACACTTTCTTGGCCACCTTTCCTTGCCTCTTCCGGAGGGTTTGGCGTTAGCCGTTGCTTTCTATCCGGATATATTTGTGGATACATATCAACAGCTTGGCCACTTACTTGTATTGTGCTTGCTTGCCCTGTAGACAACAGGGGAAACTGGGTATTCGCCTGAACACACAACTTCTGCGCGTATACAACTGCATATGTGCCCCTGGGTGCGTCTCCATTTTCGGTCAGACCCCAAAAGGTGCCACTATGACGCAAGTGGTATGAAGCCTGAAATGTATTACATGCGTGTCACACTTCTCTGTGCATACACCTCTCATCAACATTCTTACCTTGAAAAGCATCATACATTGCCTTCGTTATCGTTATTAGTAGTAGTAGTAGCACTAGCAGTAGTAGTAGCAGTAGTAGTAATAGTAGTATAGTAGTAGTAGCAGCAGTAGTAGTAGTAAAAAACTTTACACAGTCTTTAGTTAGTTATTAACATCATGCAGACAGTTGAAAGCAACAGGCGACAAGGCGTGCTCATGTCATCCGTTGTATATGCCACCTCGATCGCTACCTCAAACAGGGTTTCCGTCATCTATTTTCCAACAATGCGCTGGACATACGTGATTTTTTGACTAAGTTGTTCCCATATTCTACGGTAACATCGGTTGCCCAGTAACGGTGCTTTGTTTTTGAGTCAAGTGCTAACTCATATGGACATAATAAGGAAGCAAAGTCAGATCGCACAGTAAGCCCAAGCACTATTTTTAAAACCAGACACGCCATATACCTCCAAACAAGAGAAAATGTTCAACAAGGGGATGAAGAATAACTTCCCTGGTCGAAATGATGGCTCCAAGGTGATGTTTCTATTGTTTGACTGCTGTTGAACACGCATTATACTGTGTTTATTTTTTTTTATCTTCGAGCATTATCCCACTCTGAGCTAGCCGCGCAACAGGAAATGCTTGTTCGCCTTAGCCACTTAAATTGTTATTACTCGTTCACATCATGTTATCTCAGAAATAACAACGCAAAAGAAATCACAAGCTAAAGGAATGAATAACTGAAAAAAAATACATTTGATATACCCTTTGTGAGCTCTACAATGGGCTCCCTCGCAGTAACACGGTGAGCTTCGGCTTTTTCATCGTTGGCCAGCCGATGCGAAGGATCGGTCTCGGCTTCAATCGCGCCGCACCCACCTCTGCCTGTTACGCTGAGGCACCGTCACTGTACTACCGTACCACTGCAGGGTACAAGGGGTCGTGCGAATGGTCGCGCGAATAGTACGAATTGGACATGAGTTGGACACAGAGGAGAGCTGGACGACGCCGTTGGCGTCAGCGTCCAGCCGCAGACGAACGCCTCCGAGCGTAACGTACTATCGACCAAAAAAGTTCACAGACCACGGGATCTCAGAAAACGCTAAATATCCGAGCAGCCTTTAAAAGTAGCCAGTAAAACCTTACATCACAACGTTGTTTGAATATACCAGTAGAGGCCGGAAATGGGAATACCAGGCTGCGTTTTGAGGCTGCGGAGATATTCAGCTTTCTGTCAGATCCCTCGGTCCGTAAACTTTTTGGTCGATAGTACAATAACCAAATTACGGTACAGGCTACGCGGGTTGATCCCTCATAACTGCTTGGTGTAGTACCAAGAAGTTTCACCGTGCCTAATTTCAAAGGACAGGATGAGGTTTTGATCGGGGAGACACAATTACGAAAACGTTGTTCCTTTCAGAGTATAACCCGATATATATATAGGGAGATCTGAATGTAAGCATACTTGTATTCGTAATTTGCCCACTTTCTCGAAAAACGTCTTCAACGCAGACATCATTGTAATATCTTTTACGCACAGCGTGCAAGGAAGCAACACACACACACCACACACACACACACACACACACACACACACACACACACACACACACACACACACACACACACACACACACACACACACACACACACACACACACATATATATATATATATATATATATATATATATATATTTGGCTGGCTAACCCTCCCAGGGTTAGGTCACGTTGTAAAACATAAATACCCCAAAAGGGGATGGCAAAACGGCTCCGCCGTAGCTCAATGGTGAGAGCATCGCACGCGTAATGCGACGACGTGGGATTGTTCCCCACCTGCAGACAGTTGTTTTTCCATCCATTTTCATTTGCATTAATAAATCATTTCTGTAATTCAACTAGTAAGTACAAGTAATTTCTCTTATATGGTCCTTGGTGTCATTGTTTGTTGGCTTCTTATGAATATATATATATATATATATATATATATATATATATATATATATATAGATCTTATGAAGCCACCAAACAATGACACCAAGTGACAACATAGGGGAAATTACTTGTACTTGCTAATTGAAGTAAAGAAATGTGAAATTAATGGAAATGAAAACGGATGAAAAAACAACTGTTCGCAGGTGGGGAACGAACCCACGTCTTCGCATTACGCGCACTGAAGCACGCATCCTGCCGGGCATGGAATAATGCGCCAGAAAGGCGGTGAAGACGACGATCAGAGTAGCGCTCGTGTTGTTGTTCCGCCATCAATATATATATATATATATATATATATATATATATATATATATATATATATATATATATATATAAACACGTTAGTCCCCTCCCGTCACTTCGAATTATGCTCGACCAGCTAACGGAAGTTCCCGCCACCGATTAAAGAAACGGGTGGAGGCGAGTGCAGTTCCCCTTTGCAAGCGGGACGGGGCTGAGAGGGTTTGCGAAACGTGGCTTCATCTCGCTTTTCGGCAGCAGCGCGTGATACCGCCTTGGAATAATTCTAAAATGACAAGAGAGCCGCGAGGTCATTGCGCGCGGCAAACGCAATCAGCGAGAATTACAATGGCCATTACGCGCACAAAATGGCGTCAAAATGTACGGTGTTTTCCTGAGCTCCTTGGACGCTCGCGTTTTACGAAAACGAGAAGTTCTCTCTTCTTTTTTTTTTTTTTTTGCCCCCATGGAGGGAGTCTTTTTCGCAAGCGTGTCGACGAGGTGCAGCTCTCTGCATCGTAAAGATATTATAGTGGCCGCGTATATGCTCTTATTACGCATTACGAGGGCACCACGCCTATGCGAGTGGAAACGACCGCAAGAGAACAAGAAGGAATAACCACTCAGATAGCCGTGTGTGTAGAGCAGAAAAATAAGAAGGTTGAGAACTAGGCGAAGAGAAAGCAAGACGGAGAGAAAACAGGTCACGTCCAGGCGAAGAAAATGAAGCGTGAATCATTACCTCCATAAATCATCGGTCCGAGCCGACGGAGCGTTTGTATACGCAGGGCAACGCGGCGGGGTTGATATTCCAGAAATTAACGAGCTCATAATTCATTTCGGCGAAGTCAAAACGTGGGCTCTTTTGTTTCAACAGAGCTGCTTATTTTCGTATGCTTTAGTTCAGCACATGGCGTTGGTTTGTTTGGATTTGTCTCGCTTTCAACCTGACCAATCACGCGAAAACGCAAAAAAAAAACTTTTTTTTTTTCACACTTGGATCCTATGTAAATGAGATAACGAATTCAACGCTGAGATGCTTGGTATCACGCTCGGGCATTATTCTTTAAGGTGTTTCAAATTTGGATATTGTGTCCCGGCCTGCTCAGCAAAACAGGCGCACATGTAGGAAGCCGTAGAACAAAGCTCACGATTGAGATTAGTGAAGTGTGTTATATTGGTGCCGACAGATGTGGCATGTGTGATAAAAAAAGAAAGAAACGGTAAGAAGAAATTAGACGGAGACGGTTACGACGCGAAAGAAATGATCATGAGAGACGGACGCCCAATAGGCTTCCTTCGCCCCCGACTACGGGCTCCTGCGACCTTTCACTTCTTTTTTTTAATTTCTTTGAGCCTGGTTGTTCACTCTTTTTTTCAGATGCTGCATTGTCCTTCTCGGCTCCATTTCTCTCTTTTTATTTGTTTCGTATACAGGTACGCGCTCCCATTACTTGCCTCGGGCACCCCAACCACATCCGCATGCCTCTCTTGCCCTCTCTTACCTTTCCGGGTGAGCGAGGCGATAATGACAGAAATCAGGGCAATTAGAGCAATTAACTCAGGCAGCCTTCGTGCTCTTGTTCTTTGCCGCAGCGTTCTCCAAAGCAGGATTATCATTAGAGCCTTTAATGCGTTGTGTGGGCACTAAACCGGAGAAGCAGAAGGGAAGAAAAAATAAAAACTGGAGACTGACATGGAATCGGCACACGCCCAATACATTCATCGCTGCTTTCGCAGTGAGCCTTAAAGATTTCTTGTTTGTTCTATTCTTTTAAGCCAGTTCTGATGTTGTCTTCCATGACCATTTTTGTACAAGTAATGTAGCCGCCATAGAGCGTGCAGTGAATGTTTCAGAACTGTCCAGTCTCTTGTCGCGAACATGCGCCCGACATCTTTCCGTAAATTATTAATCTGTCAACTCTCTCTCTCTGTACTGCCCATTAATGTACCGCATGCCTGCTTATATGTAACTTACATTAGAAATTCCTAACATATGCTAAACGCAATACCAAAGAACCTTTCACGCAACACACGAGATTGCTTCAGCAGTGTTCTAGCGATTCTCGTCATAACGCAAGTCATATGTGCTGTAATTGCGGCATTGTTGGTGCAATTATATAAAATGCGGCCACAGTCGCATTTCGCCCTGACGGTGTGAGAACATGACAAAACTGAACTTAGGCAAAATATAATCTCAAAAAAAAGAACGCCAAACACGAAAGCCAAGCAAATAGGAATATCTGATGGCATTTTATATCCTCAAGCTAAAACTACGAGGGAGGTGGTAAAGCGAAGTATTCCAGACTTCTTTTTTAGAGCGCAGCTTGTGGGCGCCCGTCGGCGTCTAAGGGCGTCAGTGTCAGCGTCTCTCGGCGTACCTCGTAACCGAGCGAACGAGCACAGCGAAGGATGAAAGAGCGAACGCGGAGCGTGGCATGGCACGAAAGACGGCGATGGCGAAGAGAGCTCGAGGAAGAAAGCGGAGGAGGATGAGGATATGGCGAAAGCGTGAGAAAAAAAGGGTAGTGCCACGAAAGACGGCCTTTGCGGCGACGATGGCTGCAAGATAGTGCCAGAGTGGCGCGCCTCGTCCATAGAGTTAGTGCACTAACTCTATAGAGGGAAAACTGGGCGAAAAAAGCTGGAACCGCAAAGGCGCCGCCATTTTGCTACGGCTCATTATTATGCGAAAGCAAGCACTTACACGTAGCACGTAAGCACGGACAACGTTTGAAGTTTCATTCCGTATATTTTTCAGAAAGATCGGAGGGCTTTTTGAAAATTTTTATGTAAAATTTACGGTGTCTAATAGGCTGCGTTTGCAGGCGCCCTAACTAGATGACGCTACCCTACTGACGAAGGCTCGGGATCACGTTGATTGCGCGCCTCGTTTGAATCGCATATCGTCGTCTGCGCCTGGGCGCCTGCTTAGGGTACCAACATGGCAGCGCCCTTCCGGTTCCCGGTTTAGATATATGGGCGCTATGGGGAGCTTTTCCTCTAGAGTTTGTTATATTAACTCTGTGGCGCCGTCTGTTCCCCGATGACAGTATCAATACCATATATGGAAACAAAGCGCTGCGTGAGCCGAGGTCTGTCTGCGGCTGCTGCTGTGAATCACACCCACGCGTCACCCACACGCTGCCTCCCGCGATCTCCCGATTAGCGAGGCAGTCGCGCCACACTTCGCTCCGTTCGCAACGTGCCGCACGAGACAGAATGTCCGCGCCCGCCGATACATCGCGAAATGAAAACACGTACAGAGCTGCGCTCAAATTTTGCTTATGGACTATCGCAATCGTCAGTGAACTTTTTTTTTACTGATGACGACGTAGGGTCCTTTAACGTGTTCTACGACTTCAGTACGATGGTGCTTTCCCATTCAGTTTATGCGGCAATCAAGCATGACACTTTATTTTCAGCAGAAGGGCGCTATTGCCACTGTGCCACTGTTAAAACAAAAGACAGCAATACACTCAGTAAGGAATGAACAAACCTGGCTTAAGAAAGGCTCACTCAAAGTAATAAAATTTTTCTTCCAGACAATTCGTTTATCGCCGCTTTCAACAAACCAATACCTCGTGATACACAAGGCACTATCGACCAAAAAAGTATACGGACCACGGGATCTCCGAAAAGGGTAAATATCGGAGTAGCCTTTAAATGTAGCCCGTAAAATCGTACATCACAATGTTCGCATATACCAGTAGAGGCTGGAAATGGGGATACCATGCTGCGTTTTGAGGCTGCGGAGATATTAAGCTTTTTGTCAGATCCCTTGGTCCGTAAATTTTTTGGCGATAGTACATAAACTTAACGGTGCCACGTAGATTCAGAATTGCATTAAATGAAAACTTTAAATTCAGGAATACGAAGAATTGATCGCAAATCTGGATGGTCGAAAGTGGGATGCGCTTTACAATAGAGCTGAGCTACTCGGGTGCTCTTCTTTGAGCGGCAAGCAGTTTGAAAGAGTCGCGGAATCGGGACAGTCGTCTGCCTATCAGTACAATATTAGAGTATTCCTATTAGAGGTGGGGATGCCTATGACTGCTCGACTGCACAGACCATGCAGGCATAGGTAGGTCAACATTTGATCAGTCCTTCTGGATCCCAGCCGACGGATAGAGGCGCTGCGGAGGAAGACCATCTTCTGCGGCGTTAATTGACTGGCGGAAATAAATGTTATTTTTCTCTCTCTCTTGCCCCTACAAAGCACGTCACAAACATTTAAAGATTGTCACATGCGCAAAAGAAGAAAGTGGGGTGGGGTAAGAAGCAATGGAAGGGCAAATTTGGGCGAGTATGAGGGATTGTTCAACTGGAAAATACAAAAGCTACTCCCTCGGCGCCATTTTCGCGCTTGGACACAACGCATGCGGGAACCCTTTCAACCTCAAACGATGAATCTAAAAAAGTACAAGCCCTGTCGGCGTCTCATGAGCTGCGGACGTCGTGCGCAACGCATGAAAACTTGCGGGAAAACTGTGGCGAAATAAAAGAAGTCCACAGAAAATGAGCAACACCACTTCCAACCTAAACACACGACTTAAAGCACAGTCCGTACAGATTTCCGCACACACGCGCTGGCCCTTCACACACACACGCCCGAGTGACGTCCGCAAATGCCGAGGCATGGTTCTCAAGCCGTGGCCTCCGAGGTCGCACCGGTCAAGCTCAGGCTCACGGGCGCGTCAAGCGTGCTGTCAGCTTAAACAGAAACGAGGAAGTTTAACATCCGGTTCATTATGAGCACAGGGCCCGACCACAATACTATGCATCAAGAGCATTTGTTTTGTAAACAAGCCTGTGGGAGACTTTAGCAAGTGAAGAGGCCGAAAGTCGGATGTGAGAATGTATCGGAATCTGGCAAATGTGTGCTAAATAATCACTTAATTTATTTTGCCGTACCATTTCATTTAGTTAGCGCTCATGTGTGTGTGTGTGTGTGTGTGTGTGTGTGTGTGTGTGTGTGTGTGTGTGTGTGTGTGTGTGTGTGTGTGTGTGTGTGTGTGTGTGTGTGTGTGTGTGTGGTGTGTGTGTGTGTGTGTGTGTGTGTGTGTGTGTGTGTGTGTGTGTGTGTGTGTGTGTGTGTGTGTGTGTGTGTGTGTGTGTGTGTGTGTGCGTGTGTGTGTGCGTGCGTGCGTGTGTGTGTGTGTGTGTGTGTGTGTGTGTGTGTGCTTTCGTGCGCCTGCGCTCACGTGTGAACGAAAGTGTGCGTACGTGCGCATGTGTGTGTGCATGCGTGCGTGCTTTCATGCGCGTGCGCTTATGCACATGTGAACGAAAGTGTGAGCACTGCTCACCGCTGGAAAGTTGAAAAGTGATTGCGTCGCTAAATGCTTGTTCAATTGCGCAGCACACGGCCACTGCCTGACATAGCATGCACTACGTGGCCGACATCATCGACACGGGTAATCATTTAAACAATCCATCTTCCTTGGTGCAAGCTTCAAACCTACAGGCTCCGCATTTGCGGCACCACATAAACCTACAACCAATTGCGCTCAAAGCTTGTGCGTGAATGAGGTAATCTAATCACTTCCGTCACGTGTTTAATGAACAAAGCTCTCGCAATACCTTCCAGGCGCTGATTGCGGCCTAGTAGTTTTTTGAAAATCTGAGTTAGGGTTTGAAAGGCGATTTCTTTTTGATGTTGGCACCTTGACAGTCCCACAGCCCCGTCTTCTCGGCGTAAATTATTGCTATTCTGCGCATTAGAGCTATTCAATTTTTTTCATGAAAATGCTACCGAAGTTCATAATATTGCGCAAGGATACTCACGACATTTCTTTTACATCCAGAGGCTACTTGGCGTTTTCGTGTCGTGCGTTTTCGTGCGGTTTCGTGTCGGTCGGTCGGTATCTTGCATGATATGGCATAGAAAAATAAGTGTATATGGCAGGAAATTGACCCATGAAATAGTGCCAGTGCACAAACCTGTGCTCTACGCACTTACTTAAAACCTGTACATGTAATGTTGGCTCATAGCTAGTAAGCCACGCAGATCTCTTAATAGACGAGCGCATGATAGTCAAGGCTCTCAGTTTTCCATTATTGCGACTACCCTATTGTTTGGCATCTGCTACGTGTCTTGAAAGCTGCGTCTTGTAAAGCGTGTAATTTTGGCCAACAAATTAGTGCCAGTGAGCGAACCCGTCTTCTGCGTAGTCGATCAGTCAATCAAGAATAAAACCTGTACAAATAATGTCGGCTCATAGGTATCTCTAAATTTCACATACCTCTTAATGGAATAGCACATGATATTCAACGGTTTCTTCGATTTTTTTTTATTTCCTATGTTTGAGCTACCCTCATTCTTGGGCAAGTGTGTCACTAGGTTTGTGCTCATTCTTAGCCAACACCCCAGAATGACAATGCGCCGCTGTGACACAAGGGGTACAGAAGCCTTAAACGAATTTAAATGTGTGTCGTACTTCTCTCGGCCATACGTGCACCTCTTTTCGTCATTCGTGCTTCGACGAACATCAAACGCAGCATTCGTTCTCCTGACGTCACGCCGACGAATTCTCACAGTCTGCATCAGCATGAACTGGCGTTTGCACTTCGACATAGCTTTTGAATGGTCTAGTGCATTGCATCAGATTTTTAAAGTTGTAGCCTGCGTGGCACATACAAACGTTAAACAAGGCATGATATTGCACGTTCCATAAAACAGTTGTACAGCTGCAGCAGAAAAAGATTAGCACAAGTGGCTGATGACTGCAGCAGAGAAATTCCGGTACGCGGCGCTCTCGTTCCCGTGCACACTGGTATCTAAAATGATACATGATTCATGTTTCAAAGCACTCTCGTTTCGGGCATCCTAGGAAACAACAGTATCGCGTGCCGCAATTTATCTGCTCGGGTGATCGCTCACTTGTGCAAATCTTTTTCCGTTGCAGCTGTGCGTATCGCATTTAGTTGTACAGTATTTAACAAACCATTTCACTTGAGCTTCACATGCCGCAGATTTTAATATGTGCGTCGCATCTGCTTTATCTCTATCTCTCTCTCTATTTTTTTCTTTTTAGAGCATAGTCACTCTGTTTTTGCTTTGTTGGTGTTTGTAATAATTACATTTGAAAATAGTTTCGCTCCACTTAGCAGGTTACTATGTAACTACTCACTGGTTTTATTATTTGCATTATATTCTCTATGTTCAAAGGTATCCACGTTTGTTTATATAACGTCCCTCTACATTGTTTTGCCCAACTTAACAAGAGAAGGCGCGAGAAACGCAAATTGAAAAAAAAAATGAGTACCCTCCTAATAGACTCCGGTATATTTTTGGAGCTGTTGGTATCTGCGCTTGGCGCGCATTTCAAGCGTCTTCTTGATCATTGTGGCCTCCGAAACAAATTATGCGACCGTCCTGGACGGGTTGCGTATCAATCCGGCGAATAGATGCTCTTTGACACCCCGAATCAAGAACCGAACTTTCTTTTCTTCAGGCATGTCGGGGTCGGCGTGGCGGAAGAGGCAAGTCATCTTCTCCGTCAAGATCGCGATGGTCTCGTTCGGAAACTGCACTGTGGTTTCTAAGGGAGCTTCAGCCCTCATCTTTCATACGACACTCGTGGAGGTCCTCACGAAGTTCTCACGAAATAGGTCCCACGTCACCAGGGTGGTCTCTCTGTTCTCAAACCAGGTCCGAGCAGCGTCATGCAACGAAAAATAGAGACTGGCGCAGCTTGTCGTCGTCGCTCCATTTGTTGAATGTCGCGGTCCTCTCGTATTTCTTCAGCCAGGTTTCAGGGTCTTGAGCCGATGATCCACGGAAGGTCGGTGGCTCCCGAGGTTGTTGCAGCAGGATGGGGGACGCTGGGGCTGCCATTCGGGACGTTGATTTGGGTTTGATCGCTGTGGTCTTCTCAGGAAGAAGTCCGTATTACGGCAAGAGCCCTTGCTCCCTACGGCTAGCTCGCTGGTCCTTGGTGACGTTTGTGTTGTCCTCTAGTTCTGCGGTTGGATCGCGGCTTTGCGGGGGCGTTCGGTGCATGAACGCACAAGCACCTCCACCAGATGTCACGTAGAAGTGACGGTGAAAACAGTCGCAGAACTGTGAAACGGACCTTTTATTCGGCGAACCTGAGCCCACAAAAGCAAGTTGCACTCGAAGCACAACGATAGCGGCGAACACAGTCGGCGATCGTCGAAATCTGATCAGCGGCGAAACGCGTCGGCTTTTATACATGAGTCATCGAAGGTTCCAGAGTGATCCCTGGTGCCCGCGTGTCTTCCAGAAAGTGCTAGACAATTCGCATAGCTCATACAATCAGATTGCATAATCGTCGCTGTCAACAGACAACGAATAGAAGCATCGATAACGTTCGAGAAACTTCCGGTACATACAGGCGCGTCATGCGCTAAGCGATAACGTTTAACATTTGTTAGCCAGTGGAAAGCGGTCACCGTTGAAAGATAAACAAGTACACTTGCAATAGTAACAAACCATATTTAGAGCTTGCCGTTAGATAGGCTGGAAGCAAACGCGCACTATAAAGGGCCAAAGAAAATATTAACACAAGTACACTATGTACACGAACAGGGAAAAAGTAAGAAATTGCTTTCAATCACTGTCATCCTAGAAGCAACCCGCTCACCTCCATTCGCTCATCGGTAGCAATAGCTCTGGCAGAGTTCAAAAAGGCTAACCTATACCTTCCTCTTACGCCACTACTTGACTCATTGGCATATATGGGCAAACTAATTGGCACTGGAATTGGCTAAGCTCAGGATACCATTTGCCATCATTGTCCCTTCGGGGCATAATGTTAGCTCCCGCATTGTTGACAGCATTGTCAAAAACCAGCCAGCCAGGGTAAGTTTCTCACTGCCAAGACAAGCATTTGTTTTTTCGATTTTCCTTTCTTTTTTCTTCTTTTTTTTCTTTTTTACTCGTTTCTTGCTTTTTTTCTCTCTCTCTTTCGAGACAAGATATCAGGTGGGGGGGGGGGGGGGGGGGGGTCTGGAGAATAAATGGATTGAGGAAACACTGTCCTGCAATACGGTGAGCATCAGGTGGCAGCATCAACTTTGATTCGGCCTCGAGACACTGATTGACATTAAAGCTTTCGCGTGGGTTGGCGACCCCGCCGAGCAGGATGGGTGTGCTAAACATTGAGTGCGCAAGGTCTACGCTGAAGGTGTTTATTTCTCCCTCCATCCTGCGCTCTTGACGTTTACTTCCCGCTCGCTTGCCGTGTCAGATGGGATGGAAAGTAATGGTCAGATCAAAACATCGTAAACCCGGTGCCGTCGTCAAGTCTCTCCCTTTCTTGCTCTCTAATTCTCTCTCTCGCACTTTTCTATTATAAACTACGTGGCTCCTATTTTCCATGCAACTGCTCCTCTATATTCTAGGGAAGGCACGAAAGAATCTGTGATATTTCGCTGCTCGGTGATGACAAACTCAAAGTTGTGGCGATTTCCCAGACACTCAACATTACTTTTCGTTTTACGGAAGCCCGGATATATATAAAGTTTTAGTCTGCACTTCCCGTAATATAGCACTATCTGTAGCTGCTTGTGTTAATGGCTATGCCAAAGGGGGAAAGAAAGTGCTCTACGGGCTTTTAATTTTCGCCAGTAGGGGCCTGTAAATTTCGACTTCCCCGGTGTCCAGCTCGTGCATCCGGAAGGCGCATAAGCACGCATTCGTGAGATACGACTGAAGAATTTAACGATACAAACACAATTCCCAATTAAATGACATAGAATGTATAATATAGAAAAAGAAGTAATGTGTACTTGGCCTGTACTCACCGAAGTATTGAGGAACGTAATGTGTACGAAACGTCGTATTTCATGAGTGTTAGATCTTCTTGTGTAGTACATTTTTTATGCACCTTTTCAGCAATATTACGGACCATTTTAAGCAATAATATAAAATACTTCAGAATTTCATTTCTGGACAGCCGAAACAGCTTAAGTTTGTGAGTTATCATTGGGTTTAATTTTGTGAGTTCTTTCGAGCGTTGATACTGATGAGCAAAAGCATCCTAGCCATGCATTGTACGCCCGGCTTTTGTTCGTCCAGTAACCGGAAATTGTTAATGGTGTTCTATATTCCCCCCACTGATGCAAGCATCCGTGCTCTTATAGTTAGAGTATCGGGCTTCACGGCGAACATTCACCTAGAGTGTCCATGTAATCGTTATCGCAATAAAGGATGCCTCTCAAGCCAACCGAACGTTGCTACTTACTTTCACGCTTTCCTAGAACCTTTGTTCCCGAAGCCGCGGCTCACATCCACATGCAGTAACATGCACCACCAAATCTGCGTACTTGACGAAACACGATGAGTACGCTTATATACGTGCGTATACACAAATGCCGGCAAGTCGCGCGGTAGCCAATAAAAACGCTGAAAACAAAACATTGCCCACCATCCGCCACTGAAAATCGAGCTCCGGTCGCTGCGGCGATATGGCAGAGGGACACGGTATGACCGCTGGGCTATCGTGCAACATTCACGCTTGATTTTTCAGCAATGCCTTGGGCGCCACACAGACCCTGGGAAAGGTGCCAGTGTGAGTGTCCGTGCACGTGTAAAATATTGTGTGCTGCAACAACTTAGGTGCTAATCATACAGCTATATTAAATTCATTAATTACGATAAGCTGTTAAATTAGCAGGTCTGCGTTCCTAAGATCGACTCATTAGCTGACTATGTATATACAAGTAATATGTCGTATGAATACATATATTATATGGAGTACTATGTCCTGATTTACTGCTTTATTACCAAGAATATAGGTGCGCTCACTGACGTGTTAGATAAGCTCGTTTGCTGTGCGTAGGTCGTTGGGAACGCGTACGACTGTTTTTGCATTGTGAAGAAAGAAGCGTTCATCGACTTCTTGCGTATCCGAACATTATGGAGCTCTCAATCAAATTCACTATAGAAGAAGAACAAGAACCTGGTGGAATGATTTTTCCTTGCACGCTATAATTACGCACTCAGTTCACCGACGACGGTCTAAAGTTCATCTTCTATAGATAACTGGCCCATTCCGGGAAGAAGAAGAACAACTTTATTGAAACAAAAATCTTACTGGTGTCTATGGGTGGAGCCCCTATTCCAGGGCCCCACTGGCTTCCGCGGCTCGCCGGGCCTGGTCGAGGGTCGCCAGCTGGCTTCCCAAGTCCAGTTCGGTGAGTCGCGCCTCCCACGACCAGTTAACGAGTGAGTTCCTGACTAGCGGCGAGACGGCATGTGCCGGGCGCCTCGGGCATTCGTATGTGATGTGCTGGAGTGTCGGGGTGTCTTCACACCAGGGACATTTGTCTTTGTGTCTGTCGGGGTATATCTTGTGTAGCCTGTGCAAGTGAGGAAAGGTGTTCGTCTGTAGGCGGCGCCAGTCCCTTGCCTGCACCCTATTGAGCTTGGGATGGGGAGGAGCCTTTGTTTGTCGGCCGAGTCTTTGCAGCTCCAGTATTTCTCGGGGCGTGCCGGGTGTGGGGGGCTCCGTTAGGGTGGAGTGATCCGCGGCTCGGCCTGTCATATCTCGAGCCAGGCGGTCCACCCGTTCGTTGCCATCCACTCCGGCGTGTGCCGGGCACCATGTGATCCCATGGTCGTGAGTGAGTCTTGGTCCGAGGATGCGCACGACGCTGGCCGGCAAAACTCCCCGCATGTATAGTCGACATGCGTCCTGAGAGTCCGTTAGCACGTGTGCCGATTGACCGTTTGCTTCGGCGGCTCGTACGGCTAGGGCGATGGCTGCGGCCTCCGCCGTTGCGCTGGACGAGGTGCGCAAGAACGCAGCCGCGACCATGCGTGCCCGATTTGTCGCGACCGCCACGAAGGCGGGGGTTCGTGTTGTGTGGGGGTAGAGACTTGCGTCCGCGAAATACGTGTCCGGGTGGCCCTGCCTCTGTAGCAGGGCTGTCGCCCTGGCTCGTCTTCGTCTTGCGTGGTATGTCGGGTGCATGTTGCGTGGGATGGGATACACATGTAGCCGTGTTCGCAGAGCGAGTGGTATCAGTTGAGTCTCGTCCCCGCAGAATTGCGGCGCCAGGGGGTAGTGCAGGCGTCTTAATAGACAACGTCCCTGGGGCGTCGCGTTAAGACGCTCTCGCTGGGCGATCATCGTGGCTGCGGCGAGCTCTTCATATGTGTTGGTCAGCCCTAGCTCCCGGAGGCGCTCCGTGCTTGTGCTCGCCGGAAGGCCGAGCGCGGCCTTACAGGCGATTCGAATCAATTTGTCCACTTGATTGGTCTCGGTGCGGCGCGTGGCTTGAAAGGGCAGTGCGTAAGTTATGCGACTAATGACGAAGGCTTGCACCAATCGCAAAGTGTCCGCCTCCGTCATTCCCTCTTTGCCGCGCGCGATTCTGTTAATAAGTCCAGTGATGCTGCTTACAGTGCGTTTGAGTTTAGAGAGCGCGATGGAAACGCTGCCCGTTTCTTGTACGTGCATCCCGAGAACTCGCATGTTTGTTGTCCTCTTGATGGGTTCCCCATCGAGAAAGAGTTGTAGGATCGGTGCTCTGTTCACTTGTGTATGCTTGGGCCTAATGTGTAGGTATGCCGACTTGGCCGGGGCGCATTTCATGCCTGCTTGTTTCGTGAAGGTTTGGACCGTGTCAATGGCTCTTTGGAGGATATCTTGCCGGTCGCCGTACGAGCCTTGAGTGGCCCATAGCGTAATATCATCCGCGTATATGGCGCACCCGAGATCTCTGTGCTCCTCCAGTTGTAGTGCCAGTTTGAGTAGGCCGATGTTGAAAAGGAGCGGTGATAGTATAGAGCCTTGAGGGGTGCCTCGCCCCGGTAGGTCATATGCGAGTGATCGTGTCGTACCTATCCCAATATGGGCGGTGCGGTTGCTCAAGAAGTCTTGCACGTAGCAATGTATTCTATCACCACATCCTACGTCATCGAACCCCTCAAGAATTGTGGAGTGCGAGATAGTGTCAAATGCTTTTTGAATGTCGAGTGCGAGCAAGATCCTGTCTGGACTACCCGACGGGGGATTGAGGACTTCGTCTTTTAGCAGTAAGAAGACGTCTTGGGCCGATACCCGTCTCCTGAAGCCAAGCATTGTGGCCGGAAGCTGATCGTTTTGCTCTATGTGTGTCTCGAGTCTGGTGAGGACGACTCGCTCAAAAAGCTTGCCCAGACAGGAGGTGAGCGAGATGGGTCGTAGTTGGCCTAGTTCGCGCGGTTTCCCCGGCTTCGGTATTAGAATAACATTTGCCGTTTTCCATTCCGAGGGTAGTCGGCCGTGGGGTTTCCATACCGTGTCGTTAAAGAAATCGGTTAGCTGTTGGATGGCCGAGTCGCTTAGGTTTCTCAGCATTGCATTGGTAATTCGATCGGGGCCCGGTGCCGTGTTCTTCTTGAATGCCTGAGTAGCGGTGTAGAGTTCCTCGAAGGTGATAGGGGCGTCCAGATCTCCGTTTTCTTGGCCGTGATAGTTTCTGGGGCTAGGTGAAGGCGTCTGTGCTTCTCCGGTGTAAGTGTTCTTTAGTAGTTGGATGAGCTCGTCTTCTGTGCCTGGATATTCTCCGACGAGTTTCCTGATGACATTATTCGCTTGCGTACGTGTGCTTGATGGGTCCAGCATGCAACGGAGGATAGCCCAGGTTTTCTTGGTGCTCAAGGTGCCTCGTAGGAAGTCGCAAAAACTTCGCCAGTTGTTGTTATTAAGCTGTATGGCGTAGACGTTGGCTTCTTCTGCCAGTTGGTCTATCCGGCGTCGGAGTTTGCGGTTGTGTCTTTGTCGCTTCCAACGCTTTGATAGACTTCGGCGGGCCTCCCAGAGGTGTGCCAGGTGGTTGTCCACCGCCGGCGTTTCCGGTGTGGTCTGATACTCTTTGGTGGTGGCATTGTAGATTTCTTTAAGAAAAGCGCTCCATTCTCCTGCAGAGGTTGGCGTTGTATTGGCTGTCTGCTGTTTTTCTCTGTACTTTTTCCAGTCAGTGAGTTTGGCCGTCCCCAGGGATTGGCGTACTTTTGCCGTGTTGCAGGTTACATTTATAATGTAATGGTCACTGCCTAGCGTCTCGTCCAGGTTGCTCCAGGTGACTCCTCTGTCGTCATTAACAAAAGTTAAGTCAGGCGTGGTATCGCGAGCCACGCTGTTGCCTACTCTGGTGGGGACGCCTGGCAGCGTGATCAGCAAGAGTTCATGTGTCTGTGTCGTTCTGAGAAGGTTGGAGCCCTTCGCCGTGTCTCTCTTGTATCCCCACTCTGAATGCCAGGCGTTGAAATCTCCGAGGAGAATTATCCTATCACGTCGAACGAGGAGGGTGGATACATGGTTAAGTAATGGTGAGAAGTCAGCTTTTTGGTCTCTGGGTGAACTGTAGACGTTAACCAAGACGCACTTTGGTCGTCCCTTCTTCACTGGCCAGATTGTTATAATTTGGTGCTGGATTTCTACTCCCGGTGCTGCGGCACTGCTGATCGCAAGGTCTTTTCGTGCCAGCGTTGCCACCATCGGGTGATCCGGGTTCGTGTACAGGCAGTAACCTTCTATGGGTCTCGGTCGCTTCCCCACCTCTTGCAAGCAGATGAGGTCGGGAGGAACTAGCGCCGTCTTGATGTATTGTGTTAGTGTCGCGTGTTTGTTGTGTAGTGATCGGCAGTTCCACTGCCACATAGTGAGATTCTCTTGTTGCCTGGTTGTGTTGTTAGCCATGATGAGGAACTTCGGAGGTTGTGGTATCCTCAGTGTCCGTGGTGTCCATGATCTTCGCGCTCAGCTGGCCCGAGGCGAGGCTGTGTCGTCGTTTGCGCGGCCGTTGGAACTTCTGAACTGAATCGTCTACATATCGTTTTAGTTCTTGGAATTCCGTAAACATCTGCTGCATTTGCTCTTGTAGTTGCTCTTGCATTTGCTGAAATTGTTGCTGGATTTGTTGCTGCTGTAATGCAAACATGTGTTCTACTTGCTGTAGTGTCACTTGTGTTGTCGCATCTTGTGGCGAGGATTGTGTTTCTGCTGGTGGCCGCTGTGACAGTGGTTGTTGTGTTGGCTGTTTTGTTTGTGTCGCGAGTGGTGGTGGTGGTGGTTGTGCTTGCTGTTGCGGTGTCGGAGTGGGTGGTTTGGATTTAAGTTGATCCATTTGCGCCGTGAGTATAGCTACCTGTCGCTTGAGTGTTTCTACTTCTTGCGTTTTACCGTGTAAGATTGCTTTAAGTTGTCTGCCCTCTGAGATGGCTCGCTTGTATTCCTCACTTTGCGCGATGAATTTGGTCGTGGAAGACGCGACTCCCGCCCAGCTTACCTGTGCAGGTGTATTCTTTGCATTGGTCTTTGATCCCAGCTGCTGGCTGTTGCTCGTCGGGGTCCGGGATCGGGAACTTTGTTCCTGAGTACTTGTGGACTGGGTGAAGGCGGCAGTGCGCTGCGCGGATCTGGAGCGGGATCTCTCCGTGCTGGCGCTTCTACTTCTGTGGCTTCGACCCGCCCTGCTGTCTTCTTCCCCGTACTCGGAGGAGAACCATCTTTGTGGTCTGGTGTTCTGCGGACGTGGGGTCCGCGATGCTCGTGGTTGTTGCGGTTGCTTTAAGCGTTTGGTGCAGCTCTTGTCCCCGGTAAGGTGGGCCCCCTCGCACGAGGCACATTTAGGTTCACAGGGGTGTCCTTCACTTGGGTTCACGAGCCCACATATTTTGCAGATTCGTAGCGTAGGATTTGGGCAAACGTCCGTGCGGTGTCCTTTGCCGCGACATAGCTTGCACACTTGGATGGTAGCACGAAAGGGGTGACACAAGAGCTCTCCTCCGTAATAGTATACGGTTCTCGGTAGTATGGGCCCGCTGAACGTAAGGGTGGCACTTTGGGTATCGCCGATCATGCGGGCCTGGATCAGCTCGACTCCTTGCGTGCGAATCCGCATGTTGGCAAGCAGGGTCTCTGCCGGGAGGTATCCTAACTTCGAACCTGTGCCCCCGTCTGCGCCCAAGCGTTCGGTCGTTACAGCGCTAGTCAACCGAGCAATGAACGTAGGCTCCACGACTACAGATTTGAAAGAGGAGCAATAGGCAATGCAGAAGCACTTGAAACGGAACGGCTATCCGACGCGTTTCATTCAGCAGACAGTGCAGTGAATCATGAACCGGCAGCAAAGAGAGCAGTCAAAGACGCTTCATCATGCTCGAAAACATAACACGCAGCTATATGCCCTTATTCAAGAAATAAGAAAAACGCTAGGCATAATTTTTGTGAAGCACGCCATTCATATTGCGCATGTACCGACTAGCAAGTTAAAGAATAAGCTCGTAAAAGTGAAATATTTTATGTCCAGGTCAAAGTATCCGGGAGTGGTTTACGATATTTCCTGTACTGATTGTGAATCTGTCTACATTGTAGAAACAGGGTACTTACAAACCCGACAGAAAAAATAGAAAAGCGATGTTGCAAAGAACCATACGGCATCAAATGCCATCCCAGAGCAGGTTCGAAACGCATGCCACGCAATAAAGAGAGAAGAGTCCAAACCCATCACGAAAAGGAACGTATCAGACTATACGAATAGCCGGTTATTCAAACCACTACAGAAAACAAGCTAAACAGGATGCAAGGCAATCTGGACAACCTGCATTCTCGAACCCTGGAACGAAAGCTGAAGCACATATAAACCAATTTTGTGATGACTTGTCCATTCTGAACAAGGCGTCCGTACAGATCCGGAAACGTAATGTATTGCTTTTAATGCGATAGCATCATAGGCGGATTTCCACCCCTTCGGAGGTATCACGATCCTCTGATGAAAAAATGGCCCGATGCCGAAGCCAGTGTTGCCCGACACACCGTCTCAAAGCGCTGGCTATCATGAGGGAGGAATAAGACAAATTGGCACGAGAGAAGCACGCGAGCGATGATGGCCTAATGCATGGTTGCTGTGCTGGGTTCCTGTGCTGCGTAACAGAGGTTTGATCCTTTCATCGGTCACACATTCCGCTATAGTATTATAGCTGGACATCGCCCACTTTGGAGGCATCTATAACAGACAACTCGAGGTGCGTTCAGCGTACATGAGCGCGTCACAGTGGACAGGATATTGCAAGCTTGTAAGAGCGACGAGGTAATGAAAGGTCTCTTGGATAAATGAGAATGTGAAAGGACGCACACGCGCGCAGCCCTCAAGACGTCACTACCATCACATTCTCACATTCTTAGTATGCTATCGCATTTAACGGTGATAGGTTCTGGCTTTTTTTTTCTATTTGGTCAATGACCTGTTCTGCTAACGATGATTTCACCTCACCACACGGTGCTCCGTCGAACTCTGGATTTCATTTCTGTTTATGTTTCATTCTTCATTTCTTGTCACGCGTCGAGCTGAGCGGGTAGAAACAGGAATAACGGTGGTGCAGTGTCGTGCTAGCAACGTCTGAGCAGATGACGAAATGCGAAACGAATGTAAAATGATATGGCTCGCTATAAAACACGACCACTGGTCTCCATTTCTCTATAGTGCACAGATATCTTCGTCATCCCACAGTATTTGAAATTATTTTCCGTCGTAGTGGCCCCTTCGCCTTGAAAACTACCTTCTTTCAACGGCAGAAGTGAGCGTTGTGGAGGTGTTCCCCTCGATTCGCAGAACATTTTGCTGCCTGTAAACAAGCTGAGTTACGACAGGCTTTTCAATACAGCACAGCGTTCATGACAAAGCTAAACTTTCTGTTCAACGTTTGAGGCAAGGAAACGGAAAGGTTATAACTATCGCTTCAAAGCAACCTTCGCTTTCACTAAGTTGATCGCGCACTATTGAACTGAGCCATGTCATTCTGCAACCAATGATATCAAACAGTCGTGGAAGGAAGATCCCAGGGGCACCCCGGAAAAAGAGGAACAAAAAGTGAGAACACAGCTGGATCATGGAAACACAAAAAATATGTAGGAAGAAAAGAAACTCCAAATATTTTATCGCCGTCGAGTTAAAAGCAAGAGAGGCAAATTGTCGTTCTGGATAATTACCTGCAGCATGTTATACCTGTATGCAAGGAAGAAGAAAGTACCACATTATGACTGTCGGGTCATAGCATCCCCCGTGGTTGGCAACCAATCTGAACGGGCGAGAACGAGTGTGGGAGGTAGTGAGATGGCGGAGGGGTCAGCGGGGCACGGCAAAAACGAAGCCACAGGCGCTTCTCAAGCAGTGCTTTCCGAAGGTGACAGCGCCACTTCGTGACACCTTCTAGCCAGCGGAAACAGAACGACGCGGAAAGGGGCAGCTCGCACGTGTTGGTGCCTGGGGGACTCGACTGGCGATACGTCAGCACAGCAGCGTATATAGCCTTTTGATGTATGTCGCCCTCTTCGTTGCGCAATTACTGCCGCCCAGGAAGTAAAGAAAAAATACTTTCGTTGTGTTTGCCTGAGTGGATGCGCAAATCCCCACCATGAATCTTCTTGTTCCTCTTTTTTTTTTTAGCCTTGGTCGTGTCTGCTCTTTGTCTGCCAAGTGGGCGAAGGAGCACCTTTCAGAAATGTTATGGACAAAACAGCAATTTTATATGCACAGCTACAGGCAAAGGAAACGCTATCTTCCAAAAATGTCTTTAAGAAACTTTGTACCAGATATGTCCATACAGACAAAGATAAAAAGAAGAAACCTGTCCTTGCGCGCCGCAATAAAAAAAATCAGTGTCGTTGTTCGGGCTTGCGGTCACCACTAAGCCAACGTTGCAGACCATATCGAACAAATTCTTGGCAATCCGGTACAGACATAGTCGCGTATAGGAGCCTAAAATCGTGTAAGTTTCACTTATGCGTCATAGTAAAAAAAATAAAAAATCAGCACACCTCAAATATTATTTTGCCTCTGATCCCATTTACAATAGCAGCAGCAGCAGCAGCAGCAGCAGAGAAAGAGAAAGAGTGAAATCAGATGTGAAAGGCACGGAAGTTAACTGGATAACAAACGTCCAGTTTGCTACCTTACACTGGTGGAGTTGCAAGGGGAGACCAAAAGAGTACAGGAAAGCGGAGAAGGGACGAACATGTATTGGCGCTGAGCCGTGCTCCCTCAAGGGCTGCAGAAAATAGCGCCAACCTTTCCTTTTCCAAACGAACCACTTAGTAGTACGCACATGTACAAAGAGAGAGAGAGAAATAAAACGCAGGTTTGTTGGTACTGTTCAACTATGTCACATGAACATACGAACCTCAGTAGCGCCTCCGTCGCCTTCTGGTGTGACGACCATATAAGCCGTATTTCAAGCAGCAGGTTCTTACAGAGGACGCCACGGCCCATCATTGATTTTTGTGGTTGTTGTTGTTGCTGCTGCGCCCTCAAAACATGGCTCCTTCTTCCGAAGGACGACTTCTTTGCAATTCACACAACGTCTCCTGGAGCATCGCCTACCATCGCCTCCAAAATCCATGCAGAGACGCCACCACTCTCAGAAAGTGCGTGGCGGCCATATAACTCCACCCAAATGACCAAGCTCGAAAATTTCGCGCTAGCTGGCGCTAGCCAAATGCACATTGCTGCATTGGCATGAACTTCATGCACGGTGGCGGTGGTGAGCATCGTTTTGTTTTTCTCCGCCACATGGTGAGAGCGATGTTGAAGATAAGGGGGTAGGCTCACGACGATGCTGTAACGGAAAGGATAGAAAGACCGACAGATAGTGGCACACAGCAAACGCAGTTCCGACCTCTTAAAGCAAACTGAGACGATCCCGAAGATGCTGTGAATCGCGGTCGCGTGGGTCACGTGGATGAGAGGTTGCGCTCAAGAGTGAACAAATAAGAACCCGCATTCTGGGAATGTGTGGCATTTACACCTGTGCCATGAGACCGAAACGCATTCTCAACGCCATGAAGATACGTCTCGACGGGCAGGCACGTGCTGTACAACGCGGTAAAGAGCGTGAAAATTTACGAATGCGAAGCCAGACGACACAACGCTTTTGCGATGGGAGAGGAACAGGAACGCTTACTTGCGCTATAGTTGAAAATGAAAGAAAATTACACACGCATGACGTGTCTCTTTGCATAGCATTCAATTGAGGCGTTTCAACAGCGCTTAACTTAACGTAAGTTCCGACAATAGTGCGTCAGATGTACGGCCTTTTAACTGTTGCTGCAGTAAAATGCTATGCTACGCTTGCTCCATTGATTTAAGCTTCTTTTCAGAAGCTGTGTTATTTCGGGGATTACCGTGTGCGTCGCTTTTGCAGAAGGCAAAGACATCGTTGCTGGGATACCTGAAGTCAACGGGTCTCCGCGAGTGTTTATAGACTACGTTTACATGAATGCTATTAGCCCCGAGAACGAACAAACGCGGCGCTGCGAGCGCCGCTTGCATGACGTCATGGCAAGGATTTGCGCCTGTCGTCTGCTACAGCTCGGCCTGCGTCCGGGCGCCTTCTGCAACGTTTCCGTTTGATCGCCCTCGTTCCCTATGCTGTTTCACTTATGACAGTCCTCTCAAATATATTTTGACGATGTCTTGGTTCGTCAAACTCTCTTGAAAGAGCTTATTTTCTAGACAACAATATATTTATCAAAGGCAACATTACAGTGCCGGCCAACGGAGGTCAGTCCAGAGCAGTGTAGGCTTTTCATGCGCAGTTCTACACTCTGCAGCGGTAGCTCACGTGGATAATAAAAGCATAAACGCGAAAACATATGATAGAACAATCTAGTTAAGAGACCATACTTGCCGTGGTGCAACAATCATGTAACAAACGCTGGCTATATATGACTTCTACAATATTTACCTTGATTTTACCCATCAAGTCTTGTTTGCTCACGACGAGCTGTTCATTGGAAAGATATCGAATTTTCGCACTTATTCACAGAAATATCCGGCAGTAGCACGAGGACTAAACTACACATCAGCATACATTCTACCAGTACCATTTGCTCTTTGAACTGCTTCTCAAAATTAAGCCGTTCTCAAACAGTTAATTTTAAGAGGCGGTAATAATAAGTAAAACAAATTGAGGATTTAAGCTGTTTGCCGCACACAAAAAGGCATGGACCAATATTTATTCTCTTTTCGGTGCTACACCCTTTACTCAGTTCAACAGTTTAGCTCTGCTTGTTGCTTGGGGAACCATTCTGACCGATCGGCTTCGCGAAACTGACACAGCTGCTCGACACAACTTTTTGGGCGAAATATGCCTTATAGACCATATTACTGCAGCCAGCAAGAAGCTGAACCTTCATTGTTTAGTGGTATGGAACACATAAAAAATATCAGCATTCACCAAAGGAGGTCAAAACTCAAGTGAATTCATATGAGGCTTGCATATATAGTGCCTTTATGAGGCGGGGGGTTGCCTCTTTCAAGCAGCCGAAGCTGCACTCTGGTGCCTCAAGTACGTTATAGGCATTCCAATTGGCACTGTAAAGGACTCTTATATGATTTCAATTCGAACTTGTAGCGAACGTAAGGGTTTCGCGAACCATGCGCGCCTCGTCATAACGTCATAATGATTGTCGGTTGCTTCCATTGAGGGAGGTGTCTACCATATTGTCGATAAAGACAGTTTCAGGCCACTATGAAACACTGCATGGCATGTAATGGCTTGGCTTTTGATCTTAACCACGAACCTATTCTTTCAGGTGGTTGCTATACATGCATGAAGCGCAGTCGTGTTAGCAGCCATGTAGAATGCTTTATCTTGCTGGCTGTTTCGGATAAAGGTGAAAGTAGTAGTAATTTTTTTCGTAATGCATAGGCACCTTGTTTTTACGCATTGCTGCAGTACCCACATTTGAGTAGAAGAACTCAACAGAGCAATAAGAATCTTGATAAAAGCTTCGCAAGCAGTATCCTATTCTAACATGCTGATTTATATATGAAGTTGACACCAAATTGCTGTTCCGTGTAAGACGAAATTTCTGTCTTAACTAAGTACTAAAGAACTGTTAAGTTTGGAGCGAAGCATCGTACAATTGAAATTTTCCATACTGAATTTGCAGGCACTGTTTTTTTTTTTTGCAATAATTATGACCAGACACGGCGCACCTCTGCGTTGCAAAAGCAGCAACCCCTGCAACTCTATATAGCTTCTATGTCCAAGCAGCAAATCTTTACGATTCACGCAGTTTCGAAAAAGAGACTGCACTTTAGGCGTGACAGCAGAAAGCAGCCAAAACATCCTTGATGAAGTACGGCTGGCGCGCCCCATACACTGAGCAGGCACGAAGCGAACGAGCGCGCGCGGCAGCCGAGCGTGCCGCAGCGAGCGGCCTTCTGGCCGTGACGTCACTCGAGAGAGGGCGCCACTCCAACTTCTCACCGCTAATACGGTGGCGTATCGCATTGCATTTATAGGGCATCCAACCAATGGAAGCGGTGGAGGATACATTAGGAAACTGAATTCATCGCATTAATTCGCCAGATGGAAGTAAATGAAGACGGGTAAGTGGTCTGTCGCGACGCATGTAGACGCTGAAACATGGCTTGAAAAGAGAGATTAGAAAAGTGAGATGGCTTATACAATATGCCCTACTCCGCGTGCCGGTGAAACGCACTTGCTGTCGCGCTCATGTGAACACGCCTATAAACACGAGTAAGCGCAGATAGTGCTATCTTTTCGTCCGCTTTACGTCCTTCTCGAACGTGCGTTTCCCATGAGGTGTTCGGGAACATTACTTCGTTTTCTACGTGATATTTCAACAGCTTATGTTCTGTATTTTACTGAAGGCGGCTACTCATGCAAGCTCCGAATTAAAGGTAATGCCTAGACAGCTTGTGTGAGCTCAGATTGGCCTCTTCTTGCCTGCGTCTGGTATTTTAGAGAGTTTTAGCTGAGCGGCTTTGCGGGCATCCCGCTAGGGCACACGAGGGCGATACGGTTCGGAGCGGTGTAGTGGGAGAGGTTCGAGAGAAGGAAAAATCCAAAAAGATGATGTTAAGTACGACAACGGAATGTATGTAGAAGCAAGTGGAGTGATTTTTGTCGTGTCTGTAAGCGTAAAGATATGCGTTATTCAATCAGTCAATATACAGAGCCCCTAAAAATGAGATCTATTTTTGTCAGGGGCTTCATACCCCTGACACACAGGCACTCTAAAGTCCTTTATGTAAGGGGACATCTACAGGAGAGGCGTTCAAAGGTAGTGACACACGGCAAAGGAGTATCTCCCTCCTGGCAAAGTACTTTTGCGGGAAAGAAGATCGGGCATCTACTTTTCAAGCGGAAAGTTATACTCTCGCATACAGCGTGCACAACTCATCAATAGAAGAAAACATGTCCCATAAGTATTTGTTTTACCGTTTTACCTGTTTGAAATTTGAGCGGTAAGCCAATTTGTCAAAAAGTGAAGATTTACTCTAGCTATACTCTAAACGCCCGCACCACGTCGCTAGCACCGCCATGTTGAGTTCTAAATATGCGCATTATAAGCCATCAAAAATGCGAAAAAAATATTTTTAGGTTCTACAATCGCCAATTGTAATCTACATGTGCATGCTTCTTGTAAATGTTTTCTCTCTTGCTGCTTTGACAAGCAGTGCTTTTTTTTTTTTTTTTTTTTTTTTGTGGCGTTCATTTCAGGAACCACCTAAAGAAGTTAGTGCACTGCCATGTGTCATGGGCGCAACTCCTTTCTGCAAAGGGTCCTTCGAAGTAACAAAAGGGGTTTCCTGCGAAAGACTTTAATTTTGCCCGTGTGTCACCTGTATTAAACTGACAGGTTTATGACAATGGTGTGGTAACCACTCGTTCACTATTTTAAGGGTACACCGTGTCATGGAATTGCTTCACAGAAGATTTAAGTCAGCAAAACGCTTGTACTGGGAAAAACCATCGCCGCAAGGTAGTAGGGCAGGACGCGAGTGCGTTTGCATGCAAACGCGCTCACCGTTGACGCGTTTTATGACGCTCCTGAAGGCCGCGCGCCACTGCGCAGGCAACGGACATGCGGGTTATCTCGGCGGCGCTGAGAAATCGCAGGTGTTCAAACGTGGCGCACTATGTGTTTTTTTTTTTTTTTTTTTGAGGGTCGAGCAAGCACCATCTTGAATGTCCACTCGCTTTTGCGTTTTTTACTTGATGCAACGCAGCATGCGCGCCAAGGCCACGATGGGCGCCGAAGACGCAGCTCCCGCGATAGCGAGCCGGCGCCAGTCGAGCCCGGCAGTGTTCGTGGCTCTCGCGTCCGTAGGCGGAGGCGAAGGGGCGCAGTTGGCGCTACTTTAGTTTTTTTCCTGGGGTTTTACTCCACTCGACCGAACGAGGGATCGCTGAGCGCTTCCTTTCGTGCGGCGCTCCGCTGCCCTCTCCGCTCGTACCGCTGGCCTGTAAACCCGCTCAGCTATAACTCTCTATTGTTTGAAAAGCTGCCGCAATAAGACTATATATGATCGCCGTCTATTTGCTAAACTATTTTAGTACTAGTTGCCACTCGTTCATTAATTTGCGTGAGTTTGCGCTTTTTTTTTTCTTCGAGGCAGGGAAAAAAGAAAACGATGTCGCAGGAACTGTATCGCCGGAAGGAGTAAATGTATACGATGTTCCCGTTTATTTTTATGGCCCATCCCAACTGTCCTCGCGAGTCTAGTGAACAGGTTACGAGGCCAGAAGAAGTGAATTACTTGCGTCGGAGTATACGACGCTGCGAGGCTTAACCAGCGTAGGGCGTCGCGATTCTCCTCGTTAGCGGGAGGCCATTCGCGTAGTCCTAACGTGCGCTATAACTGCACCGCAGGGCGTCTTTCTTTACCTGTTACCCCTGCCTCCCACGTCCGCCTTAGGATGTGTACGGAAGTAGCTACTGCCTTCATATATATTCTTTTTAACTTCGTACGACAGAACTAGAGTTTTTTTTTTTTTTTTTTTTTTTTTTTTTGCGGCCGTCACTACCTCTGTCTCTCCTCCTCCTCTTCTTTTCTGTTCGCACTTCGGCTTAATCTGTGCACATGCCTCTGGTCCCGTATTGCTTTGTTTACTTGAAAGAAAATCTTTGACGATGCGAGTTGCCAGCTTCAAACTGCTGAATGTCATATCATAGCTCTGGACGGGGCACAAGGTGTAGAGCCACATGCTCTCGATGTTCTAAAAATTCTGCCAGAAGCTTCCCGCGCGGAAAAGGATGACACGTGGCTAGCATGAGGTTTGAAAATGCAAGGTAGTCTATACTGATGCTAAAGTAGGTCTCAAAATCTGAGCATATCGTCATGGACTTTTTGGTGACGCCATGACACAGAAAAAAAGTTAGCTCACGTCGTGTAACAATAAGGCTATGTAGGATGCCATTGCTCCCGAAAAAATAAACACGAGTGCAGTGCGCGTTTCTTCCAGCTGTGCTCGCCTGGGGAGGGGGGTGGGTGCGAACTGATGAATCGATTGCAGGAAAAGAGCTGAGTCAGTGTATCGTGGCATCACAGCGCTTTCATGTCCTGAGTAGCGGAAGCGAAGCTGGCTCGTTGTCACAAAAAGCTCTTGCACTGGAATTCCTTGTAAGAGCAAATTTCAGCCAATCGTGAAGCTGAACATGTCATTACTGAAGGCGTGCCAGCCAATGGCAAGGAGCACTTGCGAACCTAAAGCTTTGCGAATTCCGCCCGTGGCTCGTAGAAACAAGTGTTACAGTAAATTATTTTGGGTGCTCTACCACCTTCCAGTATTTTTATAAGGTTAAGAGAAGAGGGCTTGAGCCTCCATTCACGAAAAAAAAAACATGACAAGTCGGAAATGTCATGTCGGCACTCCTGCGAACGCCTGGGGAGTCAGTACCTTTTCATCAACCCTGCTTTAGCACCTCATGCGGAAGTTGACTAGTCGGCATTAAGATTGTCAGTATCCTGTGAGGTAGCAGAACTAAGTTCCTGTAGATAGTTGAGAGCTTTAGAAACAACGCATCCAAGCGTCCTGGCGTACCCAAATTAAGTCCCGCACATGCTCCACTTGCGTTCTTTTGTATACATTTTTGAATTCTTTGGCGCAAACCACGCAGGATGGTTTGCGTCCCCTAACTATTGGTGCACAAAGCCTAAACCTCCATAGTAACTTAGCATTATGCCGTAAGTGTGCTTCCTCACTGGCCGAAGCTCGGGTACCGTGCAGCCGCTCATGATGGCGATCGGCGTGTTAACTAGATGACCTCCGCCGTGGTGGTCAACTTCATACTGTCCGTACGCAAAGAAAAGTTTTCTTATTTGCTATCACTCAATGTAGTCCAAATATACTTTTAAACATGTTAGAAGTTTACATGAACCCGATGGCATTGCTCGTGTTTTTTGTGTATCGTGTAATACGATATTTCGTATTATTTGACGGTGCCGTTGACAGTAATAGCCAACGTTGTCATTCCTCCTTTTTGGTGGGTGGTTCTTTGTGAAGCTTCATTACTTCATACTCTCTCGCCCTTTTACAGCGATTTGAAACGTTTCGTACCATAAAGAACAATGACTAATCCATCTAGTTGGTAAGGCCACAATCTGTATTCTTAAACCAGTGTGCACGGTATATCTGTATAGATAAGAGCTGCTGGCGCCGAATCGCCATGGTAGACTCATTATGAGAGACAGAGAGCAGCCGGACAAAAACAAAGCTGTTCTTACAGATATACGAAAAGATTTATGAATTTGGCCACAGAATTACCTTACGTTTACGCAGGTATGCATCATCATGATGGTGCATGACATAAATTTTAGTAAATTATGAAATAAATCTAAGTGACAGGTATTAAAAAAGGCATATAAAGGACGCATTCCTGTCATGTCTTAAAATGTCTGTGCCAGCCGATAATTTTCCAGGAAGTGACAGCGTAACTGCTAGAAGCATCTATAGAAGGGAAGGGCCGAAAAAGTCAAAGGCGATATTTTCGCTCTAAATACCACATCCAAATTTTGTGAAAGTATTACAGCAGATACAAATGTAAAACTTCAGCGGATGAGCGATTCGGCGCCTTAGAAATAAAGTTAGCGGCGATCTGTCAATACGAGCATTCCGCCATAATATATAACCACAGCCACAAACATCCACACATGTGGAGGAAGAAAACTCTCACAGAAATGAGCCGAAAGCATAATCGCGTTGCGCGTGTACGGCGTAAGTTTATAATTGTCGAAACCTGATCTGGGTTGCTGAAAGTGAGATGATTAATGCAGAAGTAGACTCCTAAGGAATGCTTAAGATTTAGGCAATTTTCCGTGTAACTTATACCGCTGATCCATGCTGTCCTTTTTTTTTTTTTGAAACAAAGGAACAGTTGGCTAGCATTTGTTGCACTTTCTGACCGAGTACCAGCAACAATGCCTCCAGCGCCATCACTGTTTTCACCTTTTCTTTAGACCCTATCCTATTCGCAGCAGACCATTCACATCAAGACAGAACAGCGCGAGAAGCGGGCCTCGCAATGCACAATAGAGGTTTGGCATTATCAAAGGATAAAAATAAAAGTTTAAGAAAAAAAAATGGTAGCGCGAGATCCGCGATGAAAACCTGACGCAGTAAATAAACGAGCGACGACGTCCTCCCTGGTGGAACGGCTTCCTTTTCTGCTCCAAGTGCTATACACTGCATCCGCTGAGTCGGCGAAGCAACTGATTTTGCACGGCGCGGCGGACAAGCTTCCTGCTTCATTCATTTTAATGCGCAGCATTCGAGACGTAAGGAAGTGAGAAAAAAAAAACAAAGAAAAAAAGAAGAAAAGTATTAAAATTTCGAGGAGGAGCAGGCGTTGCGATCCCAGTTCCAGTGAGAATGAAAGACAGAGTTCTTATTTTAGTGTGTGTGCATGCGTGTGTGCGCCTTTCGACAAAAAAATAAGAAGAGAAGTTGTAAATAGCTGCCCGAAAAAAAAAGGGGGGGGATTGCGCCTTTCCATATGAAAAGATATCCGCTCAAGCATCTCAACGGCTTCTTTTCTACGCGCTTACTTTCTGTGCCTCTTATTTCTTTCCAGAATATCAGCGTTCTATGCTGGTCGATATCATTCTTTTATCGCGTATGGAATCAATATACGTCGGAAAGATCAGTCGATTACTTTCGTTTCTTTATTAGAGCTTCAGCCAATAACCTTCGCGGCGAGTCACTGTTAACAGGTGAAATGGCAAAGACAAAGATGAAACAAAAATGTCATTCAATGTCCGCCTCAGTTATGATTTATATAGTACATACCGTCCATTAGCGGAGAAAGAAAAATGACGACTTCGGGAAACACTTCATTTATGAAATTTGCGACGTTAGTTTTCTTGTTATCTCGGGCTTTTTGCCCTGGAAATGAAGTTAAACAAGATAGTTACGCGTACAGTTACTCATTAATCCGCATATAGTAGGAACAAAAACCGTAATGTTGCCACCCGCTCCACTTCAGTATCGCGAGAAAGCGTCGCATACACCATAAATTTACGACTGCGGAGTATTGACATATCGAACAGATTCTGTTCATTTCTAAGCAGTGAGTAGCACAGCGCGCGTGTCTCGCCTGCAACTTGCGGAGGTTCAGTTTATTACCTTCTCGCTATCTCACTATAAATTTAGCGTTATGAATAAGCGTGATAACGACACAATTAACTACACCTTGGCAACTGCCTCTCTCTAGCAGGCTAACATCTCCAAGCCGCCCTTAATGGGAAACCACTATAGTATATAGCACAGCAACAGTGCAATATATATATATATATATATATATATATATATATATATATATATTAATCATAAAAAGAAAGAAAATAACCCGAACGTCACAGCGGCCACCCCGAGGCCGTTCATAGCGCGTATATGATGCTAGATAACCCAAGATCAAAAAAGACAGAGAACGAAGTTGCTCCTGTCCCCAAAATGCTAGATTATATTGGAAGTAGCCTATCCAATAAACGCTGTATTTTGGAATGAAAATGATATGGAACTCAGGAAATCAAACACATTGTAGTAGGCCAAATATGGCTACTGATTTAAAGGCCAAGCTCTAAAACGAATACCATTGAAGTTGTTAGTGCTGAATAAGTGAAACTCATATTTTTTACGCTTCTTTTACAATCATAAGCGGCTGATTTAGTTTGTTTTGTTTTTCTTGCAACGAAACGGAGCTTCTCTTCATTTTCATCGTCGGCACGTACTGTTCTCATATTACGTGCCCAGCCAACTTTCACCAGAACTTTGGTTGCCACGCATGATAAGCTTAGAAGGCAATTGAACAGATAAATTTTAACCTGCGTGCACGAAGAAATAGTTGACTTCGTCTATTCGACTAGTTGACCGACTCGAGTACGCACCTTCCGTTCATATCCGAGCTTTATCATGGGTGTCGTTTTCGTCACAGCGCAACAGAAGGCCACTGCGGCCGCATTTCGATGGGTGCGAAATGCGAAAACACCCGTGTACTTATATTTAGGTGCACGTTAAAGAACCCCAGGTGGTCCAAATTTCCGGAGTCCCCCACTAGGGTGTGCCTCATAATCAGATCCTGGTTGTGGCACGTAAAACCCCAAAATTCTTTAGCGCAACAGAAGGTACACGCACTGAGGGGGCTTAGTGGCTACGACGTTGCGCTGCAAAGCTCCACGAGGTCGCGGGATCAAATCCCTACCGCGGCGGCCCTATTTCGATGTAGGTGAAATGCAAAAATGCCCGTGTGTTGTGCATTGGGTGCACGCTAAAAATCCCCAGGTGGTCATAATTTCCGGAGTCCCCCACTACAGCGTGCCTCATAATCAGATCTCGGTTTTGGCAAGTAAAACCCTAGTATTTAATTTTTTTAGCAGAAGGGACGACCTAGTTTCCGATGGGGCGGCACTGTTGGCACTGAGCTGACATATCGTCCACTTCACATATCGAGAATTTGGGTGCTTTGTATAAGTTCACCAAACTGACGGGTTCAAGAGTGCTGCAGCCGCGAACCCCACCGCGGCAGCACTCTCTGTTTCCGATCCAACAAATAAAAGTCACACTCACCCTATGACCCGTCCTTGTGCCGTTGACAGTGATGTTGGTCTTCCCCGCTCGGATGGTGTACTCCACGGGAACCGCCGGTGCTCCTCCTCCCCCTGCAGCCGATGGTGGTCTGGGTCCCACGACAGTAGGCGACCACGACTCCGAGTGCGAACTCGGTTCCGCCGTCGTTGTCGTCTCGGCCTCCGCAGTCATCTGGCCCTGCTCGCCGCCGTCCGACGTCGAACCGGTTCCACCGTCGTCCGACGAAGGGGCCACGACCTCAGCCGAGGGGCCACTTTCCCGACCTGAGTCGAGGACGCCATCTTCGCAGCCAGCGCCGCCGGGACATTGCGAGGGTTCTGGCGGTGGGCCGGCGAAGACGGAGTAGTCCAGCGAATTGTCGTCCTGCTGCGCGTCGGCAGGGTGCGCCAAACTCGATAGGGACAGGCACACCAGCGTCGCTGCCAGCAAAAATGCTACGCACACCTCCTGCGGCGAACGGGCTCCGTGCGCATGGGACCGAGCAGTCGTCAGCCTGCTGGGATGCATGGCTCTTCGCCGGAGTAGCAGTGCGATTGGGTTGACTATAGCGGCGTTGCACGATGAGTGCGCTGGACTTGCCGCCTGCGAAAGTGAGTGACGGAGATGTACGTTTTAGCCTGATGATCGGTCAACTTGTTTTTTTATTATTATTTTTTTATTGGTGCAAGGAGGCCAAACTCAAGTAATTCGGTTCTACTCGCGAAACGTGGGCTGAATTCACAAATCTTTTCATTCGCACATGCTCTTTCACACTGGCCTAGCTGCCACCTTCGTTAATATGTCGGACATTACCATAGGCTAGCATCTCCTCTTATGCCCAATTTTACTGTGAGAACCAGAGCAAAAACAACCGGAATACCAAAAGTAGACTTGTATGCTATAATTTGATTTTGCGCCGGTAATTACTTTCCCACATCCAGCAGTAAACTAGCCTCTCTACCAACATTAGTTAATGCACTACTCCATCTTACTTTGTACGATTTGAATTCATGGTCCGCATTGACAAGATGCTTTTATGCTAGAATCGCTCCTAAGAGCAAAATTCTGCCCAATCCTGATGCTGGATATGTTAGAGAAGACGGTCAGCCAATGGCAAACAGGACTTACGAATGAAAATCTTTGCGAAATCGGCCGATCCGGCCTATAAACAGATGAAGGAATCGCGGTTTCTTGTCGCTGGTACATGTGCTCACATTAGTGTTTTTTTTTTTCTTGGTTTTTTTTCTTGTTTTTTTTTTATGTAAGAGCGTCCCATTATCATTTAGACTGCTTGCACCCGCCAATTAAGGTATCGCCCGGTTCACCAGCGACACGATCGCCGCGTCATCGCGGAGGGCGCTTGCGTAAGAGGAGTTTTGTAAACAGGGACTCCGGTCTCGAACCAGACTATTCCGAAGTGAACTTCAAGCCTTCGTTGAAGGTAATTTTAACCCTTTCAGCCCTGAATTTTTTTAACTTGCAGAATATTTTTTTCGCCATTTTGTATTGATTTACTAATGCCTAAGAAACACAAAAATATTTATTTATTTGTATTACCACATCAGTGTAAGATATGGCGTCATGTCCTATATATAGGACAGCAGGGCTTAGTGGTTGTAGAGAGCAATACGAAGTATTTAGAAGTTGCATAATATTCTCAGCTGTATCTCACATTTAAATGTAGAAAAACTTGCATGATGGTAATTCGGCAGTGGTTCTTTTTCACCAAAGGCCTCAAAAATATTATTCGTGTTCGTTATATACGGCTCATCATTGCACTTGAATGGCTTCTATCTACTTGATAGTAGCTTTGTCGGGCGTATTTTTGTCATAGATGGCCAATTCTTCGTCTTCTGTACAGAAATTACTGCTCCCCAAGCCTGCAAAAGCAAAGTGTGTAGCGCCCACCGACGCCGCAACGTGGGGATGCTAAGGTCGGCCCTCTCAGTCGGAGCTGTTTAAGCCGACCGTTAGTCCGTGTGCCGTGTACAGAAAATGTGGGCCGATCCGGGCGGTAGTGCAGAAAGGGTCCAATTGCAATGGCACATACCCCTGTGAGCTAGCGAAGCTGAGCTTGGCTAAGTCTAGCTAAGCATGGTTGGGACTACTTAAGCTTAGTCAGTCATCGATAGCCGATCGATAGCTAATCAATGGCTAATGGATATCGATCAATAATTAATAAATTCCGGAAAATGCTGGGGATGACTTGGTAGAGCGTAGCCTAGCCCAAAAGGCAGGACTACCTAGGTGCCCATCAGCTCCGCTGTCTGTTTAGTATTGCGCCTAGGTCTCCTGCCACCGAGGACGTCTGGATCAACCACCTCAGGAGCCCCGACAGGGCCCTTCAACACCAGGCCGTCCAGAAGGCCCAACAGGTGGCTGGCGAGCTCCGACTCCCAGTCCCCACATGGGTGGAGCCACCAGGCCGGCCCCCGTAAGGGGTGCCCAGGCCCCTTCAGGACCATTAATAAAGTTAATTCTCTCTCTCTCTCTCTAGTTCAAGCTACGCAATTTTTTTTGTACCAAAGCATGACACCAAGCATATTTGGTAAGCGTGTTGCATTTGTAAATAATAAACGGTTTGTTGCTGCAAAAGCGTTTAGTTAATGGCGTTGGCCATTGGTTTTTTTTTATTTATTTTTTCGTGCTGTCGAAATAGGGTATGGGGGCGAAGACGTAAACCTTATACTGATGAATGTGACAACGTGTGACAACTGTGGCTGCAAGGAGGCGACTGTGAATCACCGTGGTCAATGTCCTCGCTTCAGTGCGCCTAGGGAAAAAAATAAAAAAATAAACCTCTCAACTACATCATGCAGACGGGACGGACAAGTGAACTGAGTGAGAGACTTTGAGAAGTGTCGTGCGCTTTATCGCACTCACGTAGTTTATTTTTCAGGCTGTTCTTTCTTCCTCTTTCGTTTTTTTTGCTCGTGCATCTTTCTATCATCATTAATTCCCATTAGCTCTTTAACCCAGCACAGGGTAGCCAGCCGGTCTATGCTTGGCTAAACTCCCTGTATGTCCCTGGTTTCTTTCCCCTCGTTCTCCTTACTGTGAGTTCGCGGCAGTTCTGAACGGTTCTATGGAATGGAAAAAAAAAAACATTTCCGCGGGTGCACTGAATAACCACAGCGATTTGTGGTGGTATGTCATTTCCTTCTTATTCGTTTCGGGACCTTTCCGGCATCCTCGAAGTGTCATTCCTTTATTGTAGTGAACATGCACCGTCCTTCTTTTTATAGCGTGAGAAATGCCAGTAGTTTCCGACATATCTCACAATGCGAACAATGTCAACGTATAGATTTAACAATAAAAAAATAGAGGAGGGCGGGTGCTAATCTACAAACAAATTCATATGTTCATCTTGAAACTGCAGCGCGCACACAAGATGAAAAGTTTCAAGATGAATACTTATCAACTCGCCCAACTATCAGTACTTTTTAAAATTCATATGTATAAAAACAGTCCACAGTTGATCGGCGCCTGTTTGTTGGCGTACGCAGACATGCCCCAATTCAATGTATGTTAATACGCCCGTTAATTACGGACCGCTTTTACGAGTGAGTAGCTTTCAAATCTCAATGTCTGGTTCGCCGCCCACGATAATAGTTGTTTCGAACTAAACGCGGCTTTGATAAGGCAAAGCAAAGGATAATTAACCCGGCTGCGATCATAAACGTTTAACCTAAGTATTTGGGAAAGATACTAACGCAAAACACGAACCAAAAGCACAAAGCAGATCGTACGCGAGAGAACTTCGTAAAAACAAATGCCGGCGAATCATAGACAGTGAAGATACGCTTAGGTGAACCGACTGGACTTTGTAAAACGCTTCTTATAGCAATGGAAAGCTATGTGCATTTGGCACATAAGATTATTCTTCGTGGAAAATGTACCAGGCTGTCTCAGCTAATGGTTTCAGATCTTTTCTATAGCGCATGAACCGAGCATGTGACATTGCGCTTTGAAGGTGTAGTTTATGTCAGTGAGTGATATCAACCAAATTCAGAAAAATCTTTGTTCGTAAGCATTAGTCATCAGCCAGACGCCTTCGCTAATAGTCTGTTCGCCATCAAAATTGGCCAACACCTCTCTTTACCAAACCCTCCGGTGTATAAACGGCGCCATGAGTACGGCTTGAGGAGCTCAATTCAGAAAGGTGCTCAGGCCTATAGTAGCGGTCGAACATATATATAATATCGGCAACTTGGGTTACTCCAGTTGTTCTATTTTGATGGGCTCTATGGTGAACTACTGCAAGTCCTGGAACACATATTGTGCGATTGTCCAGCATATACGCTGCAGAGAAGGACGTCGGAAGGTTCCCTAGCCAGCGTCGGCAGGCAACTACTATATCGGAGCACGCTATATTCTCGGCCCATGGCCTGACACTGCAACTAAAGAGCAACTAAAATGCAAATAAAGCGCTGTTTAAGTTTCTGCAGGACACGAAGCTAGACGAGCGGCTCTAGTAGGGCCACCGTCTAATGTACATCAACACTCACCACTCCTCTTGTCATCATCATCCACCGCAGTACTTTCACTCCCCTTCCCTCCTCTCCAGGACAGAGCACACTAGCTCAGGTCGACCTCTCTGTCGTTCATATCAATAAAATCTATCTTATCTATCTACTGTAAGTCGTTCTTACGCGTATATATAGGTAGCTATGATTGACATAGGATAACGGCTGTGCCGTCACGCACCTAAATAGCACCTTCTCCCCCACTCTCTCTTTCCTCAGTAAGCTATATATAATTGCGTTACGCGACCACTCAAGTTAAGCCGAAAAATACGACTTGAAAAATACTTTCTCTCCTGTTTTTTTGCAGTCCATCGTAATGATTCGTTTAGCGTTTCGATGGAGAACGTTTCTTGTTTCTGCAAGAAAGAAAAAAAAAAGCTAAAAATGGCCAGTTTCCTTGTAGGCGAAAATAGAGGATGTTTACAAGTGCTTTCGCGAAAAGATCGACAAACGTCCCAGGGGCTTTACGCTTGACTGCCCGAGCGTCACGTCCACTGCGCCGGGCAAGAAAACAATGGAGAAGACCGGGACGAAATGCCTGTGAGACAAAGAGATTGTAGCTTCGACGAAAGCAGCTGCCCACTCCCTTTGGGACATAGTTCCGGGCTATCTACGAAGGTTTGTGTCTGAAGTAGCGCCTTAACAACAACAAGAAATAAAAACAAAAGACCGGAGCCCCTAACGCATGGCTGACAACCTCTCCCACGCGTGGAGGTCCGTACAATACGCAGTCGACCACCACGTATCCGTCATCAGCCGGAAATGAAAACCTTGTTCGAATCCTTGCGCTTGCGCACAACGCTCATACCGTCAGCGGAACGAAGACCGGATCCCTCGCTCCGCTACAAAGCCGACTGAGCGGAGCGTGATAGCGTGTCTACTTGGCCTCTTTGTCGTTTTGCAGCCGAGGTGATAGCGCGTCGCTCGCGTCTCGGCAAGACGCGCTTATCAAATTCGAAATATACACAGTTCACTACAGTATCTCAGAGCGTGAAATCTGAGCGGAGCGGAGTGTAAGCGGCGCTCTGCTAAGACTCTCTAATGCCTCCTAGGCTTTTGCCTGTCCACTATTGTGCGTGTAAAAATAAGGATTCACCGTGTTTAGCGCTGCAATTGGGAATAAGGCATTACAGAAACGGTTTCGCAACGTCGATACGCTTTTTTATGCGACTCTTGTTTCGAGACAAGAATGCCAGACACGAGGACACCTGTTGCGTCCACGAGAGTTGCAGAGTTCAGCAGATGTACGAGTGCGAATAGCAGTGCAAATCAGCCGCTTTGGTGAGAAATTCGGTGCCCCAAATGTTAGACAGAGTGACACAAAGAAACCCACATCACAGTGTAGCGTAAGCAACGCTTACGCCCCCGTGCCTTCGTATCCGCTGCTTCGAACCCTCGTTCTGCCCTTATCGCTGGCGCGTAGAAGATGCCGTCTCGGTTCGTGCATTTTAAGACATTTCCTGTAGCGTAGGCCATTGCCCATTCTTTGTGCTCGATGCCGGTGCCATCTTCAGTGTCCATCTAACTGAATTGACATTCATAATTATTCACAAAAAAATGCCAGGACGCATGCTGCGGCATAAGAATGGTTGAATTTGTATACACTTCATTTAACACGTGAGATTATAACAGTATTGAATTGTAACCAATGTTTCAATCGTTTCGCATGGGCGTAACCGTAAATAGAGAGTTCTGTTGATATACTCGTCTGCAACGAACTTGAGCCTTTTTAGGAAAATTCTCTCAGGTTGAATTCCAATGGCGGAGCCGGAGCAGCCAACGGACTCCGCGAGCGAGCACTCGACTCTGGCGCAGAGCAACGCCTCCAAATCCGCGAGTGGAACACAACCTGCGCCGCCGGAGCAAGGCGGAAGCGGAAGTTCTATCCTTCGGGCGCTGAGTTACCCAGGATACCTTGCGTGTTGCCATTCCCTTCCGCTGTTTGCTCACAGCACCACCGCACCGGTCACTTGTCTATTCCGCGCCGTTCACCTGCTGCTTAAAAGTGCGGAATGGATATCTCGCCAAGCGCGCAGCAGATTTTGTCTGCTATGGTGAGCACACAGTATGCGGACAAACATGGTAGGCGTCTAGCCGACTACTTTGGGCCTCATCGCGGGAATGCGGAACATCCTTCAAATTCCCGCTTGTAAGTGGCAGTTTCAGCGTCGCTGTTACTCTCCGAGAAATCGCTCGTGTCGGAACTTGAGCTTTCCGACTCGGAGCTGTCACTGTAGAGTAGCAGAAGCAATGCCGCACGCTTTGCCTAACTCTGCGAGTCGCGACAGGTGGCGCCCCCCAGCAGACAACGTTGTAAAGGAAATGCGTCACGTAGAGTTCCGGTCCACTCCGCCTATTTTGGCGGAGCATCTTTTCCTGCTCCACGGAGTGACTCCCGCTCTGAATCCACTCCGACTCTCACATTGGAACACTTTACTCCCGCCCTCACACTGTCATTGGAACAAACTTGCTCCGTTTCGAGCAGAAAAACTTGCTCTGACTCCGCCATTGGAATTCAACATCAGTGCCCATAGAAACACCGCCGGCAGCCTTCATTTCCTATGAAAATATCAAAATAGCATGTGCACAAACCGGGCGTGTGCCCAGCTTGCGCACTTGTGAGTTAAAAGGATACAATTATTCAGACGTGTGCACGTTTAAGAAGCATGCCATTAAGAATGTTCATCAACTGACTTCGAATTAGGAATGATAACGGCAAAAACGCTCTCACGCACAGCGTTATATAGGCAGCAGAACGCAATTGAGTTCTTCTGTTTACTAGACCATGCAGTGATCCCTCTATGTGTAACCGCAACGAAGATATGCGATTGGCCTTCTCACGCAGAGATTCTATTCTCCTATATAGCTCCCAAGGAGGTCTATAACGCGGGCTCTGCTGTAGGCGACGAAGGAGTGCATAAATTCTATGCTCAGGCTCTCACGCACGCTGGCGGCGTTGCTCTCAGTTCTTACGAATTCTCATTAACGACAGACGTAGACGTAAGATGCAAACAACACCGCAACGTTTTGGCATTATAGTATAGCTCGGGCAAGGCACGGAGTATACTGTATGTATATTTGACACCGAAAAAGGATAGAGTTGCGCTAGTTCGACATCCAGGATATCCATGCAGGTTGCGGTATCCATATCACTCGTTACAGCGTTCCCCAATATCCACGGTCTTCGCGGAACCCGTTCGCTGTCGGTATCGTGAAATTTCGCCAGCACCCACCACGGTAGCTTTGTGGCGATGTCGTTATGCAGCTGAGTACGAGCTCGTGTGTTTGATTCCCAGCAGTGGCGGCCACAGTCTGATTGAGGCGGAATGCACAAAAAACGCTCGTGTGCGGAGCGGGCGAACGTTGAAGTAGCCACGTGGCACCGAACAATCCACAACAGCGTCTCTCATTGTCTCAGCGTTGCTTTGGAACGTTAAACGCGGGAAACCAAATAACTACGCCTCGTCAGGAACACACCGGGAAAGGAAGAGAAAGTGACTTCTCCATGGCACGACCAAGACTACAAACGGACGTATAGGACACTGCTGTTCGGACTCAGTAATTCCAGGTCACTCCGGATTACGCCACAGAGGCTGGTGTCAGTCGCTCAAGCATCAACATATGCTACCCTCTGCATCGTAGGGCATATTTCAACGTCGGAAAAAAATTCACGCTGCGACAATGTATTGTTGTCGTAACGCATACGAGCACAAACTCTGACATGGTAGTCGACGGCACTGCGAAGGTAAGCGTTTAACCACCTGCGTGCCGACAAGCGCGTACCGGAAAAAATTGGTTAAACATCGCCCGCTACGTTGACCGCTAGGCTTTCACTAATGCCAAGACGTTGTCTTGTGCTTCGGTCTAGCTAAAACGAAAAGAAACCACGGCCTTCAGATAGCCACAGTATTCTCTCCGTGAAGTTCACTCGCAGAATCGCCCTATCACACTTATAATTAAGCTTTCCCAGCACTATTACATGCTTGAAAAGGAAACGTTATTTACAGTTACCAATGGTGTCAAGTTCAAAAAAGAATAGCAAGTATCGGTAATCTGCAGCCGACAGAAAGAGTAATAATAACACCTCATATGTAAAGTGTTCAGGCGCAGCTAATCCTGCACATGCAGAACGTGAAGTGTCGACAACATCGAAGCCTTTGTTTGTATGGCATGTCTTGAAAACGGCATACTCCTCGCTCACAACTATCTTCGTTGAACTTTGATCTTAATGTTTTAGCGCGCGACTCTTACATAAGAAAGGAACTAGTTTAAAGTCGCCGATCAACAAGCGCGCAAAAATTACTGGAGTAACGTGACACGCGACGGACATGTTATGGTAAACGGCGCCTCCCCGAAGCAATTAAGTCTTTTATCCTTTCCTCGACGGCGGTAACTTTGTAACCTGCTTAGGAAACCCTTCGAAAGCAATTAACTTGCTCCTCGAGCATCCAAAGTTCCCCAATTAAAACAAGTCTTCCCTGAACGCCGGGAAACACGCCCTCCAAACTAAGGTCTAAGCTTTGAACTTTCCCTGGGTGCGAGTAAAAACAAGAAAGGCAGAGAGACAACTGAAGGCAACTCCCTCCCCAGTGACACGTTTACCGAGCGAAGCAAGCAGTGTGAGATGAGGAGAGAAACGATACACAAAACTAGGTGGGAATAAAAGTCATCGTATCCCGGAGCCCACAATGCATTTCCCTCCCTTCTTTCGCAGAAACTTGGAGAAGTAACTTTCGTAATTTCGGCGGCAGAAGCACGAGGCTGTCATTCGATGCAGTTTCTCTTTTCTTCTTCCGTCGTTGCCACATCGTCAAAATGCGTAACAAAACGGTTGATGTAACCATGCATATGAAACCAAAGAAAGCACGAGAGGAAACGAAGTTTTTTTTTTAATTGCACTTTAAAATAATTTTAATAACGGTTGTAATTTCAATAACGTTGATATTCCTATTATAGGAAAAGGAAAAGAAATACCAGTTTCTGACACCGTTGGGAGCCCACGGTCACGACCTCTGCCTGACGCGGGCGGAATTCTAGCAGCTTATCTATGGGCACTGTGGCCCCTTTGTCCCCTGTCTTTGTCCTCTTCCTTCATTTTATGTCCACGCTGTTGAGGTAAGAAGATTTGTGCACTTTAGCCGCGTATTTATTTTTATCCATGTTTCCGAGTCTTTCTTCAGAGCTAATTTATTTCTGCGTTTCTGTGACTTCAAAACAGGTTCCACCCATGTTCCACTGCCGCTTTTTGGTTTTACCGTGGGCTCCCAAGAACAACCGGCCTACTAATCTTTGGTTAACTTACAAACCCGACAAGATGCTTGAATTCAGGCACAGAATTCGACACATTTGCGACACATTCGACACATTTTGCGCATCACACGGTGACACTAAATCAACTTTGCGGAGCCATCGCACACTGACACCGATTGAACGAGCAAATAAATTAAACAGCGCTTTTGTAAACCATTTTGATACTCCAAGCCAGAAGTGGAATTTGAGCGTGCTCGCAATCTGCAGGCCATTTCACTGAAGCACTCTGAGAAGAAAGAAATCTACTCCGCATGTCACTGACCAGCAAGTTCTGCTTGAATGTCTGGCGCTTATTATTTCACCTCATTTTTTTAGAGCAACACAGCCCGAGAAGCAACGCAGCAAGCTGGGCTTACCAAACTGCTTAATAAAGCCATCAGTAACACAAGATGACTCGGTCTCCCACCGCGAGTCAACGTTACTTATGCATTTTTACTTTCGAATAGGTGTCATTTTAATTGAGGATAGGCTAAGAAATCCTCGCAAAGGTCCTGAAGGCGAAGTTTACGAGAGATAACAAATGCTTTCTGTCTGGATCATAGGCAAATAGCATGAAAAAAAAATGAATAATGGCTGGTGTCAATAAAAGGATTACTCTCTTTGAATTATCCGTACCATATAAACTGGATCATAGGCCGAGTGGGAATATAGATCGACCCCTTATCTTCAAGTGAAAAAAAGAGAACAACAATATTGCTGACGGTTTAGTTCTGACTGAGCACGAACTATTGTGCGCTAGCACCGTTAAACCCAGCGTTGTCGGTGTTCGAGAGTTTCATAGCCCGAGCGTTTCTTGTGGCATTGGAATCAGCGTCGAGACGGCGTTCCGAGCGCTGCTGCGCCGACAACGTCAGGTATAGTACGATAGATAAGACCCTTGTGATAGCGGAGATCCCTCTGCGACTGACTCTGCGAATGACTGACTCTATTATTTTTTTTTCATTTCTCTCCTTATCTACTCTTGCCCTTTCCCTCTCCCCAATTGTAGCGTAGCCAACCGGGCACGTTTTTCGTTAACCTCGCTACATTTCCCGCTTCGTTTCTCTTTCTCTGCAACTACCACCACTTTCCTCCGAAAACACTGCCTTTTCCAACCAACATAGTAAATGATTTTTCACTCCCGGAATTCGCTTCCTGTTAGTGCATGAAACCTTTATTTTTATACACGCCAAACGCGCGGGCGTGGGGCTGTAACAAGAGGCTTCCTACAGACGGAGGCGAAATCCAGGTAGGTAGGCTAGTAGTGCTTTCGCACTAAAACCACTAAAATGCCACCGAAAAAGGTTTATTTTTAAATACGGCATCTCTCATACATCATCTGGGTTGCAGCCTCATTAATCTGAACTCGCAGAAGTGTCGTGACGACCGCTTGTGGTTTGCTGACAGTCTTCCTTTTTGTGACCGCCAACATCGCACGCACTCTTTAGAAACGCCAAACTGGCGCTGCGCAGCCATGTTGCCGTTCGCTTCGGTGAGATCTACAACTTTGATCTTGAACGCCGTTGAAAACAGTCTCCGCCTGCCGCTACTCATAGCTCACCAGATAAAAAATAAAAAGAGCAAATCACACGCGACGTCGATCGGAGGAGCGTACACAAGCAACAGCGACACGAAAAAAAAAAGGAAGCTGTCAATCAAATTTGAATATGAACGCGGCTTTGGCTATGTATTTGCCAATGTGGACACCGTAGATTGCCAGGTGACGACTCATATTCTGCTAAAGAGGGCTATATGTGGCGAAAGGTGAACTTAGCCTGCTTTTTTTAAGAAAATGTCTCGACTTATATTCCGGTTTGTACTAAATGCCTTCCAGAATTCATTTACATTTTATTTCCGCTAATTTGACTATTTGTTGCATGAAAAATAAAAACTCAAGCAGCATGAGCCGGCGTCATTTATAATGTCAAAATCTTCTAAGCGCATATAAAAAAATTCGTTGCCATTTTCTACGATAAAGCTCAGCAGATAGAGTTGGGGATTTATCGAAACAGCATTCTGTGCAACGTTGGGGACACTCACGACGCAGTCAAGCATAAAATATTGGTAAAAATGTTATTCTGCCTGAGTATTAGCAGTTAGTTTGCGTTATAGGCGTACTGAACGACAGGAAATATCATCGTGTATATGCACGTCGAAAATGGCATACATTTCCTGAGTTAACAATATTTTTCCAAGTCTGCGTGCTAATAAAATTTGAACGCCTTGCATATGACATGACACTCGCGCCAGCGTCAATAGCGTACAGCAAATAAAGACCATCGTTTATGCTTAGAATTCTATATGTGCAATCAAGCCGTAAATATAGAAAATTTCAGACTAATGCACACCCTGCACAATTGTGACTAGCAGGATTTGCGGCGCGCAAATAGACACACTGCTACTTCCATAAATAAACTCGTTATAATGATGCTTTGGAGTTTTATCGCGTGAACACGCATTATTTGTGGCTGCCTATTGAATAACAAAAATTCACTAATTATGTTTTTAACTAATTACCTCATGGTACATATTGCAATTTACAAATTGTAGCCGTGGAGTTCGCAAGGCCGTTGCATTTATTGGAACGAATTCTCAGGATGACACCAGTTTCGAGATATTAATTCCCGAACTTTGCGGAGAAATGCATTGGCGTTCCAGTTGCTTTTGTGCTTCAATGCATCAAAGGACGTTTCGTTAAGAAAGTAACTTGGGGAACGCCAATGCAATTCTCCGCAAAGTTACGGGAATTAATACCGCCAAAGTGGTGTCAACCTGAGAATTTGGTCCAATAAGTGCATCGGCCTTGCGAACTCCACGACTGCAATTTGTAAATTGCAATGTGGACCATGAGGTAATTAGTTAAAAACCTAATCAGTGAATTTTAGGTAATTCGTCGGTTATGCGTTTAAATTTTTTGTGCAAGCAATGTCCGCATCTTCGAGTAGACCAGCTCATGAACTAGAATTGCGCTATTTGCCACAGGCAACCTTTAAAAATGGTTGCAAGTATTCGCTCAAACACCCTGTGTAAGTTGTTAAGGTGGCCGGCCAATGACAAATGGAACTTACGAACGAATTTGGCTCCACCTTATTTATTTATTTATTTATTTACTTATTTTTATTATTCTTTTGCACTACATCTCGATTGTTCGAACACTACGAAAGTAAGTCTGACGCAAAAAGAAACAGCGACAGAGAGTTTGGAACGCTGGTGTTGAGCAAATGCAAGTGTAGAGCAACTATTAAGACTGCTGCTTAACTTGCATATCCTGCCGCGATGAAATGGGTGTCTGAAGGCTTCACTGTCAGTGTGTTTGGTGGTTTTTTTTTTTTTTACTCATGAAAGCAAAGTTGTTTCTCCCTGACAAGCTCTAGAGTAAAAAAAAATGTACCAAAATTTTAACAGGTGGCAAAGCAATCCTAATTCCTGTATTATGCGCGTAGTTAACTTCAGAACATCTGTGACTTTCTAGACGCGTATTGCATTAATTAAGGAGTGTTGTTGTCGAGATAAGCGTCTTAAAGGAGCTTACAAATGAACGTCGTTTGAAGAAGCTTTTATGTCCCTGTAATACAGCTGCTTATCTATCTAAGGTCTCGATCTGTTCATCGTCATCCTCAACCTATATTTTATGTTCACTGCAGGATGAAGGCCTCTCCCTGCGATCTCCAATTACCCCTGTCTTGCGCTAGCGTATTCCAACTTGCGCCTGCAAATTTCCTAACTTCATCATCCCATCTGGTTTTCTGCCGACCTCGACTGCGCTTCCCTTCTCTTGGTATCCATTCCGTAATCCTAATGGTCCACCGGTTATCCCTCCTACGCATTACATGGCCTGCCCAGCTCCATTTCTTCCGCTTAATGTCAACTAGAATATCGGCTATCCCTGTTTGTTCTCTGATCCACACCGCTCTCTTCCTGTCTCTTAACGTTAGTCCTAAAATTTTCGTTCCATCGCTCTTTGTGCGGTCCTTAACTTGTTCTCGAGCTTCTTTGTTAACCTCCAAGTTTCTGCCCCATATGTTAGCACCGGTAGAATGCAATGATTGTACACTTTTCTTTTCAACGACAGTGGTAAGCTCCCAGTAAGGATTTGGTAATGCCTGCCGAATGCACTCCAACCCAATTTTATTCTTCTGTAAATTTCTTTCTCATGATCAGGGTCCCCTGTGAGTAATTGACCTAGATAAACGTACTCCTTTACAGACTGTAGAGGTTGACTGGCGATCCTGAATTCTTGTTCCCTTGCCAGGCTTTGAACATTATCTTTGTCTTCTGCATATTCATCTTCAACCCAATTCTTACACTTTCTCGATTAAGGCCCTCAATCATTTGTTGTAATTCGTCTCCATTGTTGCTGAATAGCACAATGTCATCTGCAAACCGAAGGTTGCTGGGATATTCGCCGTTGATCCTCACTCCTAAGCCTTCCCAGTCTAAGAGCTTGAATACTTCTTCTAAGCATGCAGTAAATAGCATCGGAGAGATTGTGTCTTCTTGCCTGACTTCTTTCTTGATAGGTAACTTTCTACTTTTCTTGTGGAGAACCAAAGTAGCTGTGGAATCCTTGTAGATGTTTGCTAAGATATTCACGTATGCCTCCTGTACTCCTTGATTACGCAATGCCTCTATGACTGCTGGTATCTCTACTGAATTAAATGCCTTTTCATAATCTATGAAAGCCTTATAGAGAGGTTGATTGTACTCTGCAGATTTCTCGATTACCTGATTGATAACATGGATATGATCCATCGTAGAATATCCCTTCCTGAAGCCAGCCTGTTATCTTGGTTGGCTGAAGTCAAGTGTTGCCCTGATTCTATTGGAAATCATCTTGGTGAATTTTTTATACAATACTGAAAGCAAGCTGATGGGTCTGTATTTCTTCAATTCTTTAACGTCTCCCTTCATATGGATAAGTATAATATTGGCGTTCTTCCAGCTCTCTGGTACACTTGAAGTTGTGAGGCATTGCGTATAAAGGGTCGCAAGCTTTTCAAGCATGATATCTCCTCCATCTTTGATTAAATATACTGTTATTTCATCTTCTCCAGCAGCTTTTCCCCTGGTCATGTCTTTCAAGGCCCTTCTAACCTCATCGCTAGTTATAGAAGGAGCCTCTGTATCCGGTTAATCACTATTGCGAATGAAATTAGCTTGGCTGTTTTGGGCACTGTACAGGTCCGTATAGAACTCTTCCGCGGCTTTTACTATATCATCGAAGTTACTGATGATATTACCATGCTTATCTTTCAGTGCATAGATCTTGCCTTGTCCTATTCCAAGCTTTCTCCTTACTGATTTAATGCTGCGTCCATATTTTACGGCTTCCTCAATCTTTGCCACGTTATAATTTCGAATATCCCTTACTTTCTTCTTGTTGATCAGTTTTGATCCTATCTTATCCTATGTTATTTACGAGAAATATTTGTGTAACGTGCTGTTTTCCGCACAGCTGGAAACATCACAAGGAAAAAATACAGACGTACTCTTCCTTCGGTTTTCAATTTGTTTCGAGCGTAATGTCGGAAGCATACTATGTGATGAGGTGCCATCTGAAGACCTCGAAATAAATATCTCAGCTGTAACGAGCCGTAACAGTGATTCAACAAGATATGCGTAATTACTGATCCGCTCTGAATTAGTTCAATATGGGCGTCGTGAAGTATTATGATCGCATTAATCAGCACAGTCGTAGGTGCTCTCTACAATATATTTTTTTCTTCGCAAACATTTGCAAATTTGAGAGTATCTATCTATCTATCTATCTATCTATCTATCTATCTATCTATCTATCTATCTATCTATCTATCTGATTTCTATCTATCTAGCCGCCTACGTCTTGGTGCTCTCGTGGTCGTTTCGTTGACAAGGTAGGTACCAAAATTGGCATAGTATGACAAGAGTGTATGACGGACATAAATGATAAGTTATGACATGATTGTCATGACATGCGTGTCATGTAAGTCATGAAAGAGCCGCCTACGTTGGCGTGGTGTCTGCCGGCTTTTTTTTACTTCGAAATGTTTGCAAGGCAACGGTGCAGTATTATAACGCTTAAGAGAAAAACTAACCCGACCTGCGTAATCAGAGCTATCCAGCAAACCTAACCAGAAGCCGGCTATACCCACAAGAGATTACGACCTCAATATCAATCATTTTATTATGAATGATAGAAATTGAGGCCAAATAATTGAAAAAAAGAAATAAATCTCGGCCAAATTTCTGAAACAGGGGCCGAAATCAGGAAGCATTTTGTTCGTGAGCGCTTTTTACCACTAGCTGGGCACCTTCGCAATTGTCACGTCCAGCATACAATTGGCTGGCATTACGAATAATTCTAGCGTAAAAGCGTTTCGTGAATACGAGAAGTTTGCAAAACTTTAATGCCGACAAGATGTGATTTGGGAAAGCTCTTGACTTTTATATCGCAGATTTAACAGCCAAGCTATGAGAGACTCGGGATTAATTTTGAAAGCTCGGGGCTCCCTAATGTGCACTTAAATCACATTAGATGTCGGCGTATTGCGCTTGCTTCCAATTTAGGAACAGCGCATTGGATAGCCACATTGGAGATGAAGTCAATCGTGCGACTTCATCAAACCGGTAAAGAACAAAATTATAGAAGTGGTAGACTCCAGTGATACTGGATTCCCGTGCACAAAACAGAATTTGCGCTGTCTTTTTTCTTTTTCACCTGGAAGAAGCTACCAGGTTATTCCAAAAGCCCCTCATTTTACGTGTCGCCTCAGCGTTTCGTGACATGTGTTCAGCTAGTTTTTAAATGTTGGCGCTATTTTGCGCAGATGCACATGCCGAGTTCTGAGCAGAAAAAAAAAGTATGCGAAGGCGATGAACTCGTGCCGGCTAGTTGAGGCGGGTTGGAGACGCTTTGCCGTGTTGCCCTTGAGGTAGCGACCTAGCTGTCGTCGCAGCAAGACACAAAAGCGAAAGTTTTGTTATGCCGGAGGACGTGCCACGCAAAAACGCTGCTCAAAACAAAAAAAAAGAAGCTGAAAACAAAATTCCCAACTATGCGAGTGAGGCACCTGTGCTAGCCTCACGAAACGAAGAAGGAAAATAGTGAATAAGCAAAGCGAATATCGGGGAGAGGCAGCGGATACCCGATATATCTTTTGAGACTCTCGAGCAGCCAATAAATAACGACGACAGAGGGGACGATGCGTACACTTCTTGATAAACAAGCTTTTTCCCGAGTATTTCTGCTGCTCTACTATATCCACTTTCACCGGGAGAAAAATGAGTCGCCAAAGAAAAAATAAATGCAGAACAGGGTTGAAACAAAAGCGTGCGCATCAAAACATTGTGCCTTGGCCCGACACGACCCCCTCTGGGTGCAATGCCATGCTTCCTGCAATGCATCTCGGAAGGCGTTTTCACGGGTCGCAGTTTTTCTCTCTTTTTTTTTTTTCAGGGTCGTCGCAATCCTCTGACGTTTCAGGTCCCTGCAGTCTTTTTTGGCTGCATGGCGCAGATGCTCCTTTCATGCACCGCCTTCAACGCCTTGTCTGCAGATATTGGCGATGCATCGCCGTATACTTCTTGTTGGTACTCTTGTCAGTTTCCATCGGCTTTGATAAGCACGCAACTTAATTTTGAACTGTAGCCCGATTTCTGAGGGGAAATTTTACTTTGGTCGCGGATGCCGAAGAAAAGGCGTCAAAATTGGACGCATAAAATCAGTAATTGTTTCGAATTTATTTCAATCTCGAAGCTATAAGTATATAGGTTTCCTTGTGTATTTATTTACTTTATATACTTGTTGTCCACCCCTTATGTAATACCCCCAACCCCGGGGGGCCTTTAACGTAATAAAGTGAAGTGATGAAGGTATACAGCTGAATTTATTACTCCTGATGCCTACAAACACGAACTAGCGTTTTCAGACGGTAATAAGCGCACAAAACACTGACACCACGCATAACACTACAGCAGATACTTCTTGGTGACTGTAACTTCTAGAATGCTCGGTATTCCTGCAACTTCGGACTAGTACTACTGTTTCACCGAATCTGATCGCTAATGTTATTTGCATATGGTAATACATAATTTGCGAGTAGATTAAAGGAGCAAATGAACGATAAGTGGTTGAAGGGAGGAAGAATATGGGAGCCTTGTGGAATATTCACGAAAACATATCGAGCTGTGTCGGCCACCCACTTCCTGGAGCGCTCGGATGTGATGGCACCTTGCGCGACATCACATATTCGCTCATCTTAGAGCGCAACCTTCATTAATGGACAGCTCGTGCACCATTGTGCGATGGATAGCTGTATTTCTGAAGTAAGCGTGCACAGTGAAAGAAAAAAAATGGAGGCAGACTTCGCACTATAGTGGTGCGAAGTCTGAGCAAACAATGAAGCTGTCGGCCCTTGTCTAGCTTTAACTTGGCCCTTTCATTAGCTTTAACTTGGTTCGCTTTCGAGCGTCGTCGTCTTCTTCCGCAGCTGGCACGTTGTCGCACCTCGGCGCAACCACGCGAACGCGCTCGTGTCATTGCTCCCGCGTTCGTCGTCGTCTTCTTCCACATTGGCTGCGTTGCCGCTCATCATTCCACCGTATAATTTCACTTCTAATGCCAAAATCCAAAGTGCGACTTAGATCACATGCTGTGGCAGCGTCCCGCGCTAAACGCTTGCTTCGGGTCTCCGGCCACCGAGGACGACTGGATCAACCACCTCAGGAGCACCGATAGGGCCCTTCAACACCAGGCCGTCCAGAAGGCCCAACAGGTGGCTGGTTAGCTCCGACTCCCAGTCCCCACATGGGCGGAGCCACCGGGCCGGCCCCCGTAAGGGGTGCCCAGGCCCCTTCAGGACCTTTAATAAGGTTAATTCTCTCTCTCTCTTAAGTAGTGGGACGCGTAGAGCTGCTGCCGACCCCGACCGCGTTTTCCCGCGTTCGTGCCGAACGCCCCTGGTGTCCGTCACTGCAGCCAATGCCTCTGGCGGCGGCTCGGCAGGTAAACTGACCAGGCAAAGTGTGGCAAAGTGCGACGTGGAGCTATATACTCTGGAGTGACGTCATTGCCTAGCTTCGCCCCGCGCAGCTGTGGGGAGAAGCTACCGTAAAAACCGGACTATATATGTCGAACCGGAGTATAGGTCGACCCCCCAACTAACCAATTCTAAAAATGAAAAAAATGTTTTTCAGTGGCAAAAGTACCGAAAGGCCTTTAAACAAATGCAACTCAGCCGGTTGCACAATGGTGACACTATTTATTGAAATGCTGCTCCCTGCCGTGATGATAAGGTGCTGACAAACACGCGGGTCGATGGTCGCACGATACGAAGCCCACGGCCACTCCGCGTACTCAATCGCCTTTTTCTTGAAGGCGATGGTGAATTGCCGTCGGCTTCCGCTCATTTTGAAACAAAATGTGAAAAAGCAGCCTGAATGCGATGGCGAAGGCGGCTGTTTACTTCATCTGCCCATTGTTGCAAGACTTCCGTAGTTTTTCTGCCAATGTCCGGTATATAAGACGAGGTTCGACTTCGCAATGGTTTTTTGAAAAAAAGTTCGACCTATATTCCGGTTTTTACGGTAGGTAGAGCTACGGCGGAGGAGCGCGCGCCGCTGCTGCGGAGGCTATAGGCAAGGCGTCGCTAGGTGACGCAGCTGGGGCGAGGAGGTGGTGTTCCGTTGCTAGGCGACGCCCGTGACGTCATCGCTCAGCGAAGTTTTCTGTTCGCGCGTTACGGACTGACCGTCGGCTTAAACAGCTCTGCTGTTAAACGACGCGGAAGGGGAAAGAGTGCAGAAGCGTAGTTATGCAAGCTGCGCGTAAAAAAAAAAACATTTTGCAGAAATTTGGCACGTTCTGTCATTACGAATATATTATGTACTACTACACAAAATTGCTTCGCGAGATGTTTGCCTATTCTAGCTTTGTAGCCGCCATAATGAGACGTTGAGAAAACATTTCGAAGCTTTGGTAATGAGTATCCAGGACCAAGAAATGCGGGGAGATCTGTCGACTCTGCGATGGCTGACACTTACGAATGCAACAATACTGCCTCGTTGACTTGACCCCTGACGCTTATACTGTGCTGCCAATGACATACCTCTCTACGTCATTCCTTTTCATCTTCCTGATATTATTATTATTATTATTATTATTATTATTATTATTATTATTATTATTATTATTATTATTTAGGATTACACCTACATTTTGTGGTATACTCTGTGTCAACGTCGGCACAATGTTACAACCAATGCTGGTGTTGTCGCGATGAAAGCTGTTGTACGCTGATATAGTCAGACCCGCAAAAGAGCAACGCGCGTATCACTGACAACAAACGTGACATCAAACTTGCCTATCATGCGGCTTCAGCGACGACATCAACAGAGGACCCATCGCTTTAGAGCCAGAGAACCGCTGTTGCTGCAGCTCAACGAAATACGACATCGTTGCGGCACCACCGAGCATGCGACGGGCGGTGGTGACACCGCGGCTCACTGTCGGGCCTATGAGTGTTATGTGGTTGACCGCTACGGTCGGGCGCTCTCTGCACTAAGCTGACGGCACCAGCGCGCGCTGCGACTCCTACGCATCGCCGATGGTGCGCCGGTGACACGACGCAACCAGTCACCCATTTCGGTGAGCGCGCTGGCAGCTGTTGTGGCAGAGATGCCTGGGAGAAAGTGTAGCGGTGGAGCCTGCCGAAGAACACACTCGTCTGCTAGAAGGCAGGAGGCTTTGCAAAGACAGCCCATCACTGAAAGCGGAGCCCATCATCAGAAAGCGGAGGAAAGAAGTCTCAGTTTCGCCCGAAATGCGAAGCATCGATTGCGACAGCAAACTCGTGGACAGCTATAGAAAGCAAGGATAGTAGATTTATCGGCCGTATAAACTTGATAACATAAGCATACTAACTCAATGAACAAGCATAGTGTCACGCGCGCACAAGCAAACACGCTGTCAAAACGCTGTAGTGAGTAAGCGCGGGCGCTGCAGCGAGCGAATTGACAGTCGTCCGAATGGAGCCGTCGCATCAACGCGAACTAAGCCGCGAAAGCACACCGCCGGGTGCACCCCGCAGCAGATGGCTTTCAAGATACAGCCGCTCGGGTGGGCGCGCGCGGCGTAGTATGCGGCCTCCCCCCTCAATACCCTCCCCCAGGAGCCTTGCGGTACGGCGGGCGCGCGCGGTCGCTCGCGCGACGCGGAGTTGAACGCCCCCCTTACCCCTCCCTACCCTCCCTCCGGAGCGTTGCGCGCGACTGGAAGGCGGGGCGCTTCCTTCCCGCTTCCCGCCCTTGCGTACGCGAGATTGAGCCGCGATCGCCGGCTCACCCTCGCACGCTTTAACTCGCACATAGAGCATACGGTGCGCGGCGACGATTTTATCGCCCTTGAACGTTATAGGGAACCTCACGCCGACGGCGGCGGCGATGACAGAAATGCGCCTGGAGTTTCCATATAATTGCTATCGCAATAAAATGAGAAAATGCCGGCATCTGTTGCGAGATTACACCAGTCCGGCAGAATACCACCTCCTCTGACACCTGTAAAGGGTACTTCTCCTCGTGACCTTTAATATCGCGGGGAAGCAATTGCATAAAATGTGGAATAAAGAGGGAGAACGTTTAGTGTGGCGCCTGTAAGTGGCACGAAAAGGTCAACTGATTCCCACTATAAACGCAGTAGATTGAAGGGAAGTAAACCATAGTAAATGTGAAGTGCTTTCGATATGTAACTTTAACTTAAGTTAGTATTTACATTCGAAATAAAGTAAAACAAAGTAAAACGATAGATGATGCTAGTGGTTATTGAGCTACAGCACCCGCATATATCACAAGCTGCTCGGCTAATTGAGACGGCTCACCTAACCTCCACTTCTTTGAGTACATACCTATATGTAGTACATGTAATACCTTTTTGACAGTGCTAGCAAGCACATATTCTCATTAGGTTAACTCATGTGGAACATGTTATCGAACTGGATGCGTCACGTAGAACGCAATCTTGACGGCAGAGACTCGGCTAAAACGTCGAGTGGCTCATGTACTTCGCGTTCAACTGATGTGCTCTTGTGTTTTCCAGTTGTTTTTCTTTTTTTTTTCGTATTCCTCTTTTTCTTTGTGTTTGCTTTTCTTTTTTATCTTTCTGTTTCCCTTTACCCCTTCCCCAGTGCAGGGTCCCAAACTGGATATCTGTGTTCCGGTTAACCTCCTTGCCTTTCGCATTTAATGTCTCTTTCTCTCTCTCTCTCTCTCTCTCTATGGCACGAGAACATTGGTGGTTCTCGCGGGCAAACCGCAAGCTTCACTTGAATGATGGACAGGAAAAAGAGAGTAGTAAAGCTGACAACAGCCAATAACGAAACGAATGTAAAGTAGGGGACTGCCACCGCCAAAGCTTAACCCAGTAGGTGAAACAATGTCTACTGAGTCACAATTCATTTTCGATTACAATTACGTAATTTGTGTTTTGTAATTACGTAATTTGTGTTAATAACGTAAGTTTTCGCGGTTTTGTGATGTCACGTGACAGACAGGCGAAGTGGGCGTAGCCAGAAAACATTGGACCAATAGCAGAGAGCTACTGGTGAAAAGACATCGAATCAGGAATGATTATTTTTCTTTTGCGCGGTTTACTCATGCATAATCAGTGTGTACACGTTATATCAGATGGGGAGTTATTGCGGTTTTCGTGACGTCGCGTGACAGATTGGCGAAGTTGGGAGCGGCCCGAAAATGTTTTGACCAATCGTGGAGGCTGATTGCAGAAATTGGAATGAAAACAGTTTGGAATCATTTTACGTTATAGCGCCTATAGTCAAGGGCAAATAAGGACGGGTCTAGCTAGGGTTCTTTTTAAGGACTGAGGATGAAAAGGTTCTCCGACTTCGGAGATCGGAACAGCTCCAAAACAAGACAAGTCGCAGAGTGGCCGAACATTACTGCACGTGCACAGTGGGCATTGCAAACTCTGCACTGAGCCTGACCTTGTATGTGCAATTGAACGCTGCTGTAATATTGAAACAGCTGCTCTAACGAAAAAAAATTGCTACTAATGTTCAATAACCGCAAAGTAAGGGAGAACATGGCACATGCCGCGCTCGCGCTGACGGGCCGAGTGTTCTACAAGCGTTCTTGCTGGCACTGATGAAAGAACTAGAGTCTTCTTGACCTTGGCATTGCCAATGAGGAGGAGGAGGAATAAAGGTGCAATTTCGAAACAGTATCCCGGGTGGGATACTCTAGGTGGGAGGTCTCCTCATTCCAGGAACCCTCTGGCCTTCACTGGCTCCTTGGCCTTGGCGACGAGGCGTCGTTGTTGTCCCAGGTCCTCGGAGACGAGCTTGGCCTCCCACGTTTCGATGAGGTCTTCGCTTTCTTGTCTGCGTTACAGCCTTTTGGTGAGGGCGATGCGTCTGTGTTTAGTTGCCATGGGCTCTCAGGGATCAGGTGCGCCAAGGTGTCCGGTACGCCGTAAATTGGACAGAGATATTGTAGTGTCGGGTAGATTCTATGCATGAGTATGCCATGTGTGTAAGTGTTACTTCGCAGTCTTCTGAGTGTGGTGCTTTCTTCTTTGTTTGATCTTGGGTGAGGTAGTGGGTACACCTTGCGTTCCAGCCTGTGATGTTGAAGGATCGCAGAGTAGGTGATAGGTACGGTCTCTGCCCCTGCTGACGCTGGCCAGGCGTCTCGCGAGTAGGAAGGGCTGGCCCGGCAGGCATGATCGCGGGCAGCGGCGTGTGCCGCTTCGTTCCCCTCCAGCTTCTCGTGCCTACGAACCCATGTCACGCAGGTGTACGGGATCGGAGTGCTTCGACGCTTCAACATCTTTAGGGCTTCTGTCGACACGCGATCCTTGCCAATGAGTAATGCGCAAAATTTCTCATTTGTTCTTTACTTGCCGATCTGCCGCACTGGAATTCGCAGTTGTTCACGAGTTTGTGCAGACTAATAAGAAAAAACTACCTGCTTTCACAGTGGACTAAAAATTGACGCCGCTGTTATCGCTTGCGCTAGTATTTTTTTTTTTCATAAACAGGAGATGTATGCACAGGAACTTCTTCAAGGTTTTACTTCGTTTACCTATTAGCTGGAACCATAGATAAGTAGAAGACGGGGCGGGGCACCACGAATTGCGAGAAATACTATGCTGGAGCCATTGCTATTGTTTTCCATTTTAATCATTGTAATCATTCTCTCTTCCAGCTCTCGATATAGGAAGGACTACGTAACTTGTTATCTGTAGAACAGAAGGGTTATGTATAGCTGCATTTAAGTATGTTCACATTGATATAGTATGCTTTTGCCACGCTGTACAAACGCTTAATCGCATTTGCCTGTAGTGTGCACTATTGCGGACGCTCACCATAAAAAAGAAAATGGTAGTGAGGTTTGAAACGAGAAGCACACAAGTAAAAGGATGTATTGCACGCGAAATGTCGATGGTTCTTTTACTATCTTACTTGCGCCTCACTTTATCGAAAAAACAAGAAAACAGTTGAGCATGAAACGCACCGCACGTTCCGTCATGAATTCTGCGTAAAACAACGATACAATGGAATCCAAACTCCTGTATATTCTCGGCCGCTTTTGAAGGCAAGAAAGTAGCGCCGTCCTTACAGCACAGCCTCAATGCGCACACAGCGCCAGTTTGTGTTTACTGCTGTAGAGACGTAAAATTCGGGAAGTGGCGCAGTCGAAAGCCTTTTTTGATAGAAGTAATATCCGCAGGGCCGAAAGCATGGCAGCACGAAGGAGAAGCGCAAAGGCGGCCCCTTTTTCGAGAGTATACGCTTTGTCGCCTTGATTAGATTCGGTGCTGCGACGACTTTGAGACGGACTTCGATGAAGCGCCAAGGGTGGAGCGCACGAATGAGATCAACAAGGACGCACGCCGACGACTGCCGAGCATTTCGCATTGTTCGGACGCGGCGCCTTTTATACGAATCGCGGGAAACTGGGCCTGTCCCATTTCGAGCCATTGGGCCCTTTGTGCGGGCCTGTGTTTTGTATGGAAAGAAAAGCGGCCGGTAAGGGATCGGGGGGCCTGAAAGAAAAGGACGCTGGTTGCGTACTCGCATAAAACAAAGCGAAAAACAAGTTTGTCATAGAAGACATGCGAAAACAAGAAAATTTTTGAGCGTTGCCAAAGTGTGTCTGTGTACGCGTGCGTTCAGCTGTCTGTGGAATATCTTAGCCGTGCTATAAGCAGCACACGCGCGCTCTGACGTGCGAGTCTTTTTCTTATGATTCCTGATGGAGCTCTGATTGTTAGATGCTCTGTAGCGGCAAAAGCTCGAGCACTGATCTGAGACGTCGAAAGCGTCTGAGGCTAGGGCAGAACTTGCGTCAAGTTTTACCACAGCGCACCTGTTGTTGTTCCACCAGTGAAGATCGATTTGATAAAATTACAGAATCGAACTCAATCCAACTGATTTAGTGGAATGTGGTTAATTCTTACGACCAAAGTAGTTATGGCGCAGACATTTGGCAGAGAAGAGTGCCATGCGGACCAATATGACATGTGGTGGGAATGCACTTTTGGATGGCATGTTGCCTAGGAAGCATCGACACTATACTCTCATCTATTGCCAAATAAAGAGATGACCTGTCTGCATATGCATAGGTATAATTCTAAATATACGCTAAGAGGACCTTTGTACCAAGAATGCAAAGAGAAGCAGTAATCAACGAAACCGCAGACGAAGCGTAACCCGCAAGCTCGCGTAACCATCAAATTATTTCAAAGGAAGCTAAAAACAAAGTCAAGTCACGCTAAATTCATAAAGTTATAAACTGACAAATACGTTTCTGTTTCTGAAGGCATGTTTCGTTTTGCCTATTGAAGCCTCGGGGGGCAGCATATAACAGTCACAAGACGGATCAGTTTTATAGAGGGGTCTGTACGGATCACTTACATCACTCCAGAAGGAAAGCTACAAATGCCAAGCGTATGCGGATACCATCTTCACCGCATCAGACTCAACGTAGCCTACGCGAACTACTTCAAATGCCAAATTCAAATAAAGGACTCGCCAGTGTGATCTGTGTGTAACGCCCCTGAAGACTTGCAACTTGTTCTGTGCGACTGCTGCCGCTACTTGTCCGTCTTTGAAGACGCCACTACACTCGCTACACTCGCAACTGCGGCACATTCTCGGCTGCACGTTACGTGCCACGAAAGCACTGCGGATATTCCTAAGGTCTACAACCCTTAAATGGCCCCTCACCAGGTGTGCCCATGTTGAGCTGACATGCGCAGTGCATACAATGCGCGCTAACGATCGTGCCTGCTAAGTATTACACCACCTACGCGCCGCGAAAAGAGCTTAAATTTCAAACCAAACGCCATTTGCCCTTCTCCTCGATGGGCGCTGCGTTCCCAGCCGGAGAGTCCCCTATATCGCGCAAGTGCGCCTACGTACATGGCAGTGCTGTGACGTCGCTCATAGTGACACGTGACTTAGAGAATAATTCAAGGCATCATCCGTTATTTCTTTACTCTGCTGCTTCAATGCGCGAATTAAAGTTTAGAGAAATAACAAAACATACAAACCGAATGACTGCCTGTTTTTATTTTACTTCGTACCGTAGCAACCGAGATGTGCTTCCGTTTCGTCTACTTGTTCCCCCGTCGTGAAGTCGCCCACTCAGAGAACGAAACTGTCATTTTCTGCCGTGTTCCAGCGCCACGATCATGCTCTTTCATCCTCCCACGCCTGCCTCATTGCTCGTTATTGTGGCACTGATCAGGTTTTCTCGTGCAGAGCGCGCAAAATCGGCCGCTGCGCGAAACGAGACTACGCAACAGCTCGCGCGTGAGACCGTCACCGGAATTGCGCCACTCAGCAAAAATGCGAGAGAGAGAAAGAGAGAAAGAAGGTGGGGCTAATGACGTGTTCGTCACGCGATCCTCCGGTTTCGGTATGGGAAAACGCAGGGATGGAATTTCGCTTGCAGAGGCGAGACGGCGCAAGTGGAGAGAGTGTCCATGTTGGCGGTGACGCTCGCCTCATTTTTTTGGGGGGGGAGGGGGGGGGGGGGGACAAACGCACTCCCGTGTGTCACTTTGTGTCCGTTTCATATTCAGTGTCCGTTTCGTCCTTGTCGCGTCCTACTGTACTTAGCGCAAGAAAAAAAATTAATGCGCACCAACTAGCCCAATTCATAGCTCTTCTAATTTGAAAAATTCATGCCGTAGAACATTCCTTAGAGGGCGCGTAACAACTTCCAACCAAAATTTGCAATGTGGCCTGGTGAGAGTCCCTTTAACGAAACTTTGTAAATATGTCAAGAGCGCGCGCGCGCGCGCGCGTGTGTGTGTGTGTGTGTGTGTGTGTGTGTGTGTGTGTGTGTGTGTGTGTGTGTGTGTGTGTGTGTGTGTGTGTGTGTGTGTGTGTGTGTGTGTGTGTGTGTGTGTGTGTGTGTGTGTGTGTGTGTGTGTGTGTGTGTGTGTGTGCTGTTTGTGTGTTTATGTCATCACTGTGTGCATCATCATTATCATCATGCACTTGAAGTAGCCTGTCAGGTGATCAGCCGGGCTGACAGCTCTCGGATAACCTATAGAGCCTCCATGTCTCGTTCTCTCTCCGTTCCGAGAACGGAGCTTCTATAGGCAAGTAGACGTAAACGTCAGAGAGGAAATTAAGCATAGCCATAAAAGTGACAAATTTTTCACGGTTTGTCAAGATTAAAAATCGAAGGCCAATTACGTTCCATTTGAAAAAGAAAAACATGACGATTGCGAATTTTTATAAGCTGTGGTTACGGGCAGTCGTCGATATGCGTCTCAATTCATTTGGTTCGGGCTCTGGGCGGGTCGACCCCAATGTGCCCTCTTCGGTCTGCCATCTTGCGCAATGACGGCGGATGGGCACGTCATCGAGGTCATCGTCGCAGCGCCCCTAACCTTGCTTAATCCTTCCTTCGCGAGCCATTTGAAATTGAGAAGTGACCTGCTGCTTTAAATGTGATTTTCTACGTGTTTGCGTAATTTATTGGCTCAAAAAACGCTATGATAATTACAGAATATATGCTACCGCATACTGATCATCTTTAATGTCCTTTTTTTTAAATTGTGAAGTGTAACATCGCTAAACTGCGCCGTAGATTATAAGGGACGCCGTAGAGGAGGAAGCAAGCATTAATATCGACCAGCTGAACTTCCTTAACGTGCACCTAAGATTTATTTCACGAGCGTTCTTTTCTATTTCTTTCATTCCGCCCCCATCGAAATGCGGCCACCGCGGCCGAGATTAGAACCGGCAACCTTGTACTCAATAGAACTCCAAAGCCACTGAGTCAATGAGTCACTACGATCGGTGTAGAGAGAGAGAAATAGAAGACAGGAAAGGCAGGGAGGTTAACCAGACGCACGTCCGGTTTGCTACCCTGCACTGGGGAAAGGGGGTATAGGGATGAAAAGAGAGAAAAAGGTAATAGAGAGAGCACAGTTTCGCGCACATTTGAAACTTCGCACGAAGTCTACAGACGGTCGCCGAGACCTGTCGACTTGAGGTAGTGCAACAAGGCTTTCGTGGCTCTCTGTGCCATCAACGCATACGGCCATGGTCCAAGGATCTTCATTTCCAAAAAATGGTTGAAAGTACAGCCGGTTCAATGCTGTCCGAAGAGATTCACGCTCGACGTCCAACTGGCGACAGAGACATGGGACATGTTCAATTGTTTCTCTAGTTCCACAAGAGTCGCACATGGGCGTATCCCCCATTCCAATGCGGTACGAGTAGGCCTTTGTAAATGCCACCCCGAGCCAGAGGCGGCACAATATGTCGCCTCAGAGCGGGAAATGTTTGATGGCACTTGTAGCTTCAAAGATGGATCAATTTTCTGGAGATGACACTTCGGGAGGTTAAGAGAATACCGATATTTGTGTGTCATAGCTTTAGCCGCGATATGAAGTTTTCCTGCAGCGTCGGTCCTGGATAAGGGGATTGGGATTAGTCGGCCTTCCAGATTAGCAGACCGGGTGGCTTCGTCAGCGAGGTCATTACTAGCAAAGCTGGTATGTGTCGGTAGCCACTGAAATATAATTTCATGCCATTTAGTGATAGCTTGATGGCGGTCTTCTCTTATCTCATATGCCAGCTGCTCACAAGTCCTGTAATAAATGGCAAAATGTAGACTCTGAATTGCTGCCCTAGAATCACAAAAGATGACCAATTTCTGAGGTGTCTCTTGCAGGAGGTATTGTACAGCAGCACGCAGGGAAGCAAGCTCTGCCGCTGTTGATGTCACGTGTGACAGTTTGAACTTGAGTTTGGTTTTCGTAGCCGGAATGAGAACGGCACCAGAAGAGCTGGTACATGAGACCGAACCATCGGTATAGATGTTTATTCGGTCCCCGTAGGTCTCATTCATTATTAGCAGCGTCATCTGTTTCAGAGCTATCCTTGGCTGATTGGCCTTCTTCTATACTCCCGGAATACTTAGGCGCACCTGAGGCTGTTGCAGGCACCACACGGGAAATGAAGGCCTTGCTGCTGGAGTGGAAGACAATCTAGATTGGTGACGATAACTCCAGAAAGCGTGGAACGAGGTCTCTGCGAAGGCAAGAACACCAAGTGATGATCGGGGATGCGGGAAAGATGACGGATATGCGCCCTTCAATCCACTGCAACGTATGTTTGGATCGGATGATCTTTCGCGAGGACGATTGTCGCAGGTGTTGACGCGAAGCGAGGAAGTCTTAAGCAAGTGCGCAATGCTTGGCCCTGTAAGCTCTCCAACGAGCGAACATTCGACTTGCACGTATTGGACAGCACTGGAAGGCTGACGCGTAGGTATCCTAGAAATAGAGCTCTGTACAACTGAAGCATGGAGCGTACAGATGTGTCCCATGTTTTCCCGCAGATGAATCTCAGTACCTGGGCAATCGACGACAGTTCTTTCTTCAGGTACGTGCAATGAGGGCTCCAGGAAAGATTGAGGTCGATTGTTACACCTAAAAATCGATGGGTCTTTCCGTAGGCAATAGTGTGTCCATTAATAGAGACTGGGTATGGTGTCATAAGTTTTCGTGTGAATGCAACCAATGAACATTTCTCGGTTGATACAGTCAAGCTTTGTGCTTGAAGGTATGCTGATGTCAAGGTTGCTGCCCGTTGCAAACGTGCGCGCACCGGCAGCCGAGTAACTGCAGAAGTGCAAAGGCAGATATATGGAGAGGCAGATTGTCTTAGGTAAAACGTCAGCTAGTCCAATGAGTGTCACATTGAACAACGTCGGACTCAATACTCCTCCCTGAGGCACGCCGCAGTACGTGTAATGTTCAGCTGTGGGGCCGTCTTCTGTTTGCACAAAAAACGACCGGCGAGTATATATAGTCGGATAACCAACGAAGCATGCGGCCGCCGATTCCAATAGCCTCCAGGGAGGTGACGATGACATCATGTGCAACGTTGTCATACGCGCCTTTCACGTCGAGAAAGAGCGCAACTGATATGTGCTTACGGCTTTTTTCCTGCTGCACAAACGTTGTGAGGTCAATGACGCTGTCAATTGAAGAACGACCCCGATGAAAGCCTGCCATGAAAGCGGGTTAGATATTGTAATGCTCGAGATACCATTCTAGACGTGCAAGGACCATCCTTCCCATAACCCTGCCGATGCAGTTGGCAAGAGCAATAGGGTGATATGCCGCCAAGTCCAACGGAGATTTGCCCGACTTTAGTAATGGTACCAGCCGACTTAACGTCAATTGCCGGGGAACTGTACCTCTATGCCATGAGTTGTTAAAGCTGTTCAGAAGCGCTCTTCTTGCCTCTTGTCCAAGGTGTCCCATGGCAGAATAGATGACGCCGTCAGGGGCTGGAGAGGATGATCGTTTAGAGACTGCCAGGGCAACTTCGAGTACTTCCATGGTAAAGGACACGTCCATTTCCGGTACCTTAGCCGCTGGGATGTCACTTACATCAACGTTGATGTTGACAGGCTCGGCAGTGACTCTCGCACAGAATTTCTCCGCCACACCAAGCTCTGTTTGGTCAAGATGGAGGGCCAGAGCTGCAAATGGGTGTCGTTGTTGTGGGGATGAACGAAGACCACGTACTGTCCTCTACATATGTGAAAGCGGCTTGCGAGGGTCCAGTGACTCGCAGAATGTCTTCCACCGCTCACTCTCTAGTTTGACTATGCGACGCTGAATTTCCTTCTGAATGCGACGTGCGTCTCTCAGATCATAAATTGATTTAGTGCGTCTCTATCGTCGTTCTACACGCCGTCGAATCGCACTAAGTCTTTCAAGTTCAATGTCGAAATCCGTTCGGATTGATGACAACAATGATGAACACTTCGAAACTTTAAGTGCTGCTGCGAGGTGGGGGAGATTTCGGCGGCGACATCGACGGGTGTAAAATCCTCTTAAACCAAGGAAGTAATGTCTATTGCGAGATTGATGGCTTGACGACACCTCGCCCGATCAGATACTCAACTTATCTCAAAACAAACAGAATGCTAACCACAACTGCATCATTAATATGCGTTTAAATGACTTAAAGTTTTGTACTGAGGCTTTTCTCACAAAGCGTAATCTCATATCAATAAATTATATTAAATTAAATTAAAAATACACCTGCGCGTTGCAGTGTGATTGTACTGGAATGGCGCTGCTCGCAACATTACTATGGTTTGCAACTCAACACTGTAAACTCGCAAATTAATGAAATCAACATTAACCGATAACATGCTGCCCCAAGGCATTCGTCTCTACTGTGCCTTGCTCTGCGACTCCGTCGTATCGTCCACACTTCTGTCTAGAGCGTTGAATCGGTGAGCTGGATGTCAAATAAGTTGATGTTTCTGCGTTGCTGGCCAGCTTGAGAGAGAATGCTCATGCCCAGCGGAAGCCACGAGGATGCCCCCACCACACAGTATTCAGCCTGGTACTTTGACCCGGGCAGCTGCTTTGTGATTACACTTTGCTCTGCAGCCCAGCAATCGAGCCCTCTGGCCAGAAGTGCGGACAACCGTCCTCACTTCATGCACCATATATACGCACGAACAGTGTGCAGCCATCTGCGGCCGTCCCCGCTGAGACGAGGGTGAGGGGCAGGCCTCCTTGCATTGCATATTTGCGCATACCAGTGTCGCTAGCCTAGCGCATAGATGGCAAGACCGTAAATTTTCGATGCGCGGGCGTTTCTTCATGAATCATTAATCGACCTCCGTGTGTTTCAGTTATGACGCCGAATAAAGCGGTCCGCTATAGAGAAGTAACGTGCCGGCAAGAAAAAAGATATCTGTGGAGAAAAAAAAACAACCAAAAAAGGTAATCTGCGGTGGAATGCATAACAAACGTTTGGGTGGCATAGGAGGACGCGGGCCATACTGAATATACTGCTTCTCTCTGACACCGCAACCTTCTCTATATCCGCGCCCCGGGCCACTTCCTTCAATATAAGATACTGTTTTTGTGGTTGCCGTGCGATCAGAGAGCTGCGCGTCCGTTATTATTACAGCGGTTTCCGGCACTGTCTCGGGCTGACAGTTTGCTGGATGCCCTTTGTACGCTCAGCTGCGGTAACACCGAACATGTTCGCCCAGATATAATAGTGTTTTTTTTTTATCAATCTGTTGACGGCAAGAATGCGTTTTTTTTTTTCGTCGTTCCTGGCAGAACCAGCAAGGACGTTTTGATGTGGCTTGCACAGACTTTTCTTGAAGGAAGTGAACTGCTAAAGATGATTCCGCAAAGAAAGTGAGACAGCGTCCAAGTGTACGGTTCAGAGGAAATATTCCTGTCGTTGCTCAAAACCGCAGCTCAAGAAGTTTCAACTCAAATATATATAGTCTGGTTACACAGATAAGGCATGTTCTTATGTCACGATAGCCACAAATGAAATGGTGAAGAAGATACATTCCTTTGTCGATACGCAACAATTAAAAAAAAAGATTCCGGCAGCACCCATCTCACGATGACTGTAGACGGTAATGCATTAGAAGAACTTGAATTTGGCCTAGTTGGTGTTTACTGCATTTCATGTTGACCGCTGATGAAAGGCGAAGACGGAGAAATTTAAACAAAAAGAAACAATACGATGACACAGGCGGTACTTGAATTTGGCCCAGTTGGTGTTTAGAGCATGTCATGTTGACATGCGGTAAATCGTTAGCATTGAGTCAATATAGTGACACAACCTATTGCCACAGTCGACCCGAGTTAAGTATGGGGCGTGTACTGCAGAGAGAGTCCCCTTTCGCACTTCCCTAAGAACAATCGGCGCCATCTAGCACTACCACCGCGAACTCTGCGCGTAGCCTCCGAAATGCATGGTGCACCCATGCATGCGAATGCTTAGAAACGCGTCACCCGCCGTCGTTGTCTATAGTGGTTACGGTGTTGGGCTGCTATAAGCACGAGGTCGCGGAACCAAATCCCGGCCACGGCGGCCGCATTTCGAGGGAGGGGGGGGGGGGGGGGGGGGCGAATTGCAGAAAACATTCGTGTACTTAGATTTAGGTGCACGGTAAAGAACCCCAGGTTGTCCAAAGTGATCCGGAGTCCCCCACTACGGCGTGCCTCATCATCGGATGGTGATCTTGGCAGGTAAAACCCCATACTTTACTTAATTCTTAGAAACGCGTCTTGCGGTCATGCGGCGCAATACCCAGTGCATTTGTTGCGCAGCCTGCTAAAGCCCCGAGTTGCTGTCCTTGAGGAACCCTTCTGAGGTGGGCTCGATTCCGCACAGCGTCGGAGAAATTTAAGGGACCTTTTTTGTAGCGCGGCAAATTTCCAGTGTACATACCTGATAACCCAAATTGGCGTCAAAGACGCCCATACACCAATAATTTGGTGATCTTCTACAGTTTTTTTTTCTGCTTAAACCAAAAATGCTGAATCGTAACCGTAGTTACGATGGTTCGTAACTTGCGCCTTCAACGCAAAAAAACTCAGTAGTTGTCATGCAATGGCTCTTGCACGATGTCAGATGGCAGTCGCATGCACGTGACTACTGCACGTTTTAACCGCATTCTTGTATCGAGAATACCTAATTTGTTTTGTGTGCATACACAAGTAGACGTAAGTGGATATTGGAAATAGGAGAACCAATTACGTTTTCAGCAGCATGTTACTGATTCAAGATTGCCAAGGCGATTTTTTTTTCTCCCTGTTTCCCCACGTTGACGATGAAGGGTTCGTGCCAATATGCACAGTGACGCTGAGCAATAATTCCGCAGTAGTGGTTCCATCGGCTCGCCACCACCAATTTATCGGCGCACTAAGCGCGCGCCAGGCTTCGCAGGTACAGTATGACTTGGGGGGCCTTATAAAATTGGCGAGAAGAAAAGATCGCGCGTTGAAGGCTTCACTGCAGAGAAGAGCACTTCGCTTTCCCGCGGCTCGGTCGCTCTTGACATCAGAAAAGCCCCGGGAAAACCACTTCCCGGGGCGTTTGTTTTCGACTCAAGCCCTCGAGAACCGACGGCAGCGCGGATGCGTCTGTGCCCGGGTGGGAGCTCTCGAGCGACGCCACAGCGTCCACTCCAGGCCGCCGCGTGTCTGAGCGGGCGGACAAGTGGGACCGACGACGAGCGAGCAGGCAAAGGCTTCGTGTACCGGCAGAAAACACACGACGAGCCGTGTTCTCGAGAGCACGTCGAGAGTCCTACAAAGTACCTTGCCTCTTTTCTAACGTCACTGGGTGGAGCGGTGCAGCTCTCCGTTTCAGTGATTCTTTCTTTTCTTTTTTTCTGGTTTACAACGTCTTTTGCTCTCCGTCAAGTCACCCTTCGTTCTTTATTTGCCATTTTTTTTTTGTCTTTTTATGGCGACTGTGTTTGTGAGCTCGCTGCTGCGTGACATCGAGGGGCGTTGCCCGCAAGGCGGTGGTGGATTTGTCGCTGCCGATTCCTCGGATCTTGTGCAGACTGCCGCTTACTTATTTAGGCGCTGTTCGAAGCGAGCTTCCCTTTCGGCGCCGTCGCTGGTATACTGTCGCTGTCGGCCTCACGTATCCCTTTACTGGCGCCGGTGACCAGTGGAAACGCGAGGCAGTGTTGACTTCGCATCAACGGAAGCACACAGGCGGCGGTGTCAAAATGTGAACGGCAAACAAGGCCGCCCGCTGGCAGTGTAAGCTTGGCTCTGCGGACAGTGCCGCCGCCACGCGAGAGCGGGTGGGGGCGGCGGGGTTTGCGCCGTGCGCCAATCCACCTCCTCTGTGATGCGCGTCGTTGGCACGGCACTGCGGATGTCATTTCGCTTCGTTTCTTCTAGAGGTTGTAGACTGCTCGGCTCGCGACAGCTGTTTTTCAGCCCGCACGCCCATTAGTTTTGTTGTCTTTGCTCATGCATGCCACGAGGGAATTTTTTTTTTCTTTCTAGTCAGATTATTTGCTCGGGTTATTGTTAGACCAACGCTCTCGTTTCTATTTTTTTCGTTTTTTTTTTTATTACGATAGCAACTATACGGACGCTCGAGGCGAATTTCGCACCGTCGTTGGTGGCGCCAATGTGCGGTCTTGCTTTCTTAGGAAGCAGGACCGCACGTCGATGGTTAGGAAGCCTCCTGAGATGCGCAATGCGTTTAGCTGCCAGAGCGACGAAACCAAGTGGTCGCACCATCCCGCTGTGCTCAATCAGCTCTGCCGGAGCCAGCGAAGCGTTTCGGTTCCGCTGCTGCATAAGGCGTTGTGTGCACACACATTAGCATTGCCGCGGAGCAGCAGCCGTGTGCATACCGTACCGTTGTGCATACACTGGTCGGAGCGGACCGAATACTAAACGTCAACCTAACACCGTTCATTGGGTGCTGACAAACTCCGATGGTTTCCCGTAGGTCTCATGTCACGCACCATCGAAGTCCGAGAGTCCTGTAATACCGCTGCCAGAGGCTTTCCTCATCTCGCCAGTGTTGTGATACGCCTGGTCTCTGCCGGGGCCCTGTTCCTGCAGCACAGCAAGAGTTGTCTCGTGTGCGGCGTCGCACCATGTCGCATCTGCATGTTGTTAAACCAAGGATATTATTTTTTAAAAAACGTTTATAGTAAACCTCCTCGGCTTAAATCCTCCTTTAAACAACCGCGTGAGGAGATGCAGCGTGACGTTAAACCTTGCTATTGTTTCAATGCTCCGCCTTCGGGCAAAGCTGTATATTCTTTTGTTCTTTATCAATGCGGTAGCGATAATTCAGCTCGTAGTATCGGTAAAGACTACAGCTGGCTCTGTTCTGCTGAAAGCTATTATTTTCTTCGCCTCGGTGGAAGCACAACATGTGCGAAACTTGTTCACGTTTCGTGTCGCATTGGAAGCCGAACCACTAACCTGCTCAGACGTCAAGAATAGAAATACCCTCCGCGGTAGCCCAGGGGCTATGGCGTTGTGCCGCTGAGCTTGAGCTCGCGGGTTCCATTCCGGGTCGCGACAGCCGCATTGCAATGGGGGCGGAATCCAAACACGCTCGTGTACCATACATTGGGTGCACGTTATATATATATATATATATATATATATATATATATATATATATATATCACTACTCTTGATGAAGGCCGGACCCCGGCCGTAACGTCAGTAAAGTCCTGTTATATGTTTTTCCTACGTGCTTCTATTTTTTGAACTATTTCTCTGCCGGCTCCTGTGATTCTTTGCTTCACTGATATATATAACTGATTTATTACTGTTATGGCGCTTTTACAAATTATTGTGTGCTTGTGACAATAAGCTATAGCCTTCGTTGGTTCTTGACCATGTTTATTACTGTCAGTGAATCGGAAACAGTAATAAAATGCGGCAGAACTCATCTCACAATGGGTAATGCGAATGCAGCGTCACACCATATTTATAAAGTTACGTTCATTTAACATCTGTAGAGGTCAATCCGAGGCTTCCAGTTGCTTCGGCTTTATGCGACACACTCCGCTATCGTCCCACTTTGCTACGGCACTCGCTCGGAAAGGTCGCCCATGAGCGTGGCGTCATGACGACGTCTGTATGACGCGGACGCAGCGATGACAACGGAATGACTGAGGACGAATGACGTCGATGAAACGACAAAGGTTGTATGACGACAACACGACAATAATAAGATGAAGATCCTTAAAGGATGACGATGGTATAACGTGGACAGCAGTGCGACGACGACGTGAGGACAATGGGATGATGACGACTGTACAATGACGATGACATGACCACGACGGAATGACAACGAATCGATGATAACGACTGTCTGACAACGATGCAATGACGATGACTGGATCACAACAGTGGCATAATCACGATTGAATGACGACGGCATGATTGCGATAGGAAGGAAAGAGTGGAGAAGCAAAGGCAGGGAGGTTAACCAGTTCAGCACAACCGGTTTGCTAACCTACACGTGAGAGCGGGATGAGGGGGAATGAAAGATGGGGAGGGGAGAGAGAGAGAGAGAGAGCACATAGCACAGCACACTCATCGTCAGTCACAGTCCGTCACTCTTGCGTGTTACGTGATATCACTGTAACAGCCCCTTGTGCAAGCCCGTTTCTTTTAAAAATCTAAGTAGTCCCTTCGTCGCCTTCAGCTGCGATGTCTTCTGTCGACGACACGTGAGAACCGTTTCAATTGACAATGGTCTATTGTCAAGGTGCGCTAGATTGTTGCGAAAGAAAGACGAATAAGGAAGGACGTGCGGGAGGTATGGCGAAGACGACATGAAGACAGTGGGATGACGTTACCGAAGTGATGCAAAAACTCTAGTTGAAGCATGCTTTGTGTACAGGTTAAAGGATGTCTGCCTGTTTTAATTCACTATGCACTATGGCGTCCCGCATTAACCACTGTGCCGTTCAGGGACGTTAAACCTCACAATTTAATTTCAATTAATTTTCGAATAGAAATCTGTATTAGGCTGCTCTGTGTACAGGTCTCCCATCGGGCCCTCAGACTGCTCTTGCTCGTTTTCTCCTGGATCCGCCAAATTGCATAGTTTTGTTGGAAACGAAAATGTTTGTTTATTTATTTATTTTATTTATTTATTTATTTCACACTTACTGTGAGATGAAAAGCAAGAACACACTGCACACTATCTGCCCTTTCTATAGTGTTTCTTACAACCGAGAAAATACATTGAACATTTCGTCGACGGACCGCACTCTCCTTTTATTCGTGTTTTATGACGTATCCACCACCTTTAGTAGCAGTCAAAGCCATGGGCGATTTCCTTCTGCAGCCCATAAGTTCGCAGCTTCTTGTATTTCACTGCCCCCACTGAACCCGACGAGGTCTGTTCTTTAATCATTCCCCTGCTCACGTCTTTGAGCTATATCAGCTAGCCTTAAAATCGTTTTCCAGTACGCGAGCCAGGGGGTGATTTAAGGGGACCCCGGCCGGCAGCCTGCTTCGACCGTCGCTGCAGCCGCAATATGCCGACCGCCGCGGCTTCCTTTCTGAAATGCAGATTCGAAGGGCAGCGCGCGAGGACGTCGCACGACGCTCGCCGGCGGCAGCCGTCAGCGACGCCGGGTAGGGGCGCGGCCAGCTATCTGCACGGCGCTCGCTTCAGTAGATGTCACTGCGCCGTATGCTAATTCCGCGCGTCGCCCTCGTCCGTCCGCTTTGCTACAACTGTACATGCAAAACGGGGTCGTGCTTGCACAGTTGGTGTCGGAAGCTTCCTTCGGAATGACGGCAGTTTGGAACCGCCGCAGACGAGGCAAGATACAACTGAATAGCCGCCGTTTTTCTTTTCGTTTCTTTTTTATCTAAGGGGGGCTTGTCTGTATGTTTATTTGTCTGTGTGTCAGGGGGGGGGGGGGGTATTTATGTATATTTGTGTGCCGTGCCTTTTGTTTGCTGCCTTACCGTTTGGATTTCGACCTGCACCGTTGCCGTCCGGGCTGTGCAAACGTTTTTCTTTTCTTTTTTTTACACTCCTTGGGCCGCATTATGATTTCGCCTCTCTATAGCTACGTCGAAATCGGAAATGCGCTAGGACACCTTTTATATTACTGTTTCGCTTTCTTGTAACGAGTTTCTGATTCAGTCTTTATCTTTCTCCCAATCCAATCTCCATGCTCGTTCTTACTGCTTAGCTTCTTAGACGACACTTTACCGCCTTCCCTGCACTCCTGTTCCGGTTCTTACACTTCTTTCGCCATTTCGTATGCTAACACGGTTGTGTGGTTCCTTCTCGAGCACTGAACTCAGCAAATACAAGTGTGCGGAACACTAAGCTGCGCAGCATAAACAAGATTATCATTTCGCTCGACAGGTTACAGAGAGACACGAGATAGCGGAAAATAAATAAAAAAAGAAAAAAAATTAAAATATAAACGGCAGCGTGGTGGTGTTCGGGTCTTCATTTGAGAGCAGTGGTTCCACTAGTGTTCCTTTTTTTATATTTTGCCCTTGTTTGCAACGTTTGTCGAAGCAGTGTCCGCGGCGGAGTTTATGCGGATGATTTGAATTTTAAATTGGACCGCAGGGAGTAAAGAGAGCGTTTGTAAATAGGGCTTCGTTTCTTCAGCTATGTAAGCCCGAGAAAACGTCAGCGAGAGAGAAAGAAAAAAAAAGGGACATGAGGGGCAGGAAAGATAACCAGGATAACTGTCCGGCTGGCTACTCAAGATTGCGGAAGGAGAACTAGTAGAAAATATAAGCAGGAGCGGTGTTCCTCGGTCACAAAAGGCGTCACCCAAAGTAGATCTAAAGATACTGACTCGTTTTCAGAAAACTCTCTCACACTATAATTGTTTGTAAGAGAGAAACTTCAGCCAATCCTGATGGTAGACATATTATTATTAACGAAGGCGGCTCTCCATTGGCAAAGAGCGATAACTAGCGATAAGCTTTGTTAATTCAGTCCCGGCAGTGCCTTTCTCTTTATCTTCAAACAGAACGGGAAACTTCTTGATAGAAAAAAATAGTTATTTCTTCTTACGTTGAATTCTTCGATCTTCATGCAAAGTAAGCTGCAGTTGCTGCCATCGTGCCCTTCGCTTGTATGTCAAACCGGTCATAGCCACCATTGTATGCTCTGCTTCCATAAAAACTCCAACACTGAATATTATCAACTGAATTTGCGTCATAATGCTTGAACTAAGTTCTCTGCGACACATATGCCTCCGTGTCTCTTATACAGATAAGCATAACATTAGGAAGAAGAAATAGAAGACGAAGAAGAAGTATAATGACAACAATGACAACAATGACAACAACAAGGAGAATCAGCAACAACAGGCTTCCGCAAGTCCACGGCCTCTGAACTCGTATACTGACACAAAAGCACGCTCCCCAGCGGACATAACCATCTTGTTTGCTTGTTTGATCGGTTCTCCCAAATAATGACACTAGTCTACTCAACCACAGCTTCTTTGCAATGCGCACAACGTCGTCTTCGTCCTTCACAGTTTGCTGTGCCCTCTGTAACACTCCAGTCCAATGTGCATTCTTAATTAAATGAACGTTGCGGATCACGGTTATGTACATATATTTGCCTCAAGTAAGCCTGAAGTTTCCTTTGCCCTGTATAATGTTGATGTGTATGACCCCGTGCCCAGTGCTAGTAGCTTGGTAGGGTTTCGGCCGGGTGGTTGAGTCGAGTGACAGACAGACAGACAAAGTTTTTCGCGTTTAGGTAGCCCCGGAAAGACTATCGTCTTTAAAAGGCAGTAGCGTCACTTGCTGGCATAGTAAGATTCTCGCACGTTATTCAAGGTGAATATACCTGGTAGCGAAGCTTCCATAGAAGCCCATACGTTCATCTGTGTGAGGGGGGAACACTTCCGGTGGAAGAAAAAATAATTTGACGTCATATCCGTTAAAAAGAGAAGTGACGACAGATTGTTCTCAAAGGCGCGAAATTTGTTTTCGGAGGCCTGCCATTAGAGCTGTATATTCAAATGCCCCGCCATTCGACTTGATGGGCGTTTCGAGCTTGCAGAGCGGAAAGCGATGCCGGAAGAGGTCAGCCGTACGGGTGTCGAAATCGCATCGCTGCAAAGAGCATACTTTTTTTTTTTTTTTTGAGGCCGACGAACGCTTTGGGCGTAGAGTGCTCGTCCTTTCGTCGGATGCCAGGCCCGTCGGCCAGCGCTGTCGCACGAAAACAACGAAAGTAAACAATTATCTGGCGGTCGCAACTCGCTACTTTTGACTGAACAGGTTAAGAAGCAATGAAACTACACGCGTCATCAAATTCAGACAAACGTCGACAAGCAAACCAACACAACATGTGAGGGGGGCGTATTGTAACAGGCGAACTTTACGAGCGCGCCTTTCTGCCCACTTCAAAAGCTGCATTGCATTGCAAGTGATAGCGGCGTCAACGCCCGCCACTATCGGTGGGCGCTCTTACGGTGGTAGCTGAAAAAATATATTTATTGATAATAATCAAGTAAAATATAGTTGTTCTTTTCTCGTCATGCGTATGTAAAAATTATTCGGAATTATATTTTCGTTGAATGAACGTCTCTGTGTCTCGATTTAATTAAAAAACGCTTCTTTCTTTGCCAATTTTTGTTCTCTCCAAACATAGTCGCGCTTCAATAGCTGCTCCCATAACCACCCTTGCTGATGTCGGTGACAATTCGTTCTGAACCTCTTTTCGCCAGAAGCTTCGCGACCTATTTGGATCAACCTTGCGTTATCTACACACATCCACGACTACTCGCACGCAAACTTACGCCCACCCTATCGCCAACGTATCAATAATAAGTGAACGGGCGCACACTTGAATCAATGTGCCGAAGCATGAGTGACGGCGACTACACCGACAAGACATGAATGTTGGAAGCTGAATGTTTCGTGATGGTCCACCGAGTAAGCGAGGGACTAGCGATAATACGTCGTTGCTACAAGCTACCGCAACGCACAGAACATTTACATTCCAAGCTTTGTGCGCAACAAGAACAAATATATCGCAGCACAGCACACTCGCGAGCGATTAGGCTGAAAATAAGCAATCAGATAGTGGCCGCACCGAGAAACCGAGGAACTTTACTGAGTCAGAAACCTGACAAGCCACTGCTTCAAAATGTTTGCCAAATAAGGAACGAAGAGCACACTGATCCCGATTTAATTCACAAGCGGAAAGTTTGGACAGCTTCGAATACATTTCCAGCCCTGATTTTAGTACAAGCAACGTATACGCTGCTCGCGCCGTTTGGACAAGGCGTCATGAATTCTTAAAGGACTTACATGTCCTCTAAAGCTGTGGTCAAAGCATCGTGTCGTGCGCAAAGCCAGCGTCTACGATATGCGTCGAAACGGAGGTTTTCTGCGCCGCACCAGCGTCACGCGCTTGCATTGTAAACGCGGAGGCAACGGAGGCAACGGAGACAGCTAAGGCAAGCAATGGACGCGTCATCACGTGATCAAACATGGCAGCATCCACGGGAGCGCCACGAAAAGGGTCAATACGATTTCCACGGCAATTACTGTGAACAAGGACTGAGCCATATGTATGTGAACTGACCGATTGCTTTTGCTGTCCGCCTGAAAAAATTAAAGAAAAGAACCACTGCATCTTGAAAGAATTGCCACTTTTTTTGGTGAAACTTTCGTGGAGTACGCCTTGCTGCTCACGCTCCTAGGAGCTTTCCGTCTCTTCTTAAGTGCTTTCATCCGGGCCGGTATTTATCTAACGATTCATTTCGCTCGATTATATTCTTTTCTCGTCATCCACCTCGCACGACGGGCCGATCGTGGTCACAGTGTAGATGGAGCGGTGTTCGGACGATTGACGAATCGTGAAAACGAATAGAATTGGATTAGAATTAATAGAATATACTTGCCCTGATTATACTTCTCGCGGAAAGTTACAAATTGTGTCAGTATTATGGCGCGTGACACGTGATTAGCTTGCCAGCATATTGCACCATGCTTTGTTCTTTATGTATGTTTTTTCTTTCTTACGATCCTGTCGATATGGGAAGAACAATAACTTTAGAAGTGACATCGAGGAAATGGTGCACTATTTCGCTTCGCCCAGTGTGTGTATCCGGGTGGGATGCATGTTGCATGCGCTGAGAAATGGCGACCGTGGAACATACACCCTTTGATGGCGGCTGCGCCCATAATTCAGCGTGACAAATGCCAGCCTCCTATTGTTTGTTTGATAGAGACAGGAACGCTCGTAACGGGTCCTATATATTACTATACGCTAGAATTGCAGCTGACCTCTCATTCACAGCGATGTCAATGTCGTTTACGCGTAGTATATATATATATATATATATATATATATATATATATATATATAGTTTATGTTTGTGTCGCATATATATATGCGACACGTGGCGCTCTCACGGGTTTCGAGAAGGGGTCGCATATATATATATATATATATATATATATATATATATATGCGACCCCTTCTCGACACCCGTGAGAGCGCCATCTACAATGCGACGTGTGGCCATTTAGCGAGGAGACATAAAACAACAACGAAAAGAAAAGCAATAACAGACGAGACGGCAGGCGGACAGAAAAACAAAAGCATCGTGTCTCGTGAGTTTGTGCGAGAATGCTAAAGCGGATGCGATACGAAAGGCGGACGGACTGGAGACACAACTTTTCTTTTTTTTTTTTTTTTTGCGAACAGCTAGGACGAAAGACAGAAGTGCACAGAATGACCGGAGCGAACTTGAACTGCGGAAAGAGAGAGCACCCATATATACGCGATGTCTGCGAGATTAAAAGATATAGAAACAAAGAGTATATGCCATTAATAATTCAAGATAGGGTGAGAGACAAGTAAAGTAGATGGCATTTTGCGAACGACATGCACACAGAATTTGAGCCACGCGAAGTATTGCGAGTCGACCGTCTGTCTTGTCGAGGTTCTCGCTTGAACCGCACGCAACAGGGCAACGTGGAAGCGGAGGGGAGCGTGCGACGCAGCCTGCACGGCAGCTTCTGGACTTTGTTTAGCGTAGCACGGAAGAGCTCGCTGCTCGGACCCCAGCGGCCATCCATTACAGACGAAGACGAATTGCGGACGAGCGGCTTCCAGGCAGCGGCAGGCTAGAGAGCATGCAGCCGTCGTAGTCAATGGAGGACAGCGTCCCAGGGTGTGTAGGCGATAGGACAGCGGAAGAGCTACGTGCGTAATCGTGTTTGACAATGCGGGAGAAAAAAAATTAAACGAGCGCGATGACCACGCAGGAAGGGCTGCGCAGAGGATGCGGAGGAAGGATGTGGCGAGGAAGAAAGGTGTATTGCCGCATCAATACGCGAATGGCAGGCATAATATGGAGCTCGGTATAGTCTATTCGTACCGCGACGTAAAAGATGAGCGCCTCCGTCTGGCGCCGATGGGAAGACAGTTGGGAAGTGTTCAGCAAATTCATTTAGTATAACAAAGTTTGGTTATCACTGCGAAGAACGCCGCCTAATAGATTACGGTTAGGGAAAGAAGATTTGCCAAAATCCACCTTTGGTTGACAAATAGGTCTTCAAGTTCCAACCTAAAAAATGTTTCGTCGAGTTTCTTAATTTGTTGCCATCGATGCCTGCGCGTTTCTCATTTGCATTCCGATGGAACAACAATGTTTCACTTCCTGTCCCTGAAGATGAGTGATGTCAAGCGCAATACTCGACTTGAGCAACAATTTGAACATCAATTAAATTTATCCTACTAGTAAACGAACACGTAATGCTAACGCATCGAATGAGAGCGCTTGTGTGTCACTGAACCTGCGTACAGTAACGTTAATTTTCCAGGAATACTTTTTACCTTCATTGCTGCTTTCAAATGACTCAGTTACCGCGTACGAATTATTCTGTATTCCCTGTAGATCCGTGTTCTCCTCTACCATGATTTAATTAAGTTTGTTTATATTTGTTTAATAAACGTTTTTGCTTCTCTTTCTCTTTCTCTCTCATTTAAAGCCTGTACAAAATTCAAGCTTTCAAAAATCATCATGATTTAGTGGTTTCGCCGATGGAAACTTTCTACAAATAACGTAAACGCATGGCACGTAAATGTAGAACCCGGTGCTGCGTCATTTCACGTTTTTCTTTTTTATTAGCGGTTGCCTTCTGAGCAGCTTATTCCCTTTCTTGGAGCTTATCTTGCAGCTTCAGTGCTTCCATCTTTAGTAATGCGACTATTTTGGAGAAAGTTAAACTATTGTAAAAACGACTTCAGAATGAGAAGCTAGCTCTACAGAGAGACGGAAAGAGAGGTACACAATTTTTCAACAACTCCTACTCCGAGCCGCCGCTGTCCAAGCCCAGTTGGCTTCCGCAGCTGTGGTACAGAGTCCAGGTCACACCCATTAAGGCGCTTTGTGTGAGCAACCAGATATCGCCAGTGTTTAGAGCGTAGCCTTACAGGGGTTTATCGATGATGAACCAACGCAGAAATACGAAGGGACAAGCGCTCAACTTCCTTCAGGTTCTCTGCTTCTCCCTCCGTGTTTGTGCGCTAGCTCAACATCGACAATGGAGTACCAATATGCTCACATCGCCACCTTGTTTACAGGAGAGCGGTCCAGCTTTTCGAGGTGTAGCGCAGAGAAAGTGGGATTCTTGAAGGAGTTACACTATATGCGAGCGGTCGCTTGCTACGGCTCTAGAACGCTCTCACGGCGCGCTTTACATTCGGCAGGCGAAAATCGAACAATCGGAACACATTCGCCTGGTTCATTGAGAGTGACGCGCTCCGGCTCATCAGGTGTGGTGAAGTGATCGTCACGGGCTTGCTGTCTGCCTTGGTGAAGGTCTACATTCACAGTCTCGGGGATGGGTAGTGGAGTATCGTATGTGGACATATGCACGGTGGGAGAGTATCAAGTCGCCAGCACACTGCCAGCCTCTGTCATCTACAAGAAAGTTGGGCACAAGCTCCTGTGCCCTGAAAAGATACGCTGAGCCCATAGCCAATTGAGACCAGCAGGGTCTCTTACAAAAGGTAATATCCGTTCTAATGCCACGTAGTCGACCGAGTCACTCCGCTACGCGACAGGTTCCACTTCGATGTTCGGAACAGTGTTCTGTTGTGGCGGAGCTGTTTGAGCCTACGAAGATGTGGAATCTCATATCACAGGCTTCTCAGGATAATGTAAACTTGGGACACAGGCCGCTTCTTTTTTACTGTTTGGTTGAGTGACATTTAAAAAAAATGTGGTTGATCCCTCTTATATAGGAATCGGTATAGAACACGAAAGTGAAACGTGTCTTCACAGAAGTAGTGTAATGTTTATTGCACATTGATATATAATGTCTATTGGTGTTTTGTGGCTAAAGCGCCCTTAGGCGTTGATGCACCCACGCTGACGCCTGGTGGCACGTCTCCTCCATCACGACTACCAACGTCGATGACCATGAGCAACCGTCGTGCATATGGAAGCTGCACTACGCTGCACACGCTAGCACAACGCGAAAGACGAAGCACGTAACTGACACACTAATACAACGCGCAAGACAAAGCACGTAACTGAATCGTCACCGAGTCAAATCAGCGCGTACAGCGCGTCGTAATTGCAGCCTCCGCGATCAACTTCAGAAACATTTTCAGAGCTAATTGCGGAGGGCACGCTCCGCTGTGCTGAGTACGGTGAACGCCACCTAGGTGGCGTTGGTAGTGCTTCTTGATGCCAGCGTCCCTTCGCATGCTGGCATCGAGGCGTCGTAGTGCTGAGACCACCGAAGCGTTCACTGTCGGTGCGCGTTAGTGTCATAATGCAGTACTTCTCTTTTCTGCTCGTAGGCGGCGGCACCGCCCCGAGCAAGAGCGCGGGTACACGGAGGAGTGTTAGATATATAAGGCGCGTCTGTGTATCTCTCTGCAAATGCGTTTGTGGCGCAATGGGTTAAACGCTCGGCGATCTATCGTCGCGGACCGAGAGGTCGTGGGTTCGATTTCCAAATTTTGCATGTTTGTGGAACTTTTTCTTCTGGTTTCTTTCTTTGTATTATGTTCGTGTATGTTCGTGTGACGTATTTCCGTGACGGAAATACGTCAGTGAAGTCTTGGTGGACCCCGGCATGAAACACTTTCGTGTTAAAAAAAATCGCCGACGATTGCGATACCCCTTAATGCGAAATTTGAGTGCAGCTGTATACGTGCTTTCATTTCGCGATATAGTGGCTGGCGTGGACAATCTGTTTAATGCGGTACGTTGCAAACGGAGCGATGTGTGGCGCGACAGCCCCGCTAATCGTGACGCGTGGGCGCGATTCACAGCAGCCGCCGCAGACAGACCTCCGCTCATTCAGCACTTTGTTTCCATACAGAGGACGCACGCTACTCTGGCGCCATCTCGTAGCCATCGTTGCCACGAAGCCCGTCCTGCGCGGCATGCTTTCGCTATACCCTCCTCCGCCGCTTTCCTCCTCGCGATGTCTTCGCCGTCTTTCATCCGCGCTCCACGTTAGCTCTTTCATCCTTTGGCTTTGCTCGTTCGCTCGGTTACGACGACGCCGAGGGACGCCAACGCCCGCCGCAGGAATGGGCGTCTAGAGCTGCGCTCTAAAAAACGCTCCCCTCTTTTTTATTGCGATAGAAATAATATGGACACTTAAACCGGATTTCTGCGTCGGCGTCGCCGTCGTCGTCGGCGTCGCCGTGAGGTTCCGTATAAAGTTCAAGGGGGATAAAATCGTCGCCGCGCGCCGTATGCGCGAGCGAAATCGCGCGGGGGACGCGCGCTATCACGGAGAGCGAAGGCACGACGGAAAGCAAACGCAACCGTCACTCGAAAGGCCGTGGGGGTATGGGAGGGAGGGAAGCGGGGCGACGTGGGGTTCCGGCACCAAAGGCGTATCCAGCAACCGGGCGTAAGGGGAACTTGCCACTCTCCAATCTCCCACGTGAAAGCAAGAAAGCGGGAAGGCAGCGCGGGAGGGGAGGGGGGGGGGGTCGCGCGCAGCTTCTATACTCTGCCGACAACTGCGCTCGTACTTTGCCATTGGCTGTGGCGGTAGCCCGCACCGTCTCTTATCTCCACATGGCTCTGATATTTGTATGCGCTGTGCATTCGCCGCTCAGTTTCCGTTGAAGCGATAGACCGCACAAACCTTCGCCCGCTGCGGCGGCTGCGGCGGCTGCGCTTGCTGCCAGCGTTTTGACAGTCGATGTCTGAGGTGATTCAGTGTGATCTAGTCATGTTTGCTTGTGCGCGCTGACACCACGCTTGTTAATTCAGTTAGTAAGCGAATGTGTCCAAGTTTATGCAGCCGATAAAACTACTATCCCTACTCCGAATAGCTCTCTACTAATTTGCTATCGCAATTGATGCTTCGCCTTTCGGGCGAAACTGCGACATTTTCTAACATATATTATGTCGTCTGCAGTTGAAAACTGGACGCTGACTATAAAAAATTCAAATATAAAACGTTTCGGCTCCCCATGGGAGCCTTGCTCACAATGAGCATGAACGAGAATAAAATCTGGGTATTTATGCTTCTAGACGTGATGCAAACGCCGTGCATACACGTGTGAAAAGTTGATGTCGTTGCATTTGAGTGTGCGCTTGAGTGATCAAAGATTCAAGATGAAGTCGCGAAGCGAAATTTTTTCTTTGTTCCTTAATTATGTTGGAATGTTCCTTAATTGAATTATAGCTTGCATTGGGGATGCGATGCACCGCTCTTATATTTATATAATTTTCGTGATGAGAACATGGGTCCCTTTCCACAAAACAGTGTCCTGTGCGCTATAATTGTTCGCAAGTGTAAACTGCAGCAAATCCTGATGCTGAACATATTAGTAGCGAAAGCCACTGGCCCGCCGTAAAGAGCACTTACGAATTAAAAGCTTTTTTTTTCATTCGGCACATGAACTGTACCTTTATTGTGAACAAGTTTAATGATGAACATCACATCAAGTTCAACTTTCTATTCGTAGTCTTTGGCGGCTGAGTACCAAGACAATTTTATATGAAAGGTAGCGTTCTTCCAACAATCATCAATATTTTTTCTAATTGATGTGTTTCTTAGCAAGCATTCGCTTTCATGGTTATCGCTTACGATGTGTTCGGGATTCTATTCAGGCCCACCTTCCATGCTATTCCAGGTGAACGTGATCATATATGAAGCGATATGCACAAGACATACGACAGACGGATAACACACTGAAAATGCAAAATACAGAAATAAAGTAGCTAACTCAGACCAGTGTATCGCAGAAAATATAAAAGCCAGTTCATCGCGTAATTCGCGCGCGAGGTTCTAGTCCATGGTTCAAGCACATTTCATAGCTCAAGGTGCGATTCCTTAGGTACATTCCCCATATCCTGTTCTGCTCTGTCGTCTTCTCTGTTCTAGCCTTTATGCTGTCATATTTTCTTTTGTAGATGGAGAATTCGCTGCTTAAAATATGTCTATGGAGAGGGTGCAAATATACAGGCGTAACGCTCAGCCCGGATGGATGCGCGTGCTTGTCTAAGTGTGCGTGCAGGTGTGTGCGTTCCTGCGCGCGCGCTCTTACCTGAGAGCATTTGCTTATGACCTCCCCGTAGTCTGAACTTATGCTCTTTGAGAAGCTACTTGCCTGGCAGCACCCGCTGAAACTCCGCCCCTTCGTCATGCATGCGAGAGTTTCCTGCACTTTTTTGATAACATACACGTGTGATGGTATTTCCACTCCAGTGTTTATGCGCATTGACGGTTGCAGATTACGGCGCCACGAAAAAATCTACACTTCGGCTGCTTTTCTCCAACTTGATATGCAGACACCTGGCCCCTGAATTGCTCTCGACTCTCTCGGCAAACCTATGCAAAGCAAAAAGTAAAAAAAAATTAAAATAAATAAAAGAGGAGCTACCTAAGAACGAATGATACACCAAGCTAAAACAACTCACCACGAACCGTTATTGTCTCTATGTACGCACCTCGGCAAGTAGACGCCGTACTTGCCATTCTTTTCTTAGGCACGAAACATCAATCCCGATTTTTGCACAGTTCGCACATTCTTTATTCGAGTTTTATTTCGTCCTCCTCAGTTGCTGAGCGTATGGTTGTAAAGGGCGCCAGCATTGATGCTTCCAGGTTTTCTTTGCTTTCCGCAGTAGACGAAGAACCACATAGACAGAGGAAGCAATAAATAAATAAATAAAGGAAACGAGCTGGTGCACAAAAGAAGGACAAGAAATGAGTGCGGAACACATGGGGTCTCTCTCGGTCATGCGTTTGAGCGATCAGTGCAGCCGCAAGCGCGAACAAAATAGCAAAATGTCCCGAGCGTAATGTCACCCTTTCTCCTAAACACCTGCAAACTTCCATCGCTCGGCAGAACATCCTTATGGAGAGCGGGGATCTCTCTCGAGGCAAGCCGGCATTCACTACCAACTTCGGGAAACTGCCTAATGCGCACCCACACCCCAATACTTTTCCTAACCCTAAGATTTTTGTTTATACGGGTCTTTACTATACCAGACTGGCAGTGTATTTGCATTAGCGCAGGGTTAAAGAATATGTCCCGCGCTGATCTCCGCATTGTTTGCCTGCATTTATTTCCGTAATTTTTTTAACTACTCTGATATTCCTTTGCTAGAACTTTAACCTGTGCTTACTTTCTTCTCAGCTTACCGCAGACAGTGAGCTGGTAACTTGGGTTCGGGAAAGAAAAAAATGAAATAAGAAAGAAAGAACCGTGCCAACGGGACGCAGATACCGGAAGCCCAAATGTTGACAAGAGCGCTGACTATTAACTAAGGTAAGTGAACGAAGCTATGTTCTTAAACTAAAGTCAAGAAAATAAACATATGAGGGTGACCAATAAATTATGTGCACTCTTGATCTCTGAATAAAAAAATATCTGTTGCCCAGACTGCCTGTTATCAGCGCTTTCCATGCATGCATGGTCACTGCTGTCTCTCCAGTAAGTTCTGTTTAGGCGTGGAAGGGCTACAACGTTTCAGTTTTCACTGAAGTACGAGATACCAATGGCGGCCCTGTTTGGTTATCAGTAGCGACGATGAAAACCAGCACTGTGATTCTTTTCTGCGTGGCCAGAAGGCGAGCGTTGTGCCGTACGCGGTGGCGGACAAATTGTTCACGAAGACTTCGACGAAAAAAAAAAGTACATTGAATGAACGACTTTGTGTTGCATTTCTTATTCATCTTTGGCACTGGCCTAGTAGAAACGCGAGGGGAGTGCTAACAAAACTGTTTGTGAGAACACGACGACGAACTGGCTCCGACATTCGACTTCGAGACTTTCGTCATGGTCTCTACGTATAGCCACTAAGTTATTTACATCTTCAGCGCTTCCCACTACGGTCAGTGCTCGCGTATAGCCCACGACGGAGCACTGTTTAAGGCTCCAAACTCGCCCCGAGACCACAGAACATTATTCACTACGCGCTGTTCGTCTATCTTTAGTCGACGTAAGCGGCGCGTGTAGCCGCTGTTTTTCGTACCGTCATTAAGAACCGATCTAGAACGTCAAACTTTGGACAGTAGTGGCCAGATTTCATACAGAAAGCATTAATGGGAACAGTCATGACGAAAAGAACTTTTTGAGGAGACATGAGTGTGGATGGCTGTTGAGTGCGAATGGCTGTTAAGCACAACGCTTCTCGTCTACTTTGTAAACCGTGCGCAGCCGATGTCGTTGCGAAGGGTGTCGCAGTTGTGTCATTCCATCGACTTAGCGGCGGTGCAGGGCACACGGCACGGAGACAGTACACATAATTGCAGTAGACGATTCAGCTTCCAGTTCTTGAATTATTTATAACAGTTAGTTCAGATATTTATTTAGGGACCTCAACTTGAAGATCAGGTTGGGCGAGGAGTTGTCACGAGGGACGCCTTGAGGTTCTCATTTCCCCCCTCCCCACGAATGTAGTCAGGGCACGGTCACTTGTTCCTCACTGAGGGCCCCGAAATTCGGAGCTGTTTGGAGAAATCCGAATGGTTTATTTTTTTTTACCAGCGTGTGTTCTTTTTCTATTGTATAGGATTAATTCTAAAAAGGCAGAACCTTACACCTGTAAGACATGAAGCGCATTCCATTGGTAGTACGAGGGTACCCATTACGTACGTACGCTTCCCGGCACGCGACAGCTCGCGCCGGCGCGCCTGCGCATGCGCAGATCTCATCTCTCCCTTAATTCCCCTCAATTTCGCCCATTTTTCGCTCAATGGGCCCATTTGACGCTTTCGCATAAAAGAAAGATAGCAAATATAGGGGTAATAACGGTACAGCTGTCACGGCGAAGCGTTCCACGCCATTACACAAATGAGGGACAGACTTTGCAGCAGTGGCGCACCGACGGGGGGGGGGGGGGGTGTTCTAACCCCCCCTCCCCCCCCACGCGTCCAGCCCCACCAGTCCAACGTGTCGCTTGAGTGCACTGTTCACATTGTCATTACAATTCAGGAGGTGGCTTCAGGTCGAATTTTCCTAGCTGATTAACAAAAACACTCTATGTATTCATTCATCATCATCATCAGCCTATATTTATGTCCACTGCAGGACGAAGGCCTCTCCCTGCGATCTCCAATTACCCCTGTCTTGCGCTAGCGTATTCCAACTTGCGCCTGCGAATTTCCTAACCTCATCATCCCACCTGACTTTCTGCCGTCCTCGACTGCGCTTCCCTTCTCTTGGTATCCATTCTGTAAACCTAATGGTCCACCGGTTATCCATCCTACGCATTACATGGCCTGCCCAGCTCCATTTCTTCCGCTTAATGTCAACTAGAATATCGTCTACCCCCGTTTGTTCTCTGATCCACACCGCTCTCTTCCTGTCTCTTAACATTACTCCTACGATTTTTCGTTCCGTCGCTCTTTCTGCGGTCCTTAACTTGTTCTCGAGCTTCTTTCTTTACCTCCAAGTTTCTGCCCCATATGTTAGCACCGGTAGAATGCAATGATTGTACACTTTTCTTTTCAACGACAGTGGTAAGCTCCGAGTCAGGATTTGGCAATGCCTGCCGTATGCACTCCAACCCAATTTTATTCTTCTGTAAATTTCTTTCTCATGATCAGGGTCCCCTGTGAGTAATTGATCTAGATAAACATATTCCTTTACAGACTCTAGAGGCTGACTGGCGATCCTGAATTCTTGTTCCCTTGCCAGGCTATTGAACATTATCTTTGTCTTCTGCATATTCATCTTCAACCCAATTCTTGCACTTTCTCGATGAAGGTCCTCAATCATTTGTTGTAATTCCTCTCCATTGTTGCTCAACAGGACAATGTGATCTGCAAACCGAAGGTTGCTGAGATATTCGCCGTCGATCCTCACTCCTAATCCTTCCCAGTCTAAGAGCTTGAATACTTCTTCTAAGCATGCAGTGAATAGCATTGGAGAGATGGTGTCGACTTGCCTGACCCCTTTCTTTATAGGTATCTTTCTACTTTTCTTGTGAAGAACCAAGGTAGCTGTGGAATCCTTGTAGATATTTGCTAAGATATTCACGTATGCCTCCTCTACTCCTTGATTACGCAATGCCTCTATGACTGCTGGTATCTCTACTGAATCGAATGCCTTTTCATAATCTATGAAAGCCATATAGAGAGGTTGATTGTACTCCGCAGATTTCTGATTGAATTACCTGATTGATGGCATGGATATGGTCCATCGTAGAATATCCCTTCCTGAAGCCAGCCTGTTCTCTTGGTTGACTGAAGTCAAGTGTTGTCCTGATACTATTGAAAATTATCTTGGTAAATATTTTATACAATACTGAAAGCAAGCTAATGGGTCTGTAATTCTTCAATTCTTTAACGTCTCCCTTCTTATGGATAAGTATAATGTTGGCGTTCTTCCAGATCTCTGGTACACTTGAAGTTGTGAGGCATTGCGTATAAAGGGCCGCAAGCTTTTCAAGCATGATATCTCCTCCATCTTTGATTAAATCTACTGTTAATCCATCTTCTCCATGCGTATTTCCCCTGGTGATGTCTTTCAAGGCCCTTTTAACTTCATCGCTAGTTATAGAAGGAGCTTCTGTATCCGGTTCATCACTATTTCGAATGAAAGTAGCTTGGCTGTTTTGGCTACTGTACAGGTCAGTATAGAATTCTTCTGCTGCTTTTACTATGTCATCGAAATTGCTCATGATATTACCATGCTTATCTTTCAGTGCATACATCTTGCCTTGTCCTATGCCTAGTTTTCTTCTTACTGATTTCATGCTGCGTCCATATTTTACGGCTTCCTCAATTTTTCCCACGTGATAATTTCGAATATCCATTACTTTTTTCTTGTTGATCAGTTTTGACAGTTCAGCGAATTCTATCTGATCTCTTGAGTTGGACACTTTCATGTTTTGTCGTTTCTTTATTAGGTCCTTTGTTTCTTGGGAGAGCTTCCCTACAGGTTTTGATCATGCAGAATGAGCTTGAATAGGACGGGACGACGACGAAGTGTTTGTTGTATGGAACGCTGCTTTTCTGTCTCTGCGAATTCCAAGCTACTTTGTGGTAGACGCCACTCCCATAACTACGGCGATGGATGTGCAGTCACCTGGAGGGGTGCCGGGCCCTTCGACTTCAGCAGGGGCCGCGCCGAGAAAGCGGTCTAGTCACCCGAGTGACACTGACAGTGAGGACACTGTGATCTACTCACCGACCAGTGATGAGACCTCGGATGACAGTGACTTCGTGCCCGTAGCAAAGCGCAAAGCAAAGAGAAGACTCATCAGGACATCTCCTTCCGCAAGTAAGGCTACTGTGATACCGACGCGAAAGTCATCGGAGCACACTATTTTATTTGTGCCTGTGGCTGCTAGCGACAACATAAACCGGCTCAACCGTCAAGCTACATCTGTGGCGCTCGAGGCCCTTGCTCCGGGTCAGATCAAAGATGTCAGAATCAACGCCCGTAAGAACATTCTCGCTATAGATGTCGCAGACCGCAGCGCGCTAGATGTTTTGAGCAACGTCAATGTGCTGGATAACATCAACGTACGCTGCTTCAAACAAGATGAACCTACCTCTACGACCGGTGTTGTGTATGATGTAGACAATTCCATAAGCGATGCCGACCTGCCTATACTCATCAAGCCGGCGACAGAGGGAATTGCCATATTGCAAGCCCGTCGCCTAGGGAAATCGAACTGCGTGAAGCTAACTTTCAAAGGAGACAGCCTACCATCACACGTCAAGGTCGGTCACTTTCGACAAGTAGTACGGCCTTTTGTGCCAAAGCCGCTTCAGTGCCGGAAGTGTCAAAGGATAGGACACGTTAGTGCAGTTTGCACAAAGACAGCCGTGTGCTCACGATGCTCTGGGTCACACAGCTCCGACGCCTGTCGTGCAGAAAACCAAAAGTGCGCCAATTGCCAAGGCTCTCACGACGCATCTTCCAAGAATTGCCCGATGTTGGCACGATGTTACCCTTGTCATGTTTTCCCCTTTCCCTTGCTTCACTCTGGCATATATAAGGTGTGCTTTCCTTCACAATAAAACCAGTTGTTAGTCAGCGCCTGTGTGTCCGTGTCTCCCTTCTTGTGGTCGTCTGTTTGCGCTGTTTCCCAAAGTTTCAAGATGTACCAACTCGCCCAAAAAGAAGTATTGATGAAGAATTGCCCACATGTGAAAAAGGAGATGAAAGTCTTGAGGCAAATGGTCAGGGATGGTTCGTCGCACAGGGAGGCTGCCGCTAAGGTGCGACGCCGGCGTTCACATCGCCGGAGATCTTCGAGGAAACCCACTGCTATTGCTAAGGATGCACCGCGTCCGCCGACAGTCCACACACTTCCACAGACAACTACCAATACTAGCAGCGAGGATCCTACGCAGAAAGTCTCGAATGTCATTGCCTCACGCGAAGAGTGGCCTCCGTTGCCGAGGCTAGACCAACCAGCGGAGAAGCTACATGACGCACGCTCGCCGAATCATACTTCACCTTCGGACAGCAGCCACGAAGACGACAAACAAGTTGTCACCATGATAAGGGCCCTTATGAACACGTTCCGTGTTCTCCTGACGTCCATACACACTCCGGCGGCTCGAGGTGCGCTTCAGATACTGGATGCGCTGAATCCGGTACTGGCCAGTCTTGAGAAGCACCATGGCTGCTCCTCTGCACTCGTTCCTTAAACAAGTCAAGGAAGCGTTTATCTTCCAGTGGAATGCCCGTGGCCTTAAGTCCCGCATTTCGGACTTTCGTGCCTTTGTTTTTAAGAACAAATTTCCAATCATCGTTATTTGTGAGCCAAACATTGATAGCGCGATCCGTTTATCAGGATATGAAGCTTTCATGTCTGGCACCTGTAGCGACCGCAGCAAAGTCATCGTTTACATCAGATGTGATTTCACTTATGTGTTACACCCAGTGACACCTGATGACGACAACCAGTACGTATGCTTGACCGTAAAATGCAAGAATGTCACACTCACGCTCGTAGGTGCCTACATTTCACCTTCGAGCCGATTTAACAACGCAAGACTAAGTGCAATTTTAAAATCGACACCTGGACCATGGATTATTACCGGCGATTTCAATGCGCATCATCCGCTATGGGGAAGTTTAAAGATGGATTGCCGAGGACGACATGTACTAGCCTTTGCGTCGAACCATGCACTCTTCTGCCTAAATGATGGAAGTCCCACTTTTCTGCGGGGATTGACTTACAGCAGCTGCCTGGACTTAATTTTTGTTTCAAGATCCCTCAGTAGCAGTGTGAAATGGTTCCCGGACAACGAAACGCATGGTAGTGACCATGTTCCAACATATGTTAAGGTCGAAGGCATCGGCAAGTCACACTGCACCACAGTTCAACGCATCGACTGGCCGAAGTACACGCTCCTCATGGAGCAGATGTGTGAAAATTCTCAGAACTGTGTGCCTGGAAACATCGAGGAGCTAATTAATGACGCTGCTCAAAAGGCCACAAGCGTTTTTAGGCCTACACCAAAATTTTGTGAATTCGAAGCGGAATTGGAACGCCGCCGAGCAATTCGCCGTCGCGCTGAACGACGCTACCGGCGCACCAAGTCCATCTACGACTTAAGGGAGTCGAGACGCATACAGAAGAAGATCCAGCGTCGGATCAACTTACTGCAGTCTCTAAGGTGGAAGAGTTTCTGTGATTCTCTTGACCCCCATAAACCCCTGTCATATATATGGAGGACGGTGCGCGGTCTTCGAACATCGCCGCAACAGCGCTACCCCTTCAAATGCCTGGCTCTCTACCAAGGTCGCCGAGAGATCGACGTAGCGGAGGACTTCTGTTTGAAGGTTGCCGGCCAACCGTGCTCGTTCACCGCGCATGATTCCTATGACGTTCCCATCTCGAGGGATTCTCGTATGGACAATCTGTTTTCGACCGAGGAGTTGCAAGCGGCATTGGCAGCGTGCAGACGTTCCTCATCGCCTGGACCTGACGGGGTGACGTACGCAGCTCTTGCCAACCTCGGTCAAACAGCTCGGCAAGCTCTTCTGGACATGTACAATAATTCGTGGCGTGAAGGAGTGGTTCCTGCTGTATGGAAGTCCAGCCGCCTTGTGCCTCTGCTCAAACCAGGCAAATCACCTCTAGACGTGGCGTCGTATCGTCCCATTGCTCTGGCCAGTTGTTAGGAAAGGTGATGGAGAGGATGGTGCTTACACGTCTGGAGTGGTACTTAGAGCGATACGAGATATACCCTGACGCTATGGCAGGCTTCCGACGCGGACGTTCTTCTATAGACAACGTCATAGATCTTGTCTCGTCGGTTCAGCACGAAAAAAACCCTAAAGAGACTGTCAGCGGCGATGTTCCTGGACGTTAAAGGCGCTTATGACAACGTAACTCATCGAGCCATCCTGGACGCTATGGGCGATGTTGGCCTGGGTGGCCTTGTTTTTCGATGGATTATCAGCTATTTGAAGGACAGGTCATTCTTTGTGCAAACAGAGGATGGTATGACATCGCAGCACAACACCTACCGTGGCGTACCGCAAGGTGGAGTCTTGAGCCCCACTCTATTTAATCTAGCGCTCATCGACCTAGTTCATTCCCTTCCGCAATCCGTCTACGTGTCGATCTATGCGGACGATATATGCATTTGGTCATCAGGAGTTACGCGTCCCCAGGTGCGCGCCAGACTCCAAAAAGCGGCCACAGTTACATCAGGTTATCTTCGAGCACGAGGTCTGGAGGTGTCATCGGAGAAGTGCTCCATGGTCGCTTTCACGCGCAAAGCAATGAGACCGTATGTTGTCAAAATTAATGGACAGCCAATCATCTACGAGAAGACGCACCGTTTTCTAGGAGTGACAATCGATCGAGACCTCTCCTGGAGTCCTCATATCTCCTACCTAAAAAAGAAGCTGACCATGGTAACCCATGTTCTCAGATTTCTCGCGGGAAAGTCATGGGGTGCATCTGTGAGGGCGATGCTCCAACTCTATAATGCACTCTTCCTGGGTCTCCTACGCTATAGCTTACCTGTACTGAGTGGGACCGGTAAGACCAACCTCCGGGTCCTCCAGTCTGTGCAAGCTCAAGCTCTGAGAATATGTCTTGGCCTTCCCAGGTGTGCATCCACGGCAGCAACAATAGCCATCGCGCATGATCACCCCATCACTACGTACATTCAAGTCGATGCTTTAAGGATGCACTTCCGGCACTTCGCCCGACTTCCATCGCATCATCTCGCCTCCCTTCCTGCCACTCGACCTCGTTCAGCGTTTAGCAGGATTATTGCCGCCAGCCATGGAACTTTACCGTCGAACTTCACGCCTGCAGCACGACCATCTCTACCACTGTGGTGCCTGCATCCAATCCAAGCCCTTCTTGTAATTCCCGGTATCAGAAAGAAAACGGACATGTCGTCATTCGCCCTCAAACAAACCGTGCTTTCATTCATGCATGAAAAGCACAGAGAACGCACCCACGTTTTCACGGACGGTTCTGTCTCCTCCAAAAGTTCAGCTGGAGCAGTGGTAATTCCCGTAAAATCTGTTACCATCCAATTCAAGACGTCTCACATTACATCATCGACGGCTGCAGAACTCGCAGCTATCCGTGCTGCTCTGGAATTTATTGGCCCCAAATCGTCACAGTCATGGTCCATCTTTTGTGACTCGAAGGCAGCTCTCCAGTGCCTGCTGTCCCCTTTCAACCACGGACCTAACGCACAATTAGTAGCAGACATCCGACTACTTCACCATCACGCAACCGACAAGGGGCACAACATCATCTACCAGTGGATACCAGGTCACTGCGGAATTTCGGGAAATCACAGTGCGGATGACGCTGCCCGATCGGCCCACGATTGTGCCCCTATTGTATCCATACCACTGTCGAGAACAGACGCAGCCACAAAACTTCGCTCCCTCGCACGCGAGCTTACGCAGACTCTGTGGAACACCAGTGACTTCAGCAACGCACGCCTCCACAGATTGAATCCATGTCTGCAACTCCGTCTTCCACCAGGGTTACCACGAGCGGAAGCAACACTTCTGTGCCGCCTGTGGCTCGGCGTCGCATTCACGAACGCCTATTCCTTCCGCATTGGAATGGCTGACAGCCCTGCTTGCGACAACTGTGGCCGCGAGGAGACAATCAAGCACCTACTCTGTGACTGTCCCCGCTACAATGTGGCAAGAAAAGTGCTCGCGACTGCGCTTGAAAAACTGGACAATCGCCCCCTCACAGAAGAAAAAGTTTTAGGACACTGGTGTAGACGGACTTCAGCACTCAAGGCCTTAAGGGCTCTGCTGAAGTTTTTAAAGGCTTGTGAATTGTGCGACCGGCTTTGAACGTTGTAGCGCGTAGGGTCGCGTTATTGCGCAAATTTTCTTACTTCAATGTTTTTTTTTGTTTTTTTTCCTTCTATCATCTTTTATTCCCTTTGCCCTTTTCCCCAGTACAGGGTAGCAAGCCGGTATTCACACTGGCTAACCTCCTTGTCTTTCTTTCTCTTTCTCTCTCTCTCTCTCTCTTCCCTACAGGTTGCTTTGGTGCCTTACCTCCCACTTCAATTGCTGCTTCTGAGATCAGCCTAGTTATGGTTTCATTCATTAGCCATATGTTATCTTCATCTTCCTGTTCTAAAGCTGCATATTTGTTTGCGAGCACCAGCCTGAATTGGTCTGCTTTCACCCTTACTGCGTCTAGGTTCGCCTGTTTCCTCTTGACTAATTTCACTCTTTCTCTCTTCAAATTAAGAGAAATCCTAGACCTCACTAACCTATGGCCACTGCACTTTACCTTACCTAACACTTCTACATTCTGCACTATGCTTGGATCGGCAGAGAGTATGAAATCTATTTCATTCCTTGTTTCTCCATTGGGGCCTTTCCAGGTCCACTTCCTGTTGGTGCGCTTTCTGAAGAATGTATTCATTATTCGGAGCCTATTCCTTTCCGCGAATTCCACCAACATGTCTCCTCTTGCATTCCTAGAATCGATGCCGTAGTTTCCAATTGCTTGCTCGCCAACCTGTTTTTTGCCCACTTTTGCATTGAAGTCGCCCATGACTACAGTATACTGAGTTTGCACCTTTGTCATTACTAATTCCACATCTTCATAAAACTGTTCTATCTCTTCATCATCGTGGCTGGAAGTTGGGGCGTAGGCTTGTACTACCTTCATTTTGTACCTCCTATTCAGCTTTATTATGACGACTGCTAGCCCCTCTCACTAATGCTGTAAAATTCATCAATGTTGCCCGCTATGTTGTTATGGACTAGAAATCCTACCCCGGATTCTCTCTTCTCTGGAAGACCTCTGTAGCAGAGGACGTGGCCGTTAGTCAGCACTGTGTAAGCTTCACCAGTTCTTCTAACCTCACTAAGGCCAAGAGTATCCCAGGCAATGCCTGATAATTCCTCAAATAGTCCTGCTAAGCTAGCCTGTATTCATTCATGTATTCATTCATGCACTCATAAATTGCTTTGAGTAAAACACTGAACAAATAAACATTGTCATCATCCTTGGTGGCATTACTGTAATTATTATAATCATTAGGCGTTTTATTTGCTGTTGGATTCCTAGCTCTGGCTAAATCAAGGACATTGCATATTATGCAAAGTGCTTGCTTCCTCCCCCCCCCCCCCCCTGGAAGTGATCCTCGGTGCGCTACTGCTTTGCAGTTATTTTTCTGGTAAAAGAGTGCCTTGTATACCAACATGGACGACAGGACAAAGCAGAGCTCATTTTAAGCTCAGCTCACGGTATATTGCATGCATAAAAGAGACCACTGCAGCTATGGAGTGCCACTGGTCAGAAATACTGAACAAGCGTCGCTTTTCGTTTTCTGGTGCCGACAGACACATTACACGTCTCACGAGGAACGAGCAGAAGGCAAACTAAAATAGTTCAAAAATAAAGACAGAACCTTCACTCCATATAAGCGATGTGAAGCGTAATAATTATAAATTATGAAAGGTAAAGAAAAAATACGAGAAAGGTGCTTAATAGTCCGTCACATGAAAAATAAAAAATAAAACAGGGGCCAGATTCACAAAGCTTTTCTTTCGTAAGTTGGCTTTGTTGGCTGGTCACCTTCGCTAATGATATGTCTGGCATCCGGATTGGCTAAAATTCTTTCCAACAAAAAATTCTAGCGGAAGAAGTTTTTGTGAATTCGAGCCCAAGTGCTGGCGACAGTCATAACCGTAACTCATTGGTAGAGCATTGTACGCTTAAGGCACGTTCACACCAAAGGCGGAGCGGCCAAAGCGGGCAAGCGGGAAAGCGGAAAGCGGACAAAACCTCCTCGCCAGGCGGGTAAAGCGGGCGGAAAACGAGGCCGCGAGCCCGATCGCTCTTGGACCGATTTTTTTTGCCGCACGCCGGAGCTCTCCGTTTTGCCGCAGCCAATCAAGAAGGCCCGACGATGGTGGCACTGGTGTATCTCGGCGCGAGAACTGCGCGTGGGCGGACGACCGGTGCCACAAGATGGCGGCACGTCCGCCGCGAAAGCGCTAGATGCTCCGCCTCCTCGGCGGCGCGGGCAGCCAGGCAAGCCGTCTGGTCTGAACAGGCCCGCGCGCTCGCCGCCTCGCCACGTTGAAAATCCGCTTGGCCGCTTAGACGCTCCGCTTTCGGTGTGAACGTGCCTTCAATCTGGAAGGTCTGGGTTCAGCTCTCACCTTTGGCGCATTGTGTTTTCATCCCCTTTCGTTTCTCTCTTCCTTACTATTTCTACATTTCAATTAAAAATGACATTTCATTTTGCCTGTGCTTTCCTGGGTTTTAATGTATGCTGACTTCGTGCGGTTGTAAGCAGTGGTATGCCTGCCGCGGTGGCTTAGCGGCTATGGGGCCGCGCTGCTAAGCACGACGTCGTGGGAACCAATCTCCGCTGCGGCGGCCGCATTTTGACGGGGGCAAAATGCAAAAGCACCCGTGTCCCGTGCATTAGGGGCACGTTAAAGATCCCCTGGTGGTCAAAAATGATTCGGAGTCCCCCACTACGGCGAGCCTCATAATAAAACGTTAGTTTTGGCTCGTAAAGCTCCAGAATTCAATTCAATTTATCCAGAGGCATACGTGGCACGGTGGGTCGCACAACTTCGCAAACAAATGACGGCCTCCTTGGCCTCGACACCGATGGTCAGGGGCGCGTACATATAGAGTGACGATAGCTAAAGTGAGCTAAAGTCCTTCGGACAAGAACTTTCTGTAGTGAACGGAGTACCCCTCAAGGGAACCAAAATAGTCGTATACCTGCAAGCATGCGAACAGAGATGCTGCGACGAGTGCACCAAGGCCATCTCGGCTTAGGAAAATGCAAATCGAGGGCTCGCAAGTTGATGTATTGGCCAGGAATGTCAACGGTATTGCCGATTTCATCGACAGGTGTGACGTTTGCAAGAAGTTTGCTTATCGACAGCCTGACGAGCCTTTGTGCCAGCGCACCGTTCCACACATGCCATGGGCTAGAGTTGGCACAGATCTTTTTCAACACGCCGAAAAGCATTTTTTGGTTGTCTATGACGCCTACTCTAATCTTCCAGAAGTCGAGCACCTGAAGGAGACCTCTGCAACAACTGTCATTCATAAACTATCTCAGATCTTTGCAAGGCGTGGATTACCACTAGAAGTTCGCAGTGATGGCGGCCCGCAATTTGTGTCAAAAGAGTTTCGAAATTTTGCGGCTCGTTATGACTTTGTGCATACGATTTCAAGTCCCCGTTTTCCCACGCCCAATGGACTCGCTGGTCACTGGGAAGGGCGTCCAAAGTCTCAAGCGGCTTCTGAGCAAGACTGAGAACGAAAAATTAGCGTAGCTTGCACTGGAGGTGCAATGCTAAAGAGACAGCGGAGATGATAGGCACCTAGCTAGTCCTGGCATTTGGGCTAGGCTAAGCACTACCAAGTCATCCCCAGCATTTCCCGGAATTCATTGAGTATTGATCGATTATCGATTAGCTATTGGTTGGCTGTCAATTGGCTATTGCAAGGTATTGGCCACGTAGGTAGTGGCTAGGCTAAGCATTACCAAGTCATCCCCAGCATTTTCCGGAATTTATTGATTATTGATCAATTAACGTTTAGCTATTGATTGGCTATCGATTGGCTATCGAAGATTGACTAAGCTTAAGTAGTCCCAACTATGCTTAGCTAGACTTAGCCAGGCTCAGCTTCGCTAGTTCACAGGAGTATGGGCCATTGCGCTTGGACCCTTTCTGCACGACCGCCAGGATCGGCCCACATTTTTTGTTTACGCTTCACGGACTTAAGGCCCGCTTAAACAGCTCCGCTCATAAAAAAGAGGACTTCTATTTGGGCCGTCTCAACTACAGGGTGTGTCCTGTCGAGGATGGCCGATTACCCTCGGAACTGCTAATGGGACGAAGTCTCAAAAAGCTAATTCCGGATTTTTCAGCGTCATCCTCGGGTCTCGTCCAAAAACATGTTCAAGCAAGCACCGCAGGAAGACCACTACCTCCACTACAGAAGGGAGACGTCGTCCGTATCCTCGGAAATGGTAGATGGGAAATCAAGGCGCAAGTCCAAGATCTTGTGACCCCAAGGTCGTACACCGTCCTGACAGAGGATGGCCGGGTTTTTCATCGAAATAGACAGCACCTTCGATAAACAGCAGAAGCGTTCTATCGAACCATCCATCACCAGACGGAGGACTGCGACGACGCCCCCGATATATCTCCGAGCGCAGTCTCACAGCAGCGCCCTGAACCTCCGCAGGCAACACAGGACCGACCGCCAGCAGGCACACCAAGCCCGCCCAACATTCCGGATTCACTGCGACGATCTACCAGACCGCGAAGACCCCCAGATCGCCTGGCCTTCACGCACGGATTCCAGCACACTGAAACAGCATAGGAGGGTCGACTGCTACTCATAGATGTTGAGTGCTTTCTGTGTTTTCCGTGTTGTCAGTGTTTTCATTCTTCAAAGAAAGGAGGATGCAACGACCAACCAAGACAGCAACACTGTGCGAACCAAGAGAGCAACGCTGTGCCTAAGTGCGGCTATAAATACGCTCCCTTGTTATCAATAAAGGAATCTTGTTGGGGTCACCACCGTGTGCATTACGCTCGGTACAAAAAGTATTCAGTTAGGTCAGCATAGGGGGTCGCTTGCTAAAAGCGTGCGTAACGAAAACCTGTAGCACTATCATCGATTATGTCTTTATAACCGTACTACTCACGTGCCTTACTTTGTCATCGTTGTTTTGAGGAAAGTACGCATTGCTCGATTATGCGTGGGTCGAGTGCGCAGATGGCGCCGTTGTCGCGCCCTGCTTGACCCAATCGAAGGTCAATTTAGCCTCTAGCTCTGCGTTCGGAGAGGTCGTAGTACGTTTGTCGATCCGAGTGCAAGTGGTCGCGTTTGAGAAAGCTGGCTCAGCCATGATAGATATAATTCATCAAACTCCAGTCTATGTTCATTAGGAGTTACAAGGCCTGCACGTGTGCAATGTCTTTCAGAAATGTCCCACTTGCCAGTCTAGTTCGCCCCCGCGTAGGGTGCAGAAATGGCGCGAAGAGGCTTGGCAGCAAGATAGAGGGATACCAGTTCGCGCACGCCACCTTTAACCACGGCGGGCCCGACATGAATAGGGAGCGAGAATGATTGCAAGATTACACCGTAGGATCCACCACTAGCTTTATCGTAAGTTAAGCTTTTGGATTAAATGCATACGCCCTTACTTTCGTCTCATTGTGCAGAGTAAGTAAGTCAGTATTCGATCATGCATGTGCCATGCACAGATGGCACGGTTGTCCCTGTGGATCTAATGGCAGCATTTGACCCGCCAGCCCCGCAAGCCACCACCGCCATCCTCACGCAGCCGTGTCGCATTAGTCGCTGACAAATTCGCTACTGCGCAGCCCAGCCCTATCGCCACCACCTCGTAGTAACAAGCGTGCAAAACAAACGGGACCGTTGCGAATAGGCAGCGAGCATGATGGCAAGATTAGACCGTAGGACCTCTACAGCCGTTATCATAAGTTAGGCATGTAATATTTTGTAATGCGTGAATAAATGACACTTGTGTATTCGGTTACGTCATTTCTGTACTCTAGTGCCCGTACAACGTCCACAGACCGCACGTACTCGACTGTGGCTGCGTCGAGTACATGCGGTACCAGATACCTGACTTTTTTTTTCTCGCGACGGTATCAGAAATGAGAAGGTTTGAACTGCGCATTATCTACGGCGATCATTTTTCTACCAGAAGGGTTTGTGCTAGCAGAACGCTGTCCAACTCAAGCAACCTTTTGTGACGGGCGGAAGCATCGGTAGTGACAGCGTCAGCGTCGTTACCGTCCGCTGGAGCTGCATTGAAGGGTCGTGAAAGATGGTTAAAATGCAGTGTGTCTAACTCACACACTTGGAACGGATATATCGGAAGACGAAGCACGAAAGGCAGAACAGCGCCGAATAAAAACTAGAAATTAATGAGTAAATTAATTAATAAACTAAAAAATAGAAATTAATGAGTATGCATATATTTAATCAATCACAAAAAACTGAAATGAATATTTATATATTTATTTCCTAAGTGGAATAATTCTTGTGTAGCCGGCATGATAAAGAGGAACAGGGACAATAGAACACGGATGTTCGTGGCATATATGTGTACATACGAGTCAAGATATTTCATGCCTAAGTTCAGTGCTGGAACAGGCGCTGAATTCACAAAGCTTTTCTTTCGGAAGTGATCTTTGCCATTGGCCTGCCACGTTCCCTAATAACATGTCCAGCATCAGCGTTGGTTAGGATTTTCCCTTCCGAAAAATTCTCGCGTAAGATCTTGTTGTGATTACGGGCCCGGGGCTCTTTTTCGGGTCAACTCGATAAACCAACTGGCGGCGAGAAGCCGCCGAGGCAAAATAGCGACATTTCGCAACATTTGGGTTTGTCGCTTCGTGAGGCAATATCACGCCACCCTCCCTTCTTATAACGGTCACACCGATCGAATGCATTTCTTTGCCCTAAAGTTCGGACTCATGTAGTATAGAATAAACGAATGAGGAGAAAGAAAAAAAAACAGAGCACGATATGATGCCATCCGACTCTTGGTCAAGTACTCTACACTAGGTATGGCCCCCAGTCATCAATAAAGGAGAACCAAGCCAAATGATATCGTGCGGAGACTGTGACCACGAAGACGCCATTTCTATGAAGGCTTAACGTGAAAGCGAAAAAAATGAAATCGAGAAATTAGATAAACGCAAATTACGAAAGCAAGTCAGAACATTCAGCACGACGCTTCTTCCTGTAACAGTGCAAATGAAAGCGTCCTCATTTTTTCTCTCTTTATTGACGGCGTTGCTCTTACAAGCACGCTTTACCTCTTGGCTATAATACATTGTCTATAGTTAGTTTTGTCTGAAAAAAAAAACTGATGTCGTAGTCTGTTCAGGTTATATCATTACATGTGGTCTTTTCCCTCCTACCGCTACCTCATACGAAGCGAACACAAGAAACACGGGCACCGGCCACCCTTCCTTACCCATCTCGTGTCATACGCCTCTTCCCCCCTCCCCTCATCCCCCCTCTCCGGATTTCAACTGTATTCCAGTCGCTGCGGAGGCCGTACTGTTTCACGTGAGTTGCATGTATTCCCTCGGCAGCGCGATGCGTCTTGTGTTCCTGTATACATCCTGCGGTGGCTCGAGCGAGAGAAAAAAAAAAGATATTTAACAATTTCGATTCGAGCCGAATTCGGGGAACGGAACTTGAAAGGGGAGAGGGCGCGCGCCGCAAGCGCGCGCATGTGGTTTTGTAAGCCGAGATTATGCGCTTCCACCGACGCCGCGGCAGAGTCGGGAAGACAGTGGAAAGTGCAGAAGCGATTCGAAAGGCCGGAAAAATGCGTTCGTGCACTTTTCTTCCAAGGCACCCGACCGAGTATACCATAGGCGCTTTTGGTCGGTCGTGTTCCGGCGCTCTCGGACAGAAAGAAAAAAAAAAACGGATGTTTTCTAGGAGGAGAGCGGTTGTACCCATGTTGCAGTATATACATGCGTATAGTATACGCTCGCGCGAGTTCTGCCGAGGTAAGCCATTTTGGGCGTCTCGAGCGATGGCGTCGTCAATTCGAATGACAACAACGTGGTTGTTGCAAACGCCGAGCGCGTGCCCCCCCCCCCTCTTTGCGATCTGCCAAGTGCTCGCGTTCGCAATTGTTTTTCTTTGTTTCCGTAAACTGCCTGCTCTGCAGCGGAAAGCGGAGGTCATGCGCACCTCAGTCATCTTTCTTTCTGCTGCCAACCCGTTTCGTCTCTCTTTTTATTCTCTCGGCTTCTCCTGTTTCTCCTCCCGTCCTTATGCTGCACTCGCGCGGGTAAGCTTTCTGCTCAAAGGGTAGAAGCTCGAGGGTCGAGTTTGCGCAGCTCGCGAGGAAGTTTGTACGCGCGCTCAAAAAACAAAAACAAAGTAAACTTGAGGTTTGATTCCCCAAAACGGCAGAGCAGGTTATGAGGAACCCCGTATAATGGAGGGCTGGAGATCAACTTTAACTACCAGCTGAGGATCTTTAGCATCCACCCAAAGCACGGTACGCGAGCGTTCCTGCATTACGCCCTAATCGGAACGCGGCCACAGTGGCCAGTAATCGAACCCACGACCTTGTGCTCAGTAACAGAGGTCATACAGCCATTCCTCCATCGCGGTGGGTGCACGAGCAGTATTACTCATAGAGCGCAGTCACCAACGTCTCCGAGATTACATTTGCTCAACATTTCGCGAATGGGAACGAGTGTCGACAGTACGTGAGTTTGTTTGTGTCGCTGCGCCACAAGCGTGAAGAGGTTGCAAGAGTAAGCATCTCTAGACTAGATGGTTATGCTTGAGACAAACATTGTGATATTGTCTCACCCACCAGTATACTTTTTTTTTTCATTAGTTCAATGTTTAGTTTAAGCGTAGAGCCGACTGCCTTCGGTCACGTTTCTGCAGGGTTGTGCGTGGGTGTCACATGACTCTACTGTTATCCACCTAAGAGCTCCGTCCGACGATCAATGATTCGAAGGCACCGTAGAGACTCCGGACGTGGATCTGGAATGCCGTGGAATAAGCGCTAAGAGAAGAACGAGTAGTCACTGCAGCCCAGTGATTGTCCAGATAACTTCGTTATCTACGTATGGGCATTAATTCGAGCTAGTTGGTCTGCCATATACCGGGAGACTGAGTAGCGTCAAATGCACAAGGACGGACATAATAGCGTGGGCACAGCCTCATGTGTTGTCGTATTTATGACCACCATTGTCATTTTAGCGCTATCTGAGTTTGCTAGTTTGCTAACGAGAGCTATACTAAGATTGTATCTTAAACTGAATTTGTTTGCTCAAGCGAAAAATCATAGGCACCGAGTGTTTTCACTGAAATTGGGTGTACTAGCAGAGCGTCCTGAGTGGTAAGTGAGATTAAATTGGAGTGTGTATTCGCTAAAGCAATGAAGTGTGCTTGCTCTCGATCCGTGTGTTGCAACCTCTGTCTGCAAGCGTGAGTGGTTACAACAATACCTTATACTTGTGCGTATTGTATAACAATTATTACTTTTGGCAGATCTAGGCTCCTGTATCTTGCCGTATCAAATAACAACACTTCGTGACGTATGGCGTATTGACAATTTGAAATCTCTTAACCGAACTCCCATCAATTTCCAGCTTAAGCAAGGTCATTCACCTCTGAAACCGTGCTTCCGCTGTGGTAATGTAACTCTTTTTTCTTCTCAAGTATTTAAACAGGACTGTGACTTGCAACTTGCGCGAAACAAGTTGACATGCTGTATATAACTGTATATAACTCACCGGTTGGGTCGGAGTCCCCTTAGATCACCAGATGAACACTTCGACCTGAAGAATGAAAAAGAAAAAAAGAATGCGGAAGCCTGTAAGGTTTCTGGGTAGGCTGCCCCACAGGGGGTCAATAGACAAATAGCAAATGCGACATGCGCAGCAATAACAGTTGCTACAGGTGCTAACAAAGGTAATTGGAACACGGGAGCTGTCTTCGAGCGGCCTCTATATCAAGGCTGCCACAGGGCACTGTGATTGAACATCTATGATCGCCGGCCTGCGTGCGTGTGTAGTCCAATGTCTCGCTTCCCCTTTAGGGTGCTGGAGGGCATAGGAGTGTAGTTCGGCCACAGCTCCCATGTTCGAATTACTTTTGTTACGCGCCCAGTTATAAGCATTAGTTGCTGTAGCAGACATTTTTGGTGGCTACGCTGCCAGCTCTCCTCTGCCTTTTTTTTCTAGAAGTACGACATCTCCCGTCCTCTTTTCTAGAAGTACGACGTTTCCCGTTCCTCGAAGCGTAGTGTCGCGAGCCGCTTGCTCTCCTTATGAACCTTATATTTCCATTTAGTTCCTATGTTCCCACTGAAGATGGTAGCAGCAAGATCGAACTTCGTGCCTAGCAATGCCCCCTCCCCCCCCCCCTCCGTTCCCCTTCCCCTACAACAGAAATTCGGCAAATATTTCACTCGCTTGAATGCTGCGTGAAGGAAGGGCCAAACATTTGTTCACGTTATTGCGGCACATTTCTCACTTTTTTGTGTGGGTCTTCCCAGCTATTGCGGATTAAAAAAATTACTTTATTTTTCATGATACCTGGTCTCAGGCAGCAACGTGCAGTTATATGAAATTCTCAAAAGAGAAAGTTGGGACATCCACTTGAATGTAAAGCACGAATCTGGGGTCGAAGCACGTGCGTATTGCTCCAATAAACCTGGATTTCCTGTGGTTGTTTTGCGTGTTACAAAGTGTCCACCTTGAAACAAGGACTGCGACGCCAGCTACATCGGCGGGAATTGGCGGCGACGCGGTACACGCCTCAACGAACACATGAAGGACGTCGTGAAGGCAACGTATGACACACATGCAAAAAAAGAACTGGTCGATCATTGCTTGACGAAATGACACTTGTGTGATTTGAATAATGTGAAAACGTTGGCGCGGGACCAATGACGATGGGGCCACAGAAAATGTTTGGAATCATGGTGTATCCGCCGTGATCAGTTGGCCTCTAATTCTATAACCGTGGCCTCCTGCCAGATGTATACGACTGCTTCGTAGATAAATAGAATGTATTCGCTCTATTTTACCTTTTACGTACTGTCGCTACCTTGTAGGTGGCTAACGTCTTTTGTTATTTTGTGTGTGTGTGTGTGTGTGTGTGTGTGTGTGTGTGTGTGTGTGTGTGTGTGTGTGTGTGTGTGTGTGTGTGTGTGTGTGTGTGTGTGTGTGTGTGTGTGTGTGTGTGCGTGTGTGTGTGTGTGTGTTCAGAGCAAACAGGGCGCTCCTTGCCAACTGCGAAAACTGGGTGGTAAAGCACGCATACGTATGCAGGGGTCTGTATACGCAAATAGAGAACAGCTAAAGACCCCTTCGAATGCGGAAAGTCGCACTTATCATCTTTATTGGATCACCTTACGATGCTCGCACCACTTCTAAGAGCAGCCGGCAGTCGCGATGCTCCGTAAGCTTCTTCAGCACGCTCTTAGAAAGACTCTGTCCCGCGTCGGATAAGGTGCACAGGCGAAACCGTGAGCCCTGCCTAATAGGTGCGCTGGAATATCCTATTATCAGCGCGCCGACACCGAGCGTTTCCGGCTGCCATCGTGGGCTCGCTAGAAGGGGGCGCTCATTAGCAAGGCGCCCGAAGAGATGGCCCACCGCGAGGCACGTTTGCGAGGTTGGGATAGTGCGCGAAGCACATACACGCTTACACACACTCATGATGCGTGCCCGCTGTGAGCCGCGCAGAGTGCGTTGATGCGCTAGCACATGCGGAAGTCGGGATAACTACTGGCTGCGTGGCGGCGCACTTACCTGGCAGCCTAGGGTGCCTCGATGCCCAGCGCCGCCGTCCAGGGTGGAGACAACCCCGCTGGCGCCGCCATATTGTGTCACACGAGCTGAGACTCATCTACGCTTGCGTTCATAAAGTGTTACTCGCGGCGCGCTTCCAAGTGCTTTGCCTTGATGAGGATTTTTTTATCGGTGTCCCATCTGCATATCTTTATAACCAATAGCCGTTAACTCGTCGAAGGTCGAAGACGTAAATGTATGGCGCCGGGAACATGCCCCAAGTTGCCTAATTCAATCACATTTAATATGCCGTGTGTATGTTTAAAATACGCACTATATATTTTTTTGCGCTTTGATGCTTGGTATATAAGGTTTGCGACCCCCTGTGTGTGGAAGTTTTTCTTTTTCGCTGTTGTATTTTGGTTTACACGTCGCGCCACCTTTACCGTAGCCAGCCACTCGCGCACGGCGGTTAGTTTCCCTTGCGTTGCGCGTGCTCTTCGCGTTCGTAGCAATTATTTGACGATATCTACGCGCAATTTTTGCTTTTTTTGCCCACAAAACTGTGTGCTGACAGGATTAAGCTGGTGTAAAAATAACTGCCATGTGAAAATAAGGTTTAGTTAGTGCTGTAGAGAAACATGTAACGTAACTTGTCTGTGTCAATCTTGCGTAGTACACACAAGAAACCATACGATGCACAAAATACATTTACTTAGTAATGTCTAGTACAATCAATCATGAAAGAGATATGTACACGAAAAAATTATATGTACTGTGTGGCGCCTGAAGGTGATGTTGAAAGACGAGATAAAAAAAAATCGCAAGGTAGGCTCGACACACAATTCGGGATAGTGAGAGTTTTTTTTTAATTTATTCATTACATGGGGGGGGGGGTTCAAGTGCGTACATCAACTTTATTACACACAATATAAATCGAAAACAAGAATGCAAACAAGAAAACGCAACCGCGGGTAATATTAATCAAGATATCCAGCCAGAATACATCAGCTACCATCGAATACGTCGCATCAGCCAAACACATCGATGGCGAGTACAGAACATTTTATAAATAACCATTAGAATACTGATAACTACATTGAAAAAATAAACAACACTGCATACATATCGCGTACAAAAACCGTAAATGAAACTAAGACAGTCAAATACAGATTAGCAATGTTTTTCACTTCGAAAATATAGTCCATGATGATGTAGGGCTGTTGACTTTAACAGACGGCGCCCATCCTGTCGATTTCCCTCGTACTGGTCCTCTTCAAAGTGTTTCTAAGTACAAGTAAAGCAACAAAAGTGATTATTGGTATGAAAAGTTGCCTTGTAAATACAGTGAACCCATTACAGTGCTTAAAAATAAATTTTCGCAGAAGTAATGCTGTATTACCTCGCTTCACACGTTTCGAAGAAATGCACAGCCTACAACAGACACCATGCCAGAAAGCGCCGAAACATTTTGGTCCCATGATGCCCCTTAACTCTACTACACCTGGGCATACCGTGCACAGGCATTTAAAGACTGTCACAGTACCCACTACGATCGGGAATGAGCACGAATGACCATCGGCTTACGATCACCACGCTACAAATATGTACAAGTCTAAAAAATCAGCTATGTAACGTAACACCCTGAGGTCCGCAAGATATCTCCTGAGAAATCAGAGAAAATCACAATGTTTCGCTTACCACGTACAAAACAGCCGCTCTCCCCAGACGAAGCACTGCGTTCTTTAGTCCCAAATAACTAGTACCGAAAAAAGAAAAAAAAAGAAACAAGAGACACACGATGTGTGCTTCCCGTGAAAAGGAAAATAGGTGGCTTACGTGACGATTCGTAGCTAATGTAAGACTATTTCGCGGCTAAGCATCTTCGTCAGTCCTTAAAATAAGGGTACAGACTGCGCCCACCAAACGAAAAAAGCCTATGCGACGCGCGCTCGCAAACCATACGCTACTCAGACAGCATCGGTGCAGTACTTACTTAGTTCGTGAGCGAACGTAGGTACGTGAGCGAGGATCAGAGAATACTTTCTTATTTAAATGAAAAACACGGTGCGGTAGTCTAAACATTCTTGACACTTACCTCGCAAATGCAGGAGTTTACGTTGCCTTCCAGTGATCGCGCTTTACTTGGGCTTCCCATCTCTTCCGTCGCTCAGGGTCCCGGGGGAAGCGAAAACAACGCAGTCCTTTACGCGTCGATCCGGCGCACTTGGGAATACAACAGCCCGTCATGTCGACACGATGCACTTGATAGCTTGTCAGTCATGCGGCTGAACGCTGTCTAGCAAGTAGAAGCGTCCGCGAAGCATCCGCGCGCACTGTGCCTCGAACTCAGCACCGGCACCAAGCAATCGCAACGGCTCGCTGTGACACAATATGGCGTCGCAGCGAGAAAGCGGCGGCGCGGGGGCGGTCAAAGGTTGGCACCACCCTGAACGGCGGCGCTGGCATCGAGGCACCCTACTGGCAGCCGCGATAGGAGCGTCCTCGGTGGCCGTTAACAGAAACATCTTTTTCGCGGTGCAGCGCCATCAGAACTGCAGGCGCTGTGGTAGGTTATCTATCTGGCAGGTCAAATACACGCAAAAGCGAGCTCTACGAAGCCTCATTAATTAAACCACTGTAGCCTTGGGAAAATTTAGAGCTTGTTTCCCGTGCCAGAACGCTGATTCTACAAATAAATTAATATACGAGTTGTTGAACCAAGGGATAATTGCCCTCGGTGTTCGCAGAATACAGGACTTAAACAACTTCCTCAGATCCCTTTGAATGTACATATCAAGCAGCGCAGCTGGGGCGGCAAGTGTAAGAACAAGATCTTCATTAGCGCCAGGTTTTAGCATTTCAAAATCTAGTCCCTAGTAGGAAATGAGAGTGTGTTCTCACCGCTCAGTTTATGTTGAAGCGATACAAAGCACGAAGGTCACTTCGCTCGCTGCTGCTGTCGCGCTTCCTCACACGAGCGCTTTGATTGACCGCGAGTGTCCGCGGTCATCGAGTGTGACGTGCTCATGTCTGCCTGGGCGCGCTGTCAACATGCTTGTTAATTTAGTTAGTAAGCGAATGTTTACAAGTTTATACGGCCGATAAAACTGCTATCCTTACTTCGTACAGCTGTCTACTAATTTGTTATCGCAATCGATGCTTCTGCTTTCGGGCGAAACTGCGCCTTTTTTTTTGGTTTTGCCGAATCCTCTGCCTCGTTCTTCGTTCTTGTTTCTAACATTCAGTGATATCGCATCACATCACACCATTCGTTGCACCTACGCGAAACTGCCCGCTGCTGCTGGCGCTCAGGGGAGGCGCCCAGCTGGAGCTACAAGCACCGGTGTGCCCTTTATTAATGGATTCCAGTGCCACGCGAGAGCCTCCTCGACGGACTGCGTGGCATGGATAAAAATTTTGCATGCGAAAGCGAACTAAGCGCGACTCACATGACTCTGTCAGCAACCGCAGAGGTGCACTCTTGACTACTTTCTTTCTTGCACTATCTGCCCAGAAATATGTAGCATTTCATGGGCGGTTTTTGGCCCTTCGGGTTTTCGGGGCTGTTGTGGCACTGAACGGCAGGCTTGTGCGGACAAATGGGCTGGAGACACAGTCTCGCATCCCGTATTCCCGTACACAACACGCCTACGCGACCGCGCTCTTCACCGCGCTGTCTGCCGACTTTTTCATTGGCTACCACGAGTGGCGCTGCTCAACAGCGTCCGTAGTACCACCTAACCCAGGTTGGGAAGTCTACACAGACCAGCACTCCAGCACCGTCTACTTGGAAACCTGCCTCTCTTCAAGACAAGCTACAGCGCAGCCGCGAGTGACCGCCTCCGCGCGCTGTAGTGAGAACAGCGGTAAAAAATGTATTCGGTGATTACCTCGCTGCCGAAATCGTCACAGGCGGCGCTGTCGGCTATTCCGATGCAGCGTGCAAAAAACATCTCGTAAACGCTACACCAAGCCACAGCTGGCAAGGAACAGAGTTTTAGGTTCGGCATAGTTCATATAGGAGACAAAAGTCAAATCGAGAGGCCCAGGAGCTGGAGATGGATGTTGGATGTGCTGGACTCTTGGCACGTTCCACGAGCACCGGGTCGCAAGACACTCGTGCATGTCAAGTTTTGGCGCCATCTGTTAGGTGTCGATTCTTTGCACTGTACGTGACAAACGTAATTCGACTCGCCCAGTTCTCTATTCTTGAGCAGTTTCTTTGTACTTGTGTGTCGTGGATATTTCTACGCACCAGGACTAACGCATTTTGACTTTTCCATATCACTTCTGACAAGAACTTCTCATTAGATTATCAGATCTTTACAGTCCCCTCGAATTTGTCTGAGCGCAAGTCCAATGTATTCAAAAGTCTTTAATATTAGTTGGGTAACTGCTGCTGCTGCCTTTTATAGGACTTTGCTAACCAGCAAGAGAGAAACTTCGAACCATTATGAGCTATGTCGATGATGTCAAACTCATTCCGATGAAGCTGATAACCGATAATGGCGCTCAAGAAGGGAGGCCACAGTTACATGCGCCTCCCGTTTACGACGGGAGTCTCGATGTGCATACCCAGAGGTGGAGGACCAAAATGTCTATGACAACACAGCATCCATCAGATACAGATAGTTGATCTGTATGTAACAGTTTTACTCCTTGATAGACATGCAGAAGACGTAAATCAGCAATTTCGCTAAAATATCACGCCCTTGTTAGCCAGAAAAATGTATGTGCGCGAGAAAACAGCAACAGCCTTTACTCATCGTAGACCTTAAATGAAAATGGTCTTTTGATTGTATTTTTTCTACTGCAAGTTGTGTTCAATACACGCGGTTTTCTTTATGTTAGTCCAACTCCCCAAATAATAGTCACTCCTAGCGCCCTACTATTCCAAAGAGTGTCGGGTTTGTCGTCCAAAAAATCATTCATTGAGGGCAGGTATTGGTGGTGATTCCGTGGGAGGCAGTCGTTAAGTCTTCAGCATCAGTTTGTTGCTCGAATGAATTTGTTCTTGTTGGAGTAAAGCACACCGTGTTATGAGTTGAAGCCACTTTAAGACAATCCTATGCGCCTTTTCTTGTATAAATAACCTTGAATAAAGTTGAGGTCAGCAATTTGTGCTTCAGCAATGAGGCACGCATCTTAAACTAGCTTACGCCGTCGTCCTACAGCTGTTACTTGCTGGTTTTCTGGGCTGTCGACTTTTCATCCACCACATTTTCGTTTTTTCTACGTTCTTAAAGGTATGAAGGAAAGAACCTTTAATATCGCGCTCCCAATAGCGCAGTAATTAAGGGGAGCGCTTACTTGGAAATAATTTCTGCCTCTCAAAAGGGTGGCTCACTGCACGGCGCTACGGTACTTTGAAACGCTGATTTTGTTCTCAAAGAGCTGCTGTGCGAGATCCCCGCTAACTAGAGTCTCTTTGGCTGTAGTGCTGCGTCTAACGTCTTCGCGACTGCTAATTGCACGTTTCCACCTTTTCAACGCAAAGACCAGACGAAGCACGCCGTCTAACGCCACCATCAGGGGAAGAGGTTGTGATAAGAAGAACCCACTAGTTAGCCCGAGGGGAAATAGTGCGCACAGCTGCGTCATACCAGCGAGGTATATTTGCGATATCTGGAGAGCTGTGTTTTCTTTCAGAATAAAGAACTTGTTCGAGGTCAGCGCTATGGGCGTCCCCTTCGGTCCCTGTCTCGTGTGACGCTGTTTTAAATTCAAAAGTTGTTACTTAAGTACATTAGCTTTGCGTAGAAATCGAACTACATATAATATTTAGGTTGGATAGGATCTAGTTATCTAATTACAGCAGTGTTTTTCTCTGTTTTCGTTTTTGATTTCAGAAATAAATTTCAGGATACCGAATGCGGGAGTGCAGATCTTCAGGGCTTGCAAACAATTATAATTTTTTTCTTCTTTTTTATCTATCATCATCATCATCAGCCTATATTTACGTCCAACGCAGGACGAAGGCCTCTGCCTATGATCTCGAATTACCCCTGTCTTGCGCTAGCTGATGGTGTGTTCTTTTTAACCATACTCATCTTTTATAGAAAGGTTATGAGTGCAACGGAACGTGGCGTTTTAACGGAAGAGTTCCTAGGCGACGTGTACATATCTTGTCGCTAATAACGTTACCTTCAGAAGACTAATTAAGAAAAATATTTTAATAACTTTTTTTATTATTGCTTTAGGGGAAGTTGCCTAATGGTACATTTGGAGGCAATCACAATTTAAAGCACTTCATTTTTTTGTAATCTCGAAAATCGCCCCTAATTGGCGATATTCATAATCGAATTTCAAAGCTCAATCAAGGCAATATCGAAACCGAGAGCGTCCCGTGGCGCGTCAGACGGCAATGCCCCTGTAGAAGTGTGGGACAATATTTGAATGATGACAGTGACACGGAAAATCCTAACAAAGCACACAGCCGCACATGCTTGCCAGGCAAAGTGTGCCGTATCAGTAGCTGCCGCGAATGACCGATGCGTTCAGTTTCAAACTTCCTCGCGCTTATCGTCACGGGGCGCTTCTGTCTGATATGATAGTGGGGACCGCCTTTTCCACGCTCCCGGCACACTTGGTTCCGATATTGCCTTGATTTAGTGTTGGAATTCGATTATTAACATTTCGAATTAGTTGCGACTTTCAAGATTAGAAAAAAAAGAGGATGCATTAAAATGTGACTGTCACTAAATCTGCCAATGAATCAACTGCCCCTAATGCATTAATAAAAAGTTAATTAATAAACATTTGTTATTTAGTATTCTGAAGCTCACATTATTGGCGAGCTCACAATATGTCCATCTCGCCGAGAAACATGAAAGAAAGAAAGCGCAATGTTTCTTGCGCCTACAGCCTTCTTATAAGAACAGCCGCCGTCGTAGCATCGAATGCGTAATTAGGGTTCCCAACTACGTCCCCGAATTGAGCGGGATAGTCCCGGCTTTGTGTGAAATGTCCCGAGTCCCAGTTTGACCCAATACAGATGGCCAAATGTCCCAATATTTTTTTTCTTATACTGAATAACCATCGATAAATCTGATTTCCTTTTGATGAAGCCTGACAACTTGGTTGCACGTTCTCATTTGTCTTCTGTTGCATTGTCATAACCATTTTATTTTGTCGGGCTGCTAGTTCTGTTCTAGGCACTAAACGGTCTGAGTAACCTATATTTGTATTGGTATTAGTAGCGCAGTTACTACACCTTCTTGTTATAAATCGCGAGATGGTAGGACAAAACAAAACTTTGGTAGGAGAAACAAAATTTGTTGCACTACAGAGTGGCGGTTTCTTGCACTGACAGGGTCGGTCTTCCTGGCACTGACAGGGTCGGTTGTCACCAGCCACAACCCTGCCTCCCCCCAACCTTCACGTACCAAGTTCGTCCACTCGAAAGTTGGCAACCCTACGTGTAAAGCGGGGGACGTGGGTTCGGCTCCCAGCGGTGGCAAGTTGTCTTTTCGTCCACTTCCATTTTCCTTTACCTTGTCTTTTTGTACATTTCAATTAAAAATAACAATTGCCCTATGGACAAAAATAACAAACAATTTCCCCTTGGCTTTATTGTCTGTTTGTCGGAGTCATACCAAGACTCGGGCAATGAAGCCTGAGAAAGCATAGGGTAGGTTAATTGTTATGTTTAACTCAGATGTACAAATAATAAGGTAAATGAAGGTGGACGAAAACTTCACTTTGCCGCAGGCGGGAGTTGAACCCACATTTACCACATGACGGGCGTGTGGTGCTTTACCAATTAAGCTACCACAGCGTCTTTCTCTCGCCCACTTTTTGTGTAATTATGTTTGCGTACAATTGAGTCCTGGGGAGTATGTATGTATGTATGTATGTATGTATGTATGTATGTATGTATGTATGTACGTACGTATGTATGTAATGTATGTACCGGGGATATCGGGACATGGATGGCAGCCTTCAAACAGTGTCAGATCGCTGTGCCGTCGTAGCTGTGCGGCCACTGCAGTATAGTGGACAGCAGTGCTCATGTTGACCTGTGGTGCCAGAGCTCCACACTGGCGCCTCGTCGGCGCGATTCCAATGTCAATTTCCAGAAAAGACACGAGTGCTCATCTATCTGGTCTACTGCGGCGTATTCAACGTCGCAGCGAGTCTCAATAAAGATGTTTACTCTCTCTCTCTCTCTCTCTTTCTCCATTACAGAAACACTTGTAGAACAGACCCAATTTGTGATTTTAAGCCGCACGCATAAAAAACAGAGAGGAAGTTGAGACTTTCATTTTCCCCTCCATGCCTTTGTTTTTGCTCATTTGTTTGTTTTTACCGCCTGCCTTTAAAACCATAAACCCTTACCAACTCGCTCAGCTTTTGATCATTGCAGGTCGTGACTTTCATATAGCATGCGTTCCCGACAGATTGAAAGAAGCACATCTTTACCGAATCAGATTCAATATTACTGCTTATACTCTTGCCATTATTACACAAGTTTAAGCAGTTGGACTCATCGATGTCTACATAATGCGAACTTCCAGACAAGTTGCATAATGTCTTCGTGTCTTCCACCGTTATACGTGTCTCCGAAAGCCTATGAAGTTTTCGACACGCTTGCTGACACGAGCCGTGCTTCGAGCTGCGCAACGTGCTCGGCCGCGTGAGCTAGCGGCACCTGTGTTTTTAACTTCACGAAGCAAGGCGTTTCTGAGAGCCACCGCACTTAGTGAGATTTTATAAATTGACGTACGGCACACTGCCGGGTCGCGAAAATATTCATCTGATGCAGCACCTCTACCATTTCAGACGACGTCTCACCAAGTTGTTACTTCGTCACTGGCATAGTTCTTTCACTCGGCCATCCGGCCCGGGCACACAATTTCGCTATTCAAGCGAATGTATCACGAGAGAGGTAGAGTTTCATTTGAGAGCGACGCGCTCAAAAGTATCGATATGCATTTTCCAGAGTTGTCAAATTTACGCGTCCTAACAGCCTCAGGATGTGAAAGGGCCTTTTGTAACGAAGCAGCAGGCCCTCCGCCTTTCCCTGTTGCCATGATGGACAGTGCCCCACAACGAGGTCTCCGACTTGAAAGGCTTTAATTAGCGAGGATGGCAGGAGTTTGTTTCGTCGTTATTGCTAGACAATGGCAAGGCGAGAAAACCCACGTGCGTCCTGAAAGCTTTGTCCATGCGCACATGCTCGAGTACCGCTGAAATCTGACAATGCATTGTTTAGACTTTCTTCGTTTGGCAGGACCAGCATGCGTCCATACACCAAGGAGGGACTATCCACCGTCGAGTTGGTGGGTGAACAGCGTAGCACGAAGACTTCTTTGTCGGAAAACCAGTTCCATTTAAAGTCGCTCTCATCAATGTACGATGGCAGAAAGTCAACTAGTGTGTAATTCAATTGTTCCACGAAACCGTATGTTTGTGGATACTAGGGAACTATCGTGAATTGTCGGCAACCGAGAGTCTCCACCTTTTCTTCGAAAGGATGAAGCATGAGCTGTCAGAATTCCTCTTAGGATAATGCTATTTCAAAGACCTCTGCGCTCCACAACAAAGCCGCCGAATCCTTAGCCATGGTCTCCATGGTGGGGCAAATTCGACCCACATTGAGATATTATCAAACGCCAACAGCACGCCCCGATTGCCTCCTGAATACCGAAGGTCGAGGGAGTCAATCCCGAAAAGTTCGAATAAGTTTTTCGGTAGCGTTATGTGCTGCAAAGGAGACTGACCTATCGTATGCGGCTTTCAGTATTGATAGCACGTGCTTGAAGCCACGCATGTTGTGACTTCGCTCCTCCATGAGAATATGGGTGGCAGATGGGTGACTGAGGCAGGCTTGCATGATATCAGCCTCATTTTAAAGTTAAACGCACTTGAAATTTCCTCCGGCATTGCCAAAAGCATCTATACCATTCCAAGATCTCGCGATGCGGTTGTGGAACGAATATCTAAACAGTACGATTGAGAAGCGAATTTGTTCGCATCTCAACCGTGCAGTAAAGTCATGCCCTGAGAAGGTTGTTTCAGTAGAGAACAGTGTCTAAGTCCGGATAGGTAAGAACAGGAGGAACATTTGGCATAGTCTACTATAGAATTGGCGTCTACGTAATTCGAAGCATTCATGATCAAGTTGCAGAGAACAGTTGTATAAATAGCGTAACGATTGTGTAGCGAACGAGGCCTAGCTGTAGTATTTATATACTACAGCTATATATATAGCCTGTAGAGTAACTTTAGGCGAAATGGGTTCGCCCATCAAGAAGTGGCTGGACTCGGGCAAGAATGCTTCGCATTAAAAACCGAGTCTTTCCACTTCACCACTGGCAGACGCAACTTCCAGCAAAGAAGCCTCTGGGTTTAGGGATAGCAAGGGGAAAGTAAACATGTGTGCAATAGAGCTTAGTAAGAGGCGATTGGAGGTTTGGTGGCAGAAAAGTAGGGAGACCACAAATAACGGTGGCATAATAAAACAAAGTTACCAATAATGGTTCAAGAAGTTTGATGCTGGGAACTCTTTGTATCTGGGTGTTTTCTCAAAAATATAGGTAGGACATTAAGCAAAATAATAACAAGAGCGTGGTGGCGCAATCCACCACCCCGTTTCAAAGGGGACGCTCATAGCATCCATCCATAGCATGCATCCATCCAACACGACTGCCACTTTTACATCTTGAAAAGAGATAGCTCGGTCGTACCTGTGAATGTTCACTCAAACAATCACCGCACGAAGCCGTCTAAGGCATACTAGCTGCGCGTCATATTTCGCCAACTATCACATCACTGCTTTGCGTTACGGGTAAAACTGCAATTTTTAAACTTTCCATAGAACATGACATTCTATTTTATTTCTTAGCACTTCCTATATGTTTCAGAAAATGTGTCATTGCGCAAAGCTTTTGCGTAAATTCAACCGAACGATGCTGTAGCTGCGTTTAATTGAGTGTGCCGTATGTCTTACACAACGGCATCTCCCAAATATAAGGTGGGCAGCTTGCGCACCATTGAGATGCGAAGTGAAGGGGTTCTTGTCCGCAATTTCCAATGCCTGAGTTATTTGTTTTCTTTTCAGCTCGTCTTCATAAAGTATATTAGCCAGCCATAGTTGGTTGGCTTACCAGTCAAAGCCGTCATATACCCGCATTTCCTTTTCGTTCACAATCTCAGAGTCCACTTGTTGACACAACGGCCCAAAGCCACCATATACACTTCAGATCCTATCTGCGAAATTGAAAGGAAGTACGTCTAAAAAAATGTGACTTTGCACGTTCATGGTCGATGCTCTACGTTGTAAATTGGACCGCATTCGTTTTTGCAGCAGCCCGCCTAATCAAGCAGCAAACAAACTCGAAGCACTGCAGCGAAGAATTTCGGGAAAGGAAGCCACCATCTCTCCCCTTCAATGCAATGAGCTATTGCCTTCTCTTCGCGGAATTGTACAGCCTCCGCTCAAAAGCTTGCGCAAAACACCTCGTATCCGGCGCTACTGCATATTCAAATTTACACCACACAAAATATGTAGGCAAGGGAACAAAACTAGAGGTGCAAGACTGCAATAACGCTGAATGCGACGAAACTTTGGGCCTATTGTGCGTGCGCGTGAGTGCGCGAATTGATCAGTGGCAAAAACGCGCGCGCCGCGGTTCTTGCAACCCGTGTCTCCTTGCGTTTCGTCGTTTTGTGTTTGTTGTCCTTCTCCTTTGACGCCTCGCATTTATCTCGCAGCCAGTGACGCGCGCAGTTATATTCATCGTCGCCCTCGGCTAACGTCAATTTCCTATCGTGCCTCGAAAAATGCGTAGCACTGGATCCGTCCTGACTTCAGTATAAGCCCACTATACATCTCTATGCAAGGTATCTCAATTTTAGAAAATATTTCATATTCTTAACCTCACTAGAGGCCCGCGAAATGCACAAAATGCGAGCTACTCGCCCCCGCAGAAATCGAAAGCAGGATTAGATAAAAAAAGACAGGAAAAAAAAGACAAGAAAAGGACAAAGACACAACGTGCATGGTGCACGCAGTCACTTTTGACGTCAAAAACCGCCCATGGCCACCCATACCCCAGGGAGGCCCAGCATTCGCAGAAGCGGAATCGCACTCGCCCCGCGATTCTTTGAAGTTGCGTATAGACGGAAAGATTAGTTTTTTACGCATAAATAATGAATGAATTCTCAATACCTGTATGTCATATATGAGCGCATATGCACCGTAATACGTAAGCGGGAGGTGTTTCTCTCTTCCGTTCTATTCAATTTCGACATACTGGAAAAACTTTCCAACGCGAAATGCTCGTCATATATTATGTGAGCACTTTGCCACGAAAATTACTCAAGCTCTCAGGTATGTAATACACCAGAGATGACCCCACACATCCTCTGCGACTGCCCTGATTAACGGCACAGAACGTCAGACACGTAACGCCACATTGCATTTTTTTTATTTTTTAACGACAGACCCCCTTTCGGAGCTGAAGATGCGAGGGGTATGGAATAGCAGTCAAGCTACACTGCGAGCTATATATATATATATATATATATATATATATATATATATATATATATATATATTGTAATGAAGAGAATGACTCACGGAGGCTCCCGAGCTCGAACTGCGGGCGCGCACAGGGAGAAGACGAAGCAGAAGTAAGCCAGGCGTTCTGGCGGAAGGCCGATTGTCTGTGCTTCCATTCATTACAATGGCGCAGTCTACAATGAACCTGCCTTAAGGTGTTCCAGCCTTCAGTGTTCCTCGCACGGTGCTTCGGCGTGCCGGGTCCCTCCTTCCCAGGAACGCCGTTCACGCTTCCCCCGGTATGGAGCCCGCCACCCTACCGTCGCAGGTACCCACTGCACCGTCCGGGGACGGCGTCCAAGCCTCCTCGGCGGCTCTCGGACAGGGATGTGCTGATGCCCTCGTCCACGCCATCGCCGAGCTGACACAAGAGCTCCAGGATATGACGACCGCGTTCGCGTCCGTCGGCGGTTGCATCCTGCCGGGGAACGCCGTCCACGCTTCCCTGCCGCCGGCGTTCGTGGAAATACCAACGTTTCGCGGCTTTCCAGATGACGTCACCCTTTGGCTCCGCAACATCAATGCCTTGGGTGATCGTCATGCCTGGCCCGACCACACAAGATGGCTGGTTGCAGCACAACGACTATGCGGTGCCGCCAAGGCATGGGAAAGCTATGAAGGCATCAAGCAGCTCTCCTGGTCTGCATGGAGCGCTGCTCTGATAGCTGCTTTCGGCCCGCTTCCCTATGCCTGCGGTGAGTCCGCTCAGCACAGTTCTGCGCACGGCGCTCCGGAGAGCTACCGCTTCGATCCTGCGGCAGGTGTGCCCAGCAACGCCTCAACAGGGAGAGCCGCAGGCTGCCCCGCCGTAAGTGCCGGCTCACCGGCTGTCGTCGTCGGCTCTACCGAAGACGGTGGGACAGCGCTTCGGGCCCTCCGTCTTGGACCTGCCCTGCCTGGGAACGCCGTCCATGCTTCCCTTGGCGAAAATAACATGCCCGGCACTTCTTCGACTCCTCAGCCACCAAGGTATGCCGTCGATGCTTCCTTGGTGGTACAACCGGCTGCCACGACTACCACAACGACCGCATTATCCGTGGACACCGGCCCGGGTACCTCGGGCAGCTGGACAAGCAGCCCGGCGGAGATGAGGCACCGCGATTTCCAGCAGCCAGCGGGAATAGCTCGGCAAACCACTGCTCTTGCTGTGACCCACCGCCAGGTGGCCTCCGAGCTTACGCATTCCAGAAGAGCCGTTCAACCCATAACACCTGTTGGCGGAAGCGAAGTTCGAGTTCACGAGCGACGGCCGTCTACGCCTCTGAACATCGTGGGTCCGTCGAGCTGCGATGATGGGGAGCTACCGGTCCGCAACCGTGATCTGTCTATGGATTGCGCCGACGATAAACTTCTGGACCCGCCGGAGCCACACCTCGGGATTTCGCAGCAACCGTTGGCTGAACGTGCGACCATTCGATACGCACTGAGTGAGGTCTCACTAAAGGAAGCCCAGGCGGCTGGCATCGCTGAGACCGTAATTATCAAAGACCTCATCGTGCCACCTAAATGTCCCCATCATACGAACAAGATACCACAGACTAAAGCGCAGAAACAGCTGTTCCCTGGTTCAAGTGCGGAAAATATCGCGGGCTCTGACCAGGCATCGCTTTTGACTCCGCCTTCGGACATAGATGACTCGGCAGCAGTCGGCATATTGTGGAGCTTCGCCGATTCGAGTGCATTGGCGAGCCTTGACCCGTCACCGGCAACGTCGCGAAGAGGCACACGATGGTTAAGCACAGCATTTCGCTGTGTGCATGGCGCATCAGTGCGGCCAGCCACTGTGCCATGTGCCGTGCTTTGCCAAGTGCGACCTGAGCGCAACACTCAGTGCCGACCCCTAGAAAAGCTGGTTGCACACAGGACGGCCCTAACGATGACGACTCCCATTCCCAAGTCATGTCGATTATAGATGTACATCACCAGCACACTCTCCCAATCACCTGAGCTATCTTCGGCAGCGTGGCCGAGTGTAATGAAGAGAATGACTCACGGAGGCTCCCGCGCTCGGACTGCGGGCGCGGGCAAGAGAAGACGACGAGGCAGACTGCCACTGTGTCTCCGTTATTGCATTACAATATATATATATATATATATATATATATATATATATACCAGGCGGCTGGCATTGTGACGAGGCTAAGATGTGTTCGCACAGCATGCCATGCATATCACACAAGAACATAGTCCACTGCGCGCTATCATCGTCATCCACACTCCCTGTCTCTCCCTTTCCTTCCTATTTACCCTACTCAGAGTGGCAAGCCAGAGACAAAGCTCCTTCGGCCGACCTCGCTGCTTTTCTCGCATTAAGGTGTTCCCTCTATCTCTCGGGGATGAAATTTATGACCAAATAATATTCCCTTGAAATGTAGCGATAGTTAGCGGAATCTTTTGAGGGAAATTAGAGGGAAATTAACACGGAACTATACGTGCAGTAAGTGACCAAATGGAAGATAAACTTTGATTTCCTGGAAGAAGCTGGTCTTAACCACGGCATAACTACGAACAAAAGGCTCGAGCGATTATTTTATTTCGTTAATTTAAGTTGTGAGAACAGCAGTCACGAGCACGCAGCTGCTCGAATAGACTGCCGCATCGTCTTGAGAGGAATCCCACGGTACCTGAGAGCCACATAATTATAGCCAGTATTCTCTAAAACGATCTTTCTGGACGCGAGTTCCTTTCGCATGGAAGAAAACGGAAGGAGTATAGTGTTTATTGTCCTATATTAAAACAAAAAAGGCTTCTTTTGCTGCAGCAGTGGAAATTTCGACGATGTTTGGTACTCTGTATTTATTTTTCATGATTTTCAGAACTACTTTCCAAGCTCCTGTATTGTTTGCGTATTCTATGCTGCTTTTCTTCGACCATCCAACACATACTGCGTTTTTACGCTTTGCCTGAATGTAGGGCACCTGCCTGTTTTCCCTCACTGAAATAGTATGTTTTTTTTTTTTTTCCTAGAGCAACTGGGATTCACGAAGAGCGGGCAAGGTACAGATGCCCATACAAGTATACATAAATGTTTGCATTCATTGAACCCTTAGTATTACTTAAAGATCGTACATGAAATGGGATAATTTCCGTACTAATACTTCGTCTCGCTCTACAATCTCGCAACCTTCGAAGCATGATTGCACCCGAGCAATCTATCCAGTCAACATGCGCCACTCTCTTGCTCCACGCGACCAGCTGGAAGTGAACGAACGAAACGCGGAAATGGGGTTCGCCTGGCTAATTACGGAGGTGGGCAACTCCTGGCCTAAGCGAAGCGGAGTCTATAATTGGAATAAGGGAAAGGGGAACGCACGGAAGGGGTGTGCCGGCGGTGTATAGTGACAATTCCACAGTCGTCGCTATTCGAGTCGAACGCTTCGTTGAATCAATGGAGGCCGCAAAATGGAGTACGCGAAATGCACGGCTCAGCCCTGCAACACCGCCAACATCTCACCGCTCCCTCAATTCTTCTCGCCCATTTTCCCTTTCCCGGCTCGTCCGTGCTCGCTGATAGCTGCATACCGCTCGTGGGTATATGAAATGCCGCTACAGGCAGCAGCTCTACACGTGTATATTATAACGCCAGTATGATATACATATGCACGCAGGACTGCTCGCGAAACTTCGAATCTTTCCTGCACGCTTCTGATTCGATACCTTTATTTTGGCTGCTGTTGTTGTTGTCCTAACAATATTGTAGAAATCTTAGAGGACGGGGAATTTGTGAGATTGAATCAGCCCTCATTCGAATTTGGACGTGCGATGAAATATCTCGTGCGCAAAACACTGGAAGGATACGTGAAATGGTTCGCCGGCAGCGCACAGAAAATATTTACAGATAGGATCGTGTTTTTCGCAGGCCTATTGCGCAATAGTCTGGCACGTTTTTATGTGATCATGCGTTATTCAGTTAAGAGGGTGCTTTAAGGATAGCCGCGAGCCGACATAATGTGTACATTATTCATGTCGTGATTTATGGTTCGATTACGGATATCAGTGGTGCGTTCACTGGAATTGTACTTTTCCCGTCGAAATTCCGCGCTATGCCCTTCAGGCGCTGTGTGCACAATTGAGCACGTCAAGAGAGTGCGTCAAAACTAAAAGCACTGCTGAAAACAATGATATTCAAAATGTGTCGCAAACATCTAGAAATACTTCTGATTGAGCCTGCTATGTGAGTTTGAATAATATATGTAATGTGTTTTAGTGTAAAGAGTCGGAAGCTAGACGTCTGGTTATTTGCTCACGATATTTGTTTGTCATGAATGATGTGGCGGGTGGACTTCTTTCAATCTTTTTCGCAGTGTTCTGCGTCCAGAATATAGTTCAAACGGCTGGATGGGCTATTTCTAAGATGTTAGACATGAAATAGTTGCTGTTCTCCTTTCTGGCATTCCTGTAGAAAGTTCTCGCACGGATTTCACATTATATAGACTTCCTGTAGAGAATTCTCGCATGGAGTCCACGTTATATAAACTTGGCATAACTCACGGCAGAAGTCGTTGCATCAGCAGTTCAGAAAGTTTGGAAAAATACACTGTATTCTGCTGCAATCATTTCCACTCACCAGTACTCTTTCCTTACTTAAAGAAACGATGACAGATTGCGTTAGGGTGATTAACTAATGTAAGATAACCTAGCTTCTTTCTTTCTTTACTGGTTCCTTTATATCTAAAAAAAGAACTGTTGTTTTTGCGCAAAACATATACAACTGAGTATTGAAGAAGGAAAGCAAAAAACATATACCACTGAGTATTGAACAAAGAAAGCAAAAAGCCGTACATTTTAATTTACGAACGAGCTAACTGAAGTCATGAGCTCCGTGTTCCTGTCCTCTATGAGCAACACAGAGTTGATTTAAGCCTTCTTTGTTAGGACAGTCATTTAATTCTTTGTTTGCTTTATGTATGGAGTTTTTTTTTCTTTTTGCCGTAACCTAATGTTTTGCCTCTAACGCGTATTAGATCAAACATTAGAGCTTTTGACAAATATTTGCAGGCCAATACGACACAGATGTCGCAGCTTGGATTCGGAATGAACTCGGTTTTATGGCTTTTTTATCATGAAATACTTGGAACACAAATAAAAGCTAATCCGGTAGAAGAAAGCAGTATAATTATTCACATTATTAGGTAGGACTGCGTAACGCACACATGGAAATCTACAAAACAGAATAAGGCAATCTAGAAACCAGGGGAATTATTACTGTAACTGTTATTATGTATAGATGTCCAATGCTCAGAGGAAGAAACAAGAGCAAAGAAACAGAGCGGAAACTGCCACAGACGGAGCGAAACGCATACATTAAATATGCTTGGGACAACATAAAGCACGAAGCCTGAAAAGCGAGGGATTAGGAGCATAAAATATTGCCGTAGCATATAGCACAGCGCGTACAATGAATGCGTGTGATTAACCGGCAATTTGGTACGGTAAGCATAGTACTACCATCTAACCCGAACTATTCTTCCACAGCCCAACAGACGCAACACTTCCAGCCATTCTCATGCTTTTTTTTTTTCCTTCTTCTCAAAAGCGCAAAAAAAAAAAAAAAATCTGCAGATCTAACGCACATCTTAGAAACAAAACGAAGCTTTCGTGGAGCGGTTAGTCAAATGCAATAAATTTGCCCATTTCTTTCATGCGTTTCCGGCTAAAGGAAACAGGCGCGCGCACACGTGACAATGTGACATGCTGCTTAATGTGACACACGCGGCGATCATCTCAAGAGGTAGTTGGCGTTGGCAACGGTACAAATGTAGGTTTGTTTGCCCAATTGTTCGACTAAGATTGGACTGTATAGCGTAGTGTGCGTTTGTTTTTCGTATGTGTGACTAAATGTGATGTAAATTGTGTTCGCTCGACATTACTGATGTTATTACCATGCAGTAAAGAGAGAGAGAGAGAAAGCGCGACAATGAAGTGCGATTGGCACCATCTCTAGTGCACGAATGCACCCAGCATCAACCACGTAATACATTTTTCTTCTTCTTTGTTTGCTGGTTTTTATGCATAAGCTATTCGGAAAGGCAGCAGCTGCACTCAGCCAGCAGCCACGGTCAAGAAAGTCCGGGTTGGTTGGCAAAAAAAGCTTTGTTTTAAAAAGGGCCAAACAAGCAACTGCAACCCCCACGAAAAACTAGCACTTTTCCCCGAAGGGTGAAACATTGAAAGCTCGATTCCAAGGTATAGCGTTGCGCTCGAACAACTTGGACGGTGTGCAAACGATACGTGACGGCGACATGTTGGCGCGACGTAGCACGCGAGGCAACTGCTGCTGCGCAGCGGAAACAGCGCCCCGGCAGCTTACCAGGCTTCTCACAACGCTGGCATAGTGAGGAGCGCCGCTAGCGGCGTTGCAGGCGTTGCACCTCGATTGTGCGTGAGATGAGAGCCATGTAAAGCTTTCGGCGTTTGTCAGCGCCCATTAAAAGTGATTGACAGTTTTAACATGACCTTCCGCTCCAACCAGTGTTTGCACGCACCTGATCCAGGAGAACGCTACGGTGTGCGTGAGCAAAATGCCCATGCCAGCTGCGGAAGGCACAACAGTGCATGAATCCGCTGCCGAGCCTTTTGAACCGAGCACGACGGTGCGTCCCCATGGCTTCGTCCATTTTTGTAGCCGAACAACCAGCGCGCCGCTCGCGTCTCTGGAGACCTATAGGGAGCCTTCATGCAAGTCTATGTATAGGCTCATATGGAGACCGAACGCGCTTATCCAACAAGGCGTCAACCTTCTCGCCTTAACTTCTCGCCCTCGCATGGGTCGCCCTCGCTCTCGCCTTGTCACCCGCTGCAGGTCACGTGACCTCACAGGGATGGCGAAAGGGCCGCGCAAGCGCCGCCAATACCGGAACAGCATGGCGACGCGTAAACGCGTCTCGAGTGTCCGCAAGTTGCTATTGCAATAATACGGTTGCTTTCTTTGCAGTGTCACTTCCACTTCTTCGGGGCTTATGGTATTGTCCCAATTGCCTCCTTCCACATTACTAATATCTTAAACGCTGCTTCATTCGAGCTTCTTGATAACAACAGGTTTATAACGTGATTAGAAACACGTAACGTAAGTTTTTCACGAAAACTTTTTATTACTTCGCTACCATGAAAATAAATTCTTTCTAACGATTGACGTCGCTCACCGACGGAATCAGTGTAGAGATTACGTACTCGTACAGGTGTAGACCACTCTCCCAATAGTAGGCAAGTTTCCACGTTACTTGTAGAGGGTGCCGTATCGCGACAACGCAAGCCCGTTTATCGCAACCCGAAGTGCGCATGCTCGTGCTGATGGACAGAGAATAAAAGCAGCCACGCTATCTTCAATAAACGCTATTCCATTGCTGGCACCTACTGCGTCTGTCGTTGTTACCCGCGCTACAGCAGTGGCGACGAGGATGGGATTTCATGTGAGCGTGGTCTGCGACTGACAGGATCAAATGATGGCATCTCGCCCACCGGTTTTCGACGAGACGGTGAGCAGCTGGAGCACGTACAGGATACGGCTGGAAGCTTATTTCGAAGGCAATGGAATTACTGACGCGGCCAAACGCCGAGCTCTGCTGGTGTCTTCATTGAGCGATAATGTCGTGCGCATGTTGCAAGGGCGCCTTTCAACCGTGTCGGTTAACAGCCAGACCTACGATGAAGTCGCTGAATACCTCGAGGAACACTACAATCCTCAAGTTAATGAAATTGCGGCGAGTTTTTCATTCTTCATGCGTAAGCAACGGGATGGAGAGAGCGTTCGGGAATACATTGCCGACCTTCGGAGACTGGCGGAAAGTTGCAACTTCGGCAACTCGCTGCACCGTATGCTGCGAGACCGCATAGTATGCGGAATCAGGGACGACGACGCACGACGCTGCCTATTAACACGGAAGAAGCTAACTTTTGAGGAGGCAGAAGAATTTGCCATAGCTTCAGAGAAGGCGCTAGGCGACGTCCGTGACATGCGAGAAGCAGACCCAGTGACCACGGGAACCAGCATCAATGTGGTACAGTCGCAGCGAGGACGACGACCCTGGACGAAGTGGAACACTGCAAAGAACAACCATTCATGTGAGCGTTGTGGCGGTCCCCACGCGACACACACGTGCCGCCATCGAAACACCAAGTGTCACCTTTGCGGCAGGAAAGGTCATCTGGCAAAGGTTTGCAGCAGTGGCCGCTCTCGGGAACGTGGTGCCTTTGCCGTCGAGGAAATGGAAGGTGAGAGCGGAGAAGAAATGTTGCTGGCTCTTGTCGCTCACAGCTCCGCCGACAGAGCTACGTTGAAGCCTCTCGAGGAGGAGTTGACATGGCAGGGCCGGAAATTGCGAATGATTCTGGACACGGGTTCTCCGGTCAGCGTCATACCGAAGAACATATTTAAGAAACATCGCAGATGGTGGCCGTCACTGCAAAAAACATCGCTGCGCTTGACATGCTTCCTCGGGCCATTGCCAGTTGTCGGCCAGATAACCATGAGGGTTCAGTCTGGATCGACGGTTGTGACCAGCACGCTAATCGTGGTGGCATGTAACGGACCACTGCTCTGCGGCCGGAACACGATAGAGTCCTTCCGTAAGGCGGGTGTGTCCTTCTGGGACACTGGAACCACCTCGAGTGTAAATGTTGTTCGTGATAACAGGATGGCGCCTCTGCTCGATGAATTTTCCGATCTTTTCGAGAACAAGCTTGGCTGTTGCAAGGGCCCCCCTGTTAAATTACACCTTAAAGAAGGAGTCCGCCCACGTTTCTGTAAGGCACGTACAGTGCCTTATGCCATGCGCTCCAAGGTTTCAGCCGAGATCGACCGTCTTGTACAAGACGGAGTGCTTTCGTCGATAAGCATTTCAGATTGGGCAACACCGGTAGTGCCGGTAGCAAAAAAGAACGGCGATATACGATTGTGCGGCGATTTCAAATTGACAGTCAACCCGGCGTCGCACTTGGAACAGTATCCCCTGCCCAAAGTTGAAGACATATTTGCGGCGCTTTCTGGAGGCGAAGTCTTCAGCACTCTGGACCTGCGCAACGCGTACAATCAGCTGCCGCTGGACGACGAAGCTAGAAAGATCGCGGTACTCAACACACACCGGGGCCTTTACTGCTACAATCGCCTAGCATTTGGAATTGCTTCAGCCCCCGCCTTGTTCCAGCGACGCATGGAATCGATTTTGCAAGGTTTGCCGAATGTTCAAGTGTACCTCGACGACATCATTGTGGCGGAGAAGGAAAACGACACATCTGTACTGCGGCAGGTGTTTCAGCGGCTTCGTGAACACAACTTGAAGTTGAACAAAGCCAAGTGCCGGTTTAGGGAAGCACAAGTGTCGTTTCTGGGGCACCGCATCGATGCCAAAGGTCTGCATCCTCTGCAAGATAACCTGGAGGCGGTACTGGCCGCGCCGAAGCCAACATCGGTAAGCCAGCTGAAATCTTTCTTGGGCTTAGTTACTTATTATGCTAAATTCTTGCCCAACTTGTCAACGACGCTGGCTCCCTTATATTGCTTGCTGGCAAAGGGGGTGTTATGGCAATGGGGGCCATCGCAGGACAGCGCATTTCAAGAAGCAAAGGGTGCCTTAGGCAAGGCTAAATTTCTTGTCCACTATGACCCGCGAAAACCCCTTCGACTGGAATGCGATGCATCATCGGTCGGTTTGGGCGCAGTGCTGTCCCACCGCATCAAGGGCGAAGACTATCCCATAGCTTTTCGCTCTAGAACCTTGACGCCGGCGGAGCGCAATTACTCGCAACTAGAAAAGGAAGCACTTGCCCTAGTTTTCGGTGTGACAAGGTTCAGAGACTATCTTTTCGGTAATAAATTTTGTTTGATAACGGATCATAAACCGTTGACAGGGCTGTTCCATCCCGAGAAACCAATTCCACAGATGGCAGCGGCCAGGATACAGCGTTGGGCGCTCCTTTTATCAGCGTATCAGTATGACATAGAATTCCGGAAAGGGTCATTGAACGCGAATGCCGACGCTTTGAGCCGTTTGCCGCTGCCGGAGCAAGGGCACCCTGGTAAAGATGATCCCGTCGAATATGTGCTACATGCGCAAGCTTTGCCAGATTTTTCTCTTGGCGCACAGCAGTTGGCAGACAGCACGAGCGAGGACATGCTTCTCCGACAGGTGAAGACGTGGATTCTTCGTGGTTGGCCAAACCAGCTGGGGCCGGAGCAACAGTGCCTTCAGCCGTACTTCACCCGCAGATACGAACTCACTGTGAGTAAAGGTCTAATATACTGGGGTCATCGTGTGGTGCTGCCCGAGACCGAGCGGGTACCTATTCTGAGAGAACTTCACGACACCCACCCAGGCATGACTGCAATGAAGCGCCTGGCCCGTACGATGTTTTGGTACCCCGGATTGGACCACGACATAGAGAAGCTGGTACAAAGCTGCCAGCAATGCGTGCAATGTTGGCCCATGCCAGCGGAACAGGTCCCTTCAAGCTGGCCGAAAACCAACAAACGATGGTCTCGCCTGCATATCGACTATGCAGGGCCTGTGGAAGGTCACATGATCTTGGTGGTGGTAGATGCGGAAACGAAATGGATAGAGGCAGTACCCCTTAAAACAGCAAGTGCAGAAACTACAGTCGAAGTATTGCGAGGGATCTTCGCGCGTTTTGGTCTGCCCCATACAGTCGTTTCCGACAATGGGCCACAATTTAACAGTTCAGTGACTGAAAGATTTTTCAAAGATAACCATGTGTGTCATGTTACCTCCGCCCCATACTATACGCAGTCAAATGGATTGGCGGAGCGGGCAGTGCGCACCATTAAGGAAGGTATCAAGAAAAATAAGGATGGAAGTCTGCTCAATCGTATTTCCAAGTTCTTGCTACGCTACAGGGCAACACCGACTCGAGATGGCAAGTCACCCGCCGAGATGTTGCTGGGTTTTCAACCCAGGACCCGCCTAAGCGCACATTTTCCAGAGGAAGAGGTGGCACGGGATCCCACGGTGAGCAGACCCCCGGCACCGTTGTCACAAGTCTTTTCACCGGGAGCGCCTGTTTGGTCACGGCAGTATAATCACGCTGGCCAGAGATGGTTACCCGGCACGGTGACGTCAACAAGAGGTAGGCGTATGGTCACGGTGGACACCACAGGAGGGGTGCAGCGCCGTCACGTGGACCAAGTGCGGCCACGACTAGCTGCGGATGACGTAAAGCAAGAATTCGACGCAACACGGCCCGGAGACAACCAAGTCACAGAGAGTGATCAACCCTCTGCAGTGGACGACGCTGAACCATCTTCAGACGGATCACTTGGTACACCCCAGATTTCCAGTGAAGTAACCTCCAGTGTACCGGCGGGCTTAGAACTTCCGAGGCGTTCTACGCGCACAAGGAGGCCTCCCGACAGGCTAGGCTTCTAAGGGGGAGGAAGTGCCGTATCGCGACAACGCAAGCCCGTTTATCGCAACCCGAAGTGCGCATGCTCGTGCTGATGCACAGAGAATAAAAGCAGCCACGCTATCTTCAATAAACGCTATTCCATTGCTGGCACCTACTGCGTCTGTCGTTGTTACCCGCGCTACAGCAGAGGGTGACAAAGGAATTGTGCCATACTTTGCCTAGAGTGTTTGCACAGTTGCACTCGGCATGAGTTTTGCATGCTTATTCCACCTCAGTCTAGAGACCTAACTTGTTCCATGGACGAATTAGATATAGACCCGCAAGCGTATAAATAACACATTCTGGCAGAACCCACCTCACGATGACTGCGAGGGTAATGCGATTAGCATTCAAGCAATGGAGTCTCTCAAAGCCCACAGTAAACCTTTCGGACGTAAACCCTAATGAACCAGCGATTCTCAGACGCGGTCCCGGAGCCCATCCCTACGAAAATCATGGACCCGCCTTTAAGGACCTGAAACTAAGTAGATCCCAGGAAATCTTTATCAATAAAATATTGGCCCATTCGAAGCATTATGCATATAAATGACAAGCCATTATATGCAGAAAAGGGGTTATTAACATCACTACTAAATGCACATTCTGTGAATCCTAATGCGTCGCAAATCCGCAACACCTCACATTGCAGTGCTCGACATTTGAAAACCTACAAAACAACAACGACATCTTCAAACACACGGATCACGAAAGATTACAACAGGATATTCTGGCTAACCAGAGTGCCTTGTAATACTAGACCAGTTGTAGCCAGTGGCCTTGCGCGTGCCAGCTAGTGGGTGCCTGTCTGCCCTACCCTGCATTTTCCTCCCCAGTCAGCGGCCTTTGGTCCTCCCTGTGTCAAAAAGGATATTATATTATTATTAGTAGTACACGTTTCATTGTATGAAGTTCTAGTAGGGAGCTCAGTGATTCCATTTTATTATTTAGGCTACTCTTCGCGTACTTCTGGTCGCGCCGGTTGGCATATTCCTTATTTTGGTTCTGTACTAGCATGCTATTTTCGTCTACTATATTGTAGCGATAGTACTGTTGTTCTGCCTTTACCCCGGAACTCAGTGTTTTGGGATTGTTCAATGCCAAAAATTGATGTATTATTTCTAAAAACGTATGTTTGTATCCGTCCCAAGCATCATCTGCAGTAACGAGCAGCGCAAGGAGAAACTTTAGGGAAATAGATATTCCTTACTCCAATTTACCGTAAGGACAATATCCAGATCATGTTTTTATTTCGGACCGCCAAATCCGGCCCTAGCTCTGCATGCCAACGTTGATCGTCATCATTATTTTCCGAAATCGGAAAGCTCTACCGAAAGAAGCTTGCTGGTCACTTGCTTTCTCATAGAACAAGCGGGAAATGAGAAGATCCGAATTCTTTTCCCATGAGAGACAAACGGAAGGAATACAGAAGCCATGCGAATATTCTTGTTACTCTTTTTTTTTTTTTGCCAGCTCAATTGCGCTTACCCATTTCTAATACTTTCCTGGCCATGAGGAGCACTCAAAAATATAAGTTTTTGTGATCTTCGTATTTTGGTTTGTTTGCAGATCATATAACAACCTTCTGCATAACTTAAAGGAGTACTGACGTGACATTTTCAAGTTTGCATATTTTGCGTTGAATAAAGGTCCGTGACCTCTACACCCCAGCAAAAATACTGGCGAGCATCCGATCGTTCGAAACAATTTAGTATAATGTATTTCTACAGCCAGTCCCGGTTATGTTTCTACTGTGTCGTGGTGTCATGACGCAGATGGTTTTCACGTGAGAGCAGGACATTGCGAGCTTGTGACACACGCTCCCGCTCGCTCGGTTGTCTGCTACGCTGCTACATCGGCCATTGCAAGCTGTAGCAGAGAGGAGTCGACTACCACCTGTGTGCCTGTGTCGTTAGTTCATGACGCTACCATCTGCATCATGACGTCATGACAGTGGCCTCCTCGGAAACGATTTGGGAAGTTACCACAAAAGACACATGAGACGAAGAAAGAAAGAAACAACACGAATCGGAAACGCTACCGAAACTGGCTGTAGAAAAGCTATTATACTAAATTATTCGGGACATTCTGAAGGTTTCTAGTATATTTTCTAGGGTTAATAGCTCCAAGACTTTCATTTCGTGCAAATTAATGAAAAGTCGGAAATATCATGTCAGTACTCCTTCGAGAATCCATTCCGCCCGGTGAATAATTTGATGTTAAGGAAAGCCCTAAGAATTATTTCGATTGCAGACTAGAAGTGCGCTGGTCATATAATGTGAGTAATTAGCAAATTATTTCCCGTGCGAATCGTTCGTCCCGTTTTCTAAATAAGCGCGTTCTGTGATCTTGAACATAAAAAACGAAACAACCTCGCACGACAACCAATTTGTTTACTAAGAAAATCATTTTATGATCCTGCTGCTCTCTTTATACTACATTTGACACGCCATGGCTGCTCAGTGCCTTTGGCGTTGCGCTTCTAAGCACGAGGTCACGGGATAAAATCCCGGCCGCGGCGGCCGCATTTTGATAGGGGCGAAAAGTGTACCGTGCATTGGGTACACTTGAAAGAACCCCATGTGGTCGAAATTTATCCGGCGTCTCCCACTACGGCCTGCCTCATAATCAGAGGCTGGGTTTGGGACGTAAAAGACCAGAATTTAATTTTTAATACTACATTTTGCCCTAATAAGCCCGAAGGCTCGTGTAGGAACACCAAAACAACTTTTCGCTTAATTCGAACGTCACTAAAGGGGTTTCGCCAAGTTTATGTCGGGCAGTTAATTCCGGTCCCTGAAATACACCCGAGCAAGGCAGTTTCACCCATTGCGAGAATGAAACACCGGCCATGCAGACTTCGGCCCACCAGTTTTTTCCTCGAACTCTGAGCACCAGGAAACCAGATGATGCTATTTTCGACGCTCTGTACTATATACCACCACTGCGGGAACCTACGGTCCCACCGGGGTTCAGCGCTGGAGTATTCCTAGGAAATGTGCTTCTATCATTAGAGAGAGAACCACACATAACGGCGATCGTCTCCAGGCCACGGTACAACAATAATTGCGGCAGCTACAGATGGCCGCGGCCTGGCGTTTAGGTGCCGATAAAACATGCTGGGCCGATCGAAACGTGTGTCGCCCTTTTAGTGGCCCAACAAGGCCCTCCTCCTCCTCCCAGCTTGCGGTGGCCTCTAGCGAGAGGACGCAGAGAGACGCGGGCGTGCTTGCCCTCTTCCTCCCCCCCCCTCTCTCTCTCTCTCACGCACACGCGCGCACGCACGTGCACACCTCGCAGACTGACACTCGCATACACAGACGCGAGCACGCACACATGGACGATTCTGCCGGGCGCGATGGCAATCGCAGACGCGTCGCTCAACAGATTTGCGATGATTAATAGACGAAAGGAATCCCAGCTGGATCTGTTCAGTCCGCCGCGGTGGGTTAGCGCGCCGGAGTGGAACCACACTGCGGCGGCGGTGATAGCTTAAATCCTTGCGGGCACACTCTGGCCCGGAGGGTTGAGCGACGATAAGCGCTGGCTGCCGGCTTCGCGGTGATAACCAAGCGTAGCCATCGTAAATACACGTTCGTAGCGAGCACGCACCGCGCACGGAGGAGTGAAGTTGTGACTTAAATATGCTGCGAAAAAAAGAGGGGGGTATTGAGGGAGTGGAAGAGGGAGTGGATGAGGGAGTTTTGCGAAAGCCGAGTCAAATACACGGTGAATTAAACACCAGTTGATTGAGCGTCACTTGAATGAACCGTTCAGGCCGACAAACATTTACTCGATATCGGCGCCTATATAGCCTGCGCATAAGTCCGTTCGATTATCCCGCAGTTCGCGAATTAATACAGGCAGTGCTGCACTTGAAAGTTCGTTTCAGAGGTGCAAGGGCGGTACCCTCTGCACGGCGCCGTTCGTTTCAAAAAGTGCAGGTAAAGTTCGGGCTCAGTTCCTATACTTTCTGGACCGCCGGGATTGTCAACTGCGATGTCATGCAGCGACGAAGCAGCAGGCGATTTCTCCGGCGCAATGGCAGCCAGACGACGCTAGAATAAATATAACCATGCTGATGAATGGCGTACTGACAGGAATTGCGCCGTTAGTCGACAACGACGTCATCAATGTCCACGAGAAAAGCCACTGTTCCGCACGTTTCCCTCGAACGTATCCCAAACGAGGCGAAAAAGGCACTTGAACTCGAATTCAAAGTAGTTTCTTACCACTTCTTCATAATGTTGAGGTATCCGATTCTTTGCCGTCTCACCAGATTACGCACGAGATTGCAACTATATACTGCTCAGTTTCACTGTCAGAGTGCTGGCAAAGAGCCTCTGCCCATTTTCTTTTAGAAAAAATAATGGAAGAAAAGAGAACTTTGCAACCGATGGTTGTCAAACCCAGAACCTTTTAAAGCTTTCTTTGCCGCTTCCCAGGGGTTTGGCGTTCGTCGACACTTCCTCACCTAGTATACAACAACTTGGGCTAATTGGTATGTGTATCTAGGTATATGCCACTGGGTCAGCTTAGCCGCTAGCCCATTTTTGACCAACCTCCCAGAATGAATACGTACGACTGTGACGTACACAAAGGGTACGTATTTAGATACGTGTCGTACTTCTCTGTGCATACACCTCGCATCAGCATTCTACCCTCTATACAAACATCGTCTTTGCGACAAACAGAGCTAACACCTACAGGCAACGAGTACCGCGAGCGTGCCATCCGCTGTACGGCGGCTCCCTTTGCTCTCTCGAATAAGCTTCGCGTCATTTACGTAGACTCCAACGTAGCGTTGGATCTGGTGGTTTCTTTTAGGCTTCATTGCCACCAGGCCTATTACGGTTATTAACGCGATAGCATTAAGGGCCCCGTGTCGCAGAAAATCCGGCGTCGGCGTCGGTGTCGGCGTAAACGCCGGCGTCCGTGACGGAGCAAGTCATCCCGGACTTCCCCAACCACGCAGGCCCTCCGCATGGCGCAGAGGCGTAGTGAACTAATTGGATTTCTCAAAGTGCGTCAGAAAAATCGTAAAAGTAGGACTTAACCACAACCTACAGGCATGATAGCGTCGGATTGTAATTTGAATATACCAGAAAACATAATGCTGTTACGCGGAAACTCAAACACAAGCCCACTTTTCCAGCATTTCTACTACTCATACAATGGCGCGCCGCGGTTTTCTCCTTGCAAAAATACCATCCTGATGGCGCTCGCGTCCTCGGCAGCCTAAAGTTTCAGGGAAAAAAATTTTTTTTTCCCAGGGGCTTTACGGCAGCCGCATGCGGAGGCGAATTTGGGCGAAGTTGGAGAAAAGAGAAAGCTGCAGTTGCCGGGAAGCCACATAAGCATTCAGGGATCTTTGAATGCTATCGCGTTCTACTCTACAAGGCGAAGCTTAAGCGTCCTCCAAATTTTTACTATATATCAAATCTCACGGGTTTTCTTATTCCTCTCACTTAATGACTGATAGGTATGTATCTATAAATATATATGGTAGATCATTGATCGATTTGGTCATTATTTCCTTTACTCAGGCGTTTTTTCAGTGAGTGAGTGAGTGAGTGAGTGAGTGAGTGAGTGAGTGAGTGAGTGAGCAAGACCATCATATTGGTGTTGACGGAATGAAAGGTCGATGGTAAAGTCATAATTTTGTCCAACATAAATTGCTCCGTAAGTGGAACATATGTGCAGCAAACGTTTCCGACCTATTAAGTGCAACCGATGTGAAACCAATACCGCTGAGCATCGGCTCTTCCATCGGTT